>NW_028328293.1:0-600000 GCF_048544385.1 Mastigoproctus giganteus | reverse complement strand
TCCTTTTGCTCGACATCCATCTTTTCTTGGGAATCAGGGGGGACTTTCCCTTTCTTATTCTTTTCTGTCGTAATTACCTTTGTTAATTGTGGAGCATTAGGAGGTACCGATATAGGAGTGGCAGCTGATTGGTCCTTCTGTGTAGGTTTTTGCGAAGTTAAAAGATACCGCGCGATGGGAGTGAAAGACTCCTTTGGAGGAATGGTCATGTCCGTCTGAGTTCCGACGGAACATCTCCCTGGTACCTTCTGGGCGTAGGTAGGTCTGTTGATATTCAGGGGTTTGACCGATTTCCTTGCCTCCTGGTATGATATATTTAGCTCTGCCTTCAGCCGTTGAATTTCTTTTTCTTCTTTCCACCTCTGGCATGCTCATGAGTAGGCCGGATGTTCGCCCTCACAGTTAATACAGGTGGGTTTTGCGGCTGAACATGCTGTTGTTTCGTGGTCCTTTGCACCGCATCGAGCGCATGCAAGGACTCCGCGGCAGGCCATTTGAGAATGTCCGTACTTCTGGCATTTAAAACACCGTAAAGGATTTGGAACGTACGGACGCACTGAACAGTTGATGTATCCAGCTTTAATCTCGTCAGGAGGTTTAGGAGAGTTAAAAGTCAGGATAACGCTCCTGGTTTTAACAATTTTTCCATCCCTTCGCGCAGTGATTCTCTTGACGGCAATGACTCCCTGTGGTTTTAATTCGGAACAGATTTCCTCCTCGGTTACGTCGAGAAGGTCCCACTCCGAAATGACACCTCTCGATGAATTGAGTGTTCTGTGTGGTGTCACTGTTATAGGGATACCTCCGATTGATGTTACACGGAGTAGATGTTCCGATTGCCTGTCATTTTTAGTTTCAATTAAGAGGTCTCCAGAACGGAGCCTCTTAACTGATTTGGGAGAACCTACTAACCCGTCTAACCCTTTTTGAATAAAAAAGGGCGACATTTTGCCAATCGGTTTTTCATTGGTGGAATGCATAATGAGAAATCTTGGGACAGGCCCTGATGATGATGTTTCAGTTCGCTGCCTCTTTGTCGCAATAATATTATCTGCCTCTCCGTCTATGTTTTCAGATAGGGACCGGGTTGGAGCCCCTGAAGGAATATGTTTATCAGGATTCATAGAGATTTTTAAATTTTTCAGTGCCCGGGCTCCCCACCCACCACGGAGCCCAAAGGGACGCCCACTACCCGGCATGCAATAAATGCGCTCGGGAGTGGGACGCCAGGGCTACCCAGACACTATACCCGCACCGCCGCCAGCCTGAATCCTGTCCCTCGGACCATGAGGGTAGGGGCGTGGCATTGACACGGTTGACCCTCGCAGGCGAACCTACTAGCCGATTGATCCTAGCCGGGCCTTCCAGGACCACCCGTCTTGTCGAGCAGGGGCCAAAGTGGTGTATTGAAGCTGGGCCCCTCAACCACCAGGATCCCCCTTTCCGAATTTCCACGGGTCGCAGCGCACGGCAAACACGCCGGATTCCATTGATGTAAGCCCGGAACCTAGGCTGTGGGCGTTGGATCCCAGTGATGCTAGTCTGGAAGTCCAGCAGCGTCACTGGGAGGTCCCCTCACCACGTACAGGTGCCCACGTTGAGGGGCCCTTGACATGGCCAACATCATCAAGGCTGAAAGAATAGCTACAAAGATCCATGGCAAATAAGTTGGGAGCAGGAATACAGAGGTCCGGTTAACAAAAGGTTTCTGCCATGGGTGGCAATTGTTAGGCTAAAGCCACCTTAGTGGTACGCCCCTGGACTTTTTATAACATTTATATTGACAGGTCATGGCTCCCTAAAAGTGAAACTAACCTCCTTGGGGCTGACTGATGACTTAAACTGCACCTGTAGCAGGAGTGAAAACTGGGCACACATTCTACATGAATGTATACTTTATGACATCCCCAGAACACAGCTAATAGCACAGATTGGCCCCCTTCCCAATGGAAGAAGAACATCTATATCATAGAAGAGGAAAATTATAAAACCTTTACACCCTTTACACAGAAAGTATTCCAAATGAGCAGAAATATTCAAAGAAGGGTATTTCATCCCCCCCAATCAATTAAACAATAATCAATAGTTAAAATTAAAGAGCAAGTGTAATTGACTGAAAGAATACAAAGTTAATAAAAACTTACATTACTTTATATATACTAACAAACATTTACTAACAATACAAAGACTATCACTGCATTTTCCCCTGGCTTGCTAAAAACTTGCAGCTAGGCCTGCACCACAACTGAAGAATAACAGTAAGTTGAGGTGCCCGGAGAGTGCAGTGCAGAAAGCAAGACTCCAACAAATGAAATGCAAGCCAAAAAAATGAATGAGAGTGTAAGTGTGTAAGAAAAAGAACACAAACCATAAATGCTACAATTAAGTACACAATAACCCTAGTTTTAATCTTTTATATTCTTAATTATTTAGCTTAAATAGTATGCATTAGTATATTTAAATTTGCATTATACACCATTGCATGTGTGAGAAAAAAGATGAATGAGTGAGTGAAAAATTCCCCACTGCCAGCTAACATATCCCACTCCCAGAACAGGATGAGCAGTTTGACCTTCCTACCAGATTCGACGCTTACATGGACCTCGCAACCATCACTGACAGAGACATACTGCAGCTCTGCTGCGACACACTATTTGGTGATCTGAACTGGGCACTCAAGCCCAGTTCCCTTTAAAACCACCATCCCCGGGCAAGGGAGAAGAGACAGGTCTCTGTCACCTCCGCTCACTACCTCCCCCATATTTTGCCTGGTGGGGCTCATCCTGACTGAAATCTTTGGGGATGCCCACTCCAGCATCCCTATCTTTCAACCTGTTTCCCCCCCAATCTTCAGTCTTCCCCTCACTCTAACTAAACCGACTGAGTACCCCCTTAACAATGCCGCCAAATTCTAATCAACATCTAAATTCAACTGCTTTCTTGTAAACCTCTTTCGGCCTTTCCAAATTCTAATTTTCACCCTCTTTTTTTATATATGGGTGACAATTGTTAATTTTAACTATACAGGCCTTGCCACTGAAATCTTCAGAAATTAGGTGATGGGATCTGCCAGAGTACCTAAATAATCTTCTGGGTGCCTGACCTGCCTCTTCGTGGCAAAGTGTGAGCAACGGTAAGTCACAATAGTGAATGCTAGATGGAGAGAAACAACAGAACATAACACTACGTGTCAAACCACCCCCGCACACTTTTTAAATATCAAGCCTCCACAGGGTTCTGAGTCACACAAACAGCATACATAATGCGAAGATGGGGAAAACCCCTGGTACCATAAAACAACTAACACATTACAGTACATCTTGGCAACATCGGCTGTTGCAGCAAAAAAACACAAGGATCTTGAGGTGAGAGTGGGCATTCCTTTGACCCAAATCATCAGATAAAGGCAGATAAATATTACTGTTCTCCTCCCAACTAGCAATTTCCCTTAACCTTTAAGGAGTGCGCAATGATACTGGCAAAAATCCTTGCTCCACCTTCGTTCAAAATAATACCATTTCTACAAAATAGATTCCTTCACAACAACAGATGGAAATTTGTTCCAACAATCAGCCAACCACTGGCTGAAAGCAAACTTCCACACATCTATTCTGCAACCATTCTTCCTCAACTTCATGTTTGTAGTCTCCTCAAGAGGAAGAATGCCATCAACGTTTAGCTTACTCAATCCATTCAAGGCCTTAAACAACTCGATCAGATCTCCCCCACAGATGCCTATTCTCCAGATGCTGCAATTCGTACAACTGAAGCCTTTCTTGGTAGGAACACACTTTTGTTCGCTTCACTAATCTCATTGCCCTTCTCTGCACCTGTTCCAGCAGATATACATCCTTCCTAAAGATAGGCTGACAGACCTGTATACAGTACTCAGGATGCAGCCTAACATGGCCTTGTACAATAATTGCAGCAATCTGAACAGCATCATTAACAGCTAACTCACCGACACCAACATGATAAATATGATAGATGCTTCTACTATTAATATAAGCATAGAAGTCTTTGCATTCTTTCCAGAGACTAATCATAGTCTGGTTTACCTTGCCTAACCTCCTTTGCGACTTGTTTACAGACTAGTTTGTATCAACCATATGCTTCTACATCACATGATAATTTATATGAATACTATGCATTTTTCTTCTCTGCCACAAGTCTCATTAGTTCATCTGACATCCATTTTGCTCTAAGCCTTTAGCAGTATTTCTTAGTTGGTATGAAAAGACCACTAGCTTCTAAGATTACTTCCCTGATTGCTTCCCATTTAGACTTTACTGTTGGCAACATCCTCAGTTTGTTGCACTACAGGGAATTTAAAAACTGTCTGAGACCACAACAGTCAACTATGCGAAAGCAAAAGCATTACTCTTTACGAAAGAGAATATTTTCATCTTTAATTAAATTCCACATTACACCGAAAGGACAGAATTCATGGGATACCTGGTTCCTAGGCAATGTGACACTGTCACCCCTCTCACTAGTGGATGAACCTACCACCTGGTAGGTATACAGTAATTCGATGTCAGTATGGATAAACGTCGCGAGTTAACAGACTTTGAAAGAGGGATGATAGTGGGTGCCCAATGCATCACTCCTGCGATAGTGGTCACTCTATCGCAGGAGCGATACAGAAATAGCACTATCCCCATTTGACAGTATCAAGAGTGTATTGGGAATACGCCATTTACAGAAAAACATCTTATCGTGGAAAGCGCTGTGGGTGGAGAAAGGTGGTGGATAAATGTGGCCATTCACGTCAGTCTTATTGTTTCAGCCAACCAGAAAGCAACAGTGGCACAAATCGTTGCCAACTTCAACGAGGGAGGTGCCCGAAATGTCTCCACCAAGACCATCAGGCGATCATTAGCCGCAATAGGTTATGGGAGTTGCTGACCCATCGGAGTCCCATTGCAAACACCACAACACAGGACACTACACCTCAACTGAGCGAAAGAACGTCAGCACTGGACCTTGGATTATTGGAGGTGGGTCTCCCGGTCCAGTGATTCCTGTTAACAGTTATTAAGAGCAGACGGGAGAGTGCGTATCTGGCAGAAACCATACGAAGCTATGCATCCGTCATATCAACAAGGAACTGTTCAGGCAGGTGGATGGTCGGTAATGATCTGGGGTGTGTTCAACTGGTACATAGGACCCCTGGTACGTCTAGACACATCTCTGAACGGTCCCAGGTTATGTCCATCCTTGCAGACCATCAGGATTCCATCGTGGTCATCGTGCACCCATAGGGCATTGGACTCTTTCAGCAGGACAATGCCCCTCCCCATAGAGCCATGGTGACTAGAACATAGTTCAAAGGGCAATCCGCAGATTTTACCACCATGGAATGTCCTCCCCATTCACTGGGTTGAAGTTGTTGCCTTTTTGTTGCTTTTTCCTTGGAAAAAGGAAATAATCACATGGTTTCTGAGCTTTATGCGAAAGATGAACCTGTGGAGCATCTTTGGGATGCTGTGGAAAGGTTCATTCGAGATTTGGATCCTCCACCCAAGAATGTGACAGAATCATGGACAGCAGTGAAGCAAGCATGGATGGAAATACCTGTGGAACACTTTCGTGAACTAGTGGACTCAAGCCTCGCTGTGTGACTGCCCTTATGAGGGCAAAAGGTGGGTCTACGCATTACTAGGTAGGTATTCCATGATTTTGTCCATTCAGTGTAGTATACTATGATCACTACCACCCAGTGGGACTTTTGCCTGTAGATTTTTAATGCATGAAGAATCACTGCTGATAACCAGATCACGAGTACTACTACTTCTTGTTGCTTCTTTCACATGCTGCTATAGAAAACAGTCATCCAATATATTTAAAAAAGACTTGCCAGTGTGGAAGTGACCAAACCAAAAATTCCAGTCAATATCTGGAAAGTTAAAAACCAACATTATGAAATATTATGATTTACTGGACCACCTTATTTCTCTGTATAGTTGTTTGGTATACTCATCACAGACATTATGCCTATAGCACACTCCTATTCTCATTTGTGTTTTCCCAGTGTTTATGTCACACCAAACTGACTCATCATTGCAGTGGTCACCCATATCAACTGGATGTGCTGCCTCAGATTTAATATGCTTCTTAACTAACAACATAACACACACACATCACTCCTGATCTACCTGTATTTCCTGCATACATTATGCTCCACATTCAAATTCAGCACTGCGTACATCTGAATGACACCACGTTTCCAATGTTCCTACAATGTCTGCATTTGATGACTTAATCAGTACTTCAAATTCATTTACAATGCTCCTAGCATTAGTGTACCTGCAAGTATGCATGTACATGTTCTTATTCTTAGTAACCTTAACACTGACCATGTATTTACTTGTTTCATGATGTCCCACAGCAGTACTTAAAATCCCCAACATCTCGCTTTCCAGTCTGATGCATGTTCCAATAAAAGCAGTACATGAATCACTTTTGTATGTTTTCTATAGCATCATTTTTAGAGAGGAACATGAGTCATCATGGAACAAGTAAATACATGGGTGGTGTTATGGTAACTAAGAGTAAGAATAGGTGTAGGTATAATTGAATGTACACCAATACTAGGAGTATAGTAAATAAATTTAATGAATCTGAAGTGCTGGTCAAGACATCAAAGGGGATATCAGAGACATCGTGTCACGTGGATATAAGCAATACAGAATTGGAATTTGGGAAGTACAATGTGTACAGAAAGGATAGACAGGACAGGACGGGAAGAGAGGTTATGCTGTTAGTTAAGAAACACAAAATCTAAGGAAGTGCATCCAATTGACATTGGTGAACAATGCAATGTTGAGTCAGTGCAGTGTGACAAACCCCAGAGGCTCACACCTGGTGAGTATGGGCTTGGCACACCCAGGGTCCTCAGCTGGATATCATCTTTCTTTCCCTTCTTGGCGATTCCCTTCCACTTTTGACACTCACTCTCTCTCTCTCAAGGTAACTCGAGAATTTTTTTTTGGCTGGTGCAGCATAATAATAACTATGCTGCACCAGCCAAATAATAATAATAATAATTAGGGCCCCCTGCTCGCCCTCCCTGCACATGCTTTTCTACGTAAAATGTAGAGGTATACAGAGTAAGTCAAATCTTTTCCATGTAAAAAACACACCTGTCGATATCTAATCAGGAAATGACCTTTGTAATTATTTACCTATTCATTTGTAGTGCACAGCATTCTCAAGGTCGAATAAATATCACGGTAAATCTCCAGAACGGTGTACACCCTGCAAAATGGTGGCAAGCAAAACAGTGGGAAAGAAGTGATTGACAAGTTGTGACTCCCATATTTTGACAAGCGGACAGGAACAAAGCAATGATTGGCAGATGCCATTGCTTTCCCCTCCCACTGTCCTCCTAGGTTGATATGCCTAGGGTCTTTTTCCCCGCATCTGCCACTGTTTCAAAATCGGACACTCGTTTTCCCATTTTAAACAGCGGGATGAAGGGATAAACATCCTACCTAAGCTAAGCTCCACCCTCATATTTTTCGCTCTAAAAGGTCATTTTTATAATGGAGTGCTACCCTTATCTTGTTATCATAAGTTCCGTTATAAGGAAAGTGACAAAATCCTTAGTATTATAATGCCAGACATCCATGGGTGGGGGGGGGGGTTAAATTTCAAGCACATAATCATCAGCAGCCATTTTCAATCCACTGCAGGATGAAGGCCTCTCCAGCAACTTTCCAGTTCCTTCTGTTTTGAGCACTGGCCATCCATTTACTACCCAAAAACTCATGAATTTCATCTATCCATCTCCACCTTTGTCTTCCAGGTTTTCTTCGAGCTCCTCTTGGTTACCATTCTGTTATTTTCTAAGTCCATCTATCATCATGTCTTTGAGCTATGTGTCCTGCCCAAGACCATTTTAGTTCTTTAGTTTCGATAAGAATGTCCTTTACTTGAGTTTGCTGCCTAATCCATATGTTTCCCTTCTTATCTAACAGTCTGATTCCCAATATAATTTGTTTCATTCTTCGCTGTGTAGTTCTCAGCTTCTCTTCCATTCTTTTGGTGAGTGCCCAAGTTTCACTTCCATAAGTCATGGTGGGGAGTATACATTGGTTCGTTATTTTACGTTTCAGACAAATTGGGATATTGCTCTTCATTATGTGACTATATTTCCTGAATGCTATCCATCCAAAATTTATTCTTCTCTTGACTTCTAGCCATTTATCATTATTACAGCTAATAACTTGTCCCAGATAAGTATATGACTCCACCTTTTCAGTTACTGCTCCTTCAATCATTATTTCCCTTTCTATGGCATACTTGTTCATCATCATTACTTTTGTTTTAGCCATATTCATCTTAGTCCAAAATCCTTACTAACTCTGCATAACTGATTAAGATTTTCCTCTAATTCTTTGGGATCGTGGCTTATGACCACAATGTCATCTGAAAATCGTAAATGGTTTAGGTACTCTCCGTTCACATTGACTCCTTTCTGCGACCAGTCTAATCTTCTGAAAGCTTCCTCAAGGGCAGCAGTAAACAGCTTTGGAGATATTGTGTCTCCTTATCGAACTCCTTTCTTCATTTTAAATTTCTACTGTCTTTGTCTAGTCTAATAAAGGAGGTAGCACTCTCATATATTTTCTTCAAAATCATAATATATGGGGGTATCTATGCCTTGTCTTTCCAGTGCCCGAAACATTGCCTTATGCTGTATGGAGTCAAATGCCTTTTCATAATCCACAAATGCCAGGCATAATGGTGTTTTATATTCATTTGCTTTCTCATTGGCTGTGATATTACGTGAAGGTGATCCATAGTTGAGAATCCTGTCCTAAAGCCAGTTTGCTCTTTCGGTTGATTCTCATCAAGTATTCTTTCTAATCTGTTAGTAATGACCTTGTGAACAACTTGTAGATGTCGGATAACAAGCTAATTGTCTATAATTTCCAATTTATCTCCTTTCTTATACAGCAAAACTATGATTGCATTATTCCCTGCTTAGGCATCACACCTTTTCTAATGCACTTTGTGAAGAGCCTTGCCAGTTTTTGTGTTATGTCTCTTCCTCCCAATTTTAACAACTCTACAGTAACCTTCATCTTCCCCCGGGGGCTTTCTGATTCCTCATTTTCTTCAATGCATGTTCTACCTCATCAGGAAGAATATCGGGTATGTCGTATGTGTTGCTACTTGCAATCCATTTTCCCCATGTTCCTATAGTTCCTCTTTCTACTGGCATCATTCCCTCGCTCCTTGTATAATTCTCTATAGTAGTCTTCTACTATTTGATTTATGCCTATAATTCAAATGGCTGCTGATTTAAATCCTTTGTTTTCCCTTAATGTTTGTTCTACTTTTCTTGTGTTAAATCTGCTTATGTCCTCTCTGTGTCTCTTTCTAATGGCTTTGCATAACTCAGTACACTCAATTTTCTCCCTGTCAGTGTTTTTCTTGCTCTTCATTTGTCGTCTTCGGTTCATCATGACAAGTGTTTCTTGACTAATTTTTTTCTTCTTCTTTGGATTTCTTTTTCCGTATAGGTTTCTTGGGCTTTATAACTTTCAGAAAGTTATAATACTCCTCGTCGATATCTTGATCCTGAGCGGTCTTCAGAAGCTCAAACTTGTTCTTAAGTTCCAGTACATACTGCTTTTTCTTCTCCTCTGTTATCTCAAAGACCTTTGTATTATTTACTCGAGTCAGTTTTTTCCTTTCCTTTCCTACATCTATATCAAGTGTACATCTTACCATTCTGTGATCACTTCCAACATTTACCTTATTCAGGACGGTAACATCATTCACAATATATCTTCTGTTAGTGAGGATGAAGTCGATTTCATTAGTTGTTAATCCATTTGGACTCTTCCATGTCAACTTTCTGTTCACCCTTTTCTTGAAAAAAGTGTTCATTACTGACAGTCCTTGAGATTCTGCAAATTCCACAAGTCTTTCACTTCTTTTATTTCTTTCACCAATTCCAAAATTTCCTATAGTTCCTCTTTCTGCGCTGTTTTGCCTTTTTCCAACCTTAGCATTGAAGTCCCCCATAATAATAGCGTAGTGGGTTTTCTGCTCATCTAGAAGACTCAATTTCAGTGTACATTTCTTCAACCTCTTCATCATCAGGGCTCGACGTTGGTGCATAAATCATTATAATCTTTAGCTTGTATCTCTTAGAAATCTTGAATATTAGTCTTGACACCCTTGGAGATGTTCTTTTGAATTCCAAAATGTTGTTTTTAAAATCTTTATGGACCAGAAACCCAACTCCACCTTCACTCCTTTCACTGTTTCCATTGGTGTACAGCAGATTTCCACTTGATAAACGTATAAGTGATTCATTTCTTCTTCTTGTTTCAGCCAAACCGATGATATTCCAATTCACATTTTCTTATTCCTTTTCCAGCTCTAATATCCTGTCTTCACCGATGAGTGATCTTACGTTTTCAACCACAAGAAACAATATACACATAGAAAATACAAATTAAATACATATACATCTTTGAACTAAACTTATAAAATAAAATATCACTCTTCTTAAAAAAAAGCCTATACAAAGGGTACTAGGAAAGTTTTGCAATACAGCTTTGTTTATTTAATTTTTTCAAAGTAATTTCCTCTACATTCAATACACCTCTCCATCCTCCGAAACCAATCTTTAAACCAGTTCTGCCAAGTTTCACTAGGGAGTAAAGCACACTCGTTGTCCCAAGCCCGTAGAAGGTCCTCATCACTGGAAAACCGCCTCCCTTTTAGCTTCATTTTCACATGCGGGAACAGTGCAAAGTCGCAGGGAGCAAGGTCTGGACTGTAGGGAGGGTGCTCGAGAAGTTTCAGTCCTGTCGTGGTCAAATATTCGGTGCAGGCTTTGGCGCGGTGAGCTGGAGCATTATCGTGATGAAGGTACCAGGTGTCCATTCTTGACTTTGGCCGCAGGTTCTTCATAGATCCAATGACTTTAGGCAGGCATTGTTCAGTATACCACTTAGCTGTGACTGTCTTCTGCGTGTCCAAAACGACACGTTCCACAATTCCACTCGATTTGAAAAATACAGCTATCATTTTCTTCTTTACAGATCGGGATTTTCCGACAATTACGGGTGTGTCGTCATCATCAAAGACCCAAACTTTGTTTTGAGCCTTGGTCGGCAGATCGTAATAGTACAGCCAAGTCTCATCACCTGTCATGATGTTGTTCACATACCGAGATTGTCCCTTATCAAACTTTTTTAACATCTCCCGGCACCAAGTCACACGTCGTGTCATCTGCTCTTCAGTCAGTTGATGCGGCACCCAGAGAGAACAAAGTTTCTTCACGTGCAAATGATCTTGCAGAATCGAACGAATTGCTGGTGCATTTAGGCCCAAAGTATCCTCTATCTGTTGGTAGGTCACTCGCCTGTTTTCGTCAAGCATTTTCCTCACAGCAGTAACGTTTTCCTCTGTAACTGACGTTCGTGGCCTTCCCGGCCTCTCAGAATCCTCCAGAGTGAAATTTCCCCTTTGGAATTCTCTATACCACCTGAATATCGTTGTACGATGTGGACAATCATCATCTAGTGCAAGAGTCATTTCTTCTAAGCACTGGTCTATGGTTAAACCACGCACGAAATCATACCGCAAAACTGTCCTTATCTCATTTCGTGACCACGATGCCATCGCAAGCACTTTACACTCTCACTACTAATGAATAACTGAGCCCATCGACTTGGCACGGCGGCTACTATGCACGTACGAACATGTCTCAACATGCAGCAACAAGCAGCTTCCTGTGATTCATTGTTGCGTCATATTGCAAAACTTTCCTAGTACCCTTTGTATATATATATATATATATATTTTTTTTTTTTTTTTTCATAGAAAGGCTGAAATTCAGTATACAGTACGCAATGGTAAGTTATGTAACGTGTAACGAACATAAGGTTGCATGAAGGATGTGAACTGAGAAAAATAGTTATAATTAGAAGGGGGAAAAAACCACACTTATTGGAGGGGTCATGTTCTTAATCAATTTTCATTTTTGTTTAGTGAAAAAAAGTTTAGGTTTTTTTTCTGTGAAACAATAAAAGTACATACTTCTTTTAACAATAAAAACAAGAGAAATTAAATAATATAATTAAATATATTTTTACATTAAGTGAATTTTTCTTAATAATTCTTCATTATTTGTTATTTGTAAAATTCTTCACAAGAATTAGCAAAATTACATTTAGCTTGCAGTACTGCTTTCAGCGTTTCTACAGTCAGTCCACAACTTATTTACTACCGAAAACTCTTTCCGTTGTACCATTGGTTCCCAGAAAACATAACGCAAATGATTTGTATTATATTTGCCATTAAGTACGGAGGCTACAGGTCCAACCTGGGACAGTTTCCAATGCAGGGAAAATGACTGAAATCCGGGATGTCTGGTCACTTTAGTCATAAGAATCAATTTTAAATGGCTTTGTTGATATATTTCTAAAGAACATTTCTGGAGGTCATGACCATAAAACGATTTGCATTTTCCTGTTTATTTGGCTTTTCTGTTAGTACAATCTATTATAAACAGGTCGTAAACTCGATCTTAGTGCATTTGCGATAATCCCAATAACTGGAATTGTGTGGGTTTTATGTTATTATGATGAAATGTGTTCCCCTTCACTGAAATCTTCAATCATATAAGAAACATAAGTAAATTTTCAGAATCTTCTCTTCATTCCTATTTACTTGTTACAATGATGAAAGGGAAAGCAACCAATGGAAAGTGCAAGGGGTGGCAGTGCTAGGAAACGATTAATTTAATAATGAAGATTATTAATTAAGAAGTGCGAAGCAAGAAGGTAAAAGTTTGTCATCTTTATTGCATGGGAATTAGGTCTCACTGCTTCAACAGTGAATACTATTTTAAAGCACAGTGCGCGTATAAAAGAACATGTTAAAGGAACATGTCAATGCATTTAAGATCAACAGTGATCACAAAACAGCGTTCAGTTGCTATATCGAAAATATGGAACAGCTATTAATAATATGGATGGAAAATCAGATTCAGAACCGAGTGCCCCTGAGTCTAATGGCCATTCAAGCAAAAGCAAGAAGTATTTATGAAGTTATTAAGGATAAGTATGGTGAACCCCAAGTCAAGTTTGTGGAAAGCAATGGGTGGTTTAATAGGTTCAAGTATAGTGCTGGTTTGCACTTTAAAGTAAGCAATGAAATCACCAGTGCTGATTCTGCAGCAGCAGAGAAATTTTGTGATGTGTTCGGGAAAAACCCTTCAAATTTCCACAGCCCTCAACCGCTGCAGGGGTGTACTTATCAGATGGAGATGTTGATTCTGGCAACGATGCTCGAATAGTAAAACTTGCTGATGTTATGCCTGTCCCCTCCCATTTTTGTAATTTTATAATTTTGAAATTATAAATAAATAATTCTATTCACATGTTCATCAAACATTTCTTTTTTTCTTCATTCAAATTCCGCATTCATAGTTGCAAGTGCTGCATAAGCCTTTAGGGAAATACCGACTTACACAGAGTTCCGTGGAACGCAATCCTAACATAAGTCGGGGAGTGCCTGTATATATATATATATATATATATATATATATATATATATATATATATATTTTTTTTTTTTTTGCCCCCACTCACTCATTCATCTTTTTTTCTTTTTTTTCCCCACAACACACCAGGGAAGGGAGGAGAATACAATGGTGTTTAGTGGAAATTTAAATACCAATGCACAATAATCACACTAAATAAGTAAGAATAAAAAAGATTAAAACTAGGGTTAGTTTCAGTGTGTACTTAACTGTAGAATTTATGGTTTGTGTTCTTTCTCTCACACATTTATGCTCTCATTCATTCTTCTGACTTTTCTGACTTTTGTTTCATTTGTTCGACTCTTACTTTCTGCACTGCACTCTCAGGGTACCTCAACTTACTGTTACTCATCAGATGTGGTGCAGGCCTAGCTGCAAGATTTTGCAGGCCAGGGGAGAATGCAGTGATAGTGTTTGTGTTCTTAGTAAATGTTTGTTGGTATTAGCATTAGCATTAGTAGAGGCATTTGATGCAAGAAAGCAAGCTTATGCAGCATCAGCCAAAAAAAAAACCCACTTCCACTTCACCCCTCTGTTCGTTCAAAATACCTGTCCAGCTGAGCCTTAAACTTATTTAGGCTATCAACTTCCACTACAAGGGATGGAAGTCTGTTCCACCAATCAACCACCCACTGGCTAAAGGCAAATTTCCGCACGTCTATCCTACATCTGTCTTTCCTCAATTTGAATTTATGCCCTCTCCGGTGATTATTCTGAGCTAGAGGAAGAATCCCATCAGCATTGAACATGCTAAAACCATTCAAGGCTTTATACACCTCTATCAGATCACCTCGCTGGTGCCTAGTCTCCAGACACTGTAATTTCCAAAACTTAAGCCTTTCTTCGTAAGAGCACCCCTTTATTCCATTCACTAATCTTGTTGCCCTTCTCTGTACTCGTTCCAGCAGCTCTACATCCTTCTTGAAATGAGGCCTCCAGACCTGTATACAGTACTCTAGGTGTGGCCTGACCATTGCCTTATACAAGGGAATAATCACCTCCTTATCCCTGCTGGAAAAATTCCTGTATATCATTGACAATACTCCATGAGCTACTCTTGCAGCCCGTCTGCACTACTCAGAGAACTTCATATCTGCCTGCAGAACCACCCCCAAGTCCCTTTCATTCTCTACCACTGTCAGTGTAGTACCACAGAGTTGATACGTTGCTCTGGGGTTGCTGTTTCCCATGTGTAGTACTTTACATTTGTCAATGTTAAACTTCATTTGCCACCTCTCAGCCCATCTGCTCAACCTTTCCAGATCCTGTTGCAGCAGCATAGTGTCAGTAGTGTCCTTGACAACCCTGCCAACTTTTGTATCGTCTGCAAACTTGGACATTAAGCTTGATATACCATCATCAATATCATTTATAAATACAGAAAACAATAATGGACCCTACACTGAGCCCTGAGGGACTCCACTAATAACATTAGTCCACGATGAGCAGTGTCCATTGATTACCACTCTCTGTCTTCTACCCCTCACCACCCCTTTATCCATAGCAGCAACTTGCCTCCAATGTCACACTGCTCCAATTTGTGTTGCAGTCTTCCATGTGCAACAGTATCAAAAGCCTTTCTAAGATCCAAGTATATAATATCAAAGCTATTCCCTGCATCCAGTTCTTTTGTGACTGCATCATAGTACCCAATCAAATTGGTCAGGCAAGACTTCCCCTTAACAAAACCATGCTGTGTCCGAGCTATAACTGAAGTCTTGTCTAAATGATCCTGGAGTGCTTCTTTAACCAGTGCCTCCATTAATTTTCCTGGAACAGAAGTTAAGCTCACTGGTCTATAATTACTTGTGTCAGCCTTTGATCCTCCTTTGTGAATTGGGGTCACATTTGCACATTTCCAGTCTATGGGTACCTCCCCTGAGTCTAAGGAAGCTCTCATAATTATGGCTAAGGGTTTGCTTACTTCCTTTGCTGCCTCCTTTAATATAACTGGATAGATCCCATCCACCCCGGGTGCTTTTCTTGTGTTTATCTTCAACAGTTTCTCCTCCACTTTACTCCCAGTTATTTCAAGAATCTGTAGCTTACTGCTAGAGTTGAATACACCTCTGGCATTCCCCTTGCTGAATAACTCCTCATGTGTGAATGTCGATGCAAAATATTCATTTAGTTTGTTAGCTACCTGAGCAGGATCATCAACAGTTGACCCATCGATATCAAGTGGACCAATCTGATTCATCCCCTTCCTTCTAGAGTTTACATAAGTAAAGAACTCTTTGCTGTTTTTCTTTGCATCCCTTGCCAAGGATTTCTCGTAATCTGCCTTCGCCTGCCTAACCTCCTTTGTAACTTGGTTGCATATCAACTTGTATCTATCATAGGCTTCTGTGTCATGTGTTAATTTGTATGTATCCCATGCATTTTTCTTCTCTGCCGTATGCCTCATTAGTTCATCTGACATCCATTTTGGCCTAAACCTTGAACAATATTTCTTAGTTGGTATGTAAAGCCTAGTAGCTTCCAAGATAAGTTCTTTGAATGCTTCCCATTTTGAATTTGCTGTTGGTAACATCATCAGTTGGTCCCACTGTACAGAATTTAAATACTGTCTCAGTGCATCGTAGTTGCCTTTACGGAAGCAATAACCCTTCCCTTTACCCCTAATGGTAGTTACCTCTTTGAGTAAATCCCACTTCAATATATATATGTATATATAAAGTAATGTAAGTTATCATTACCACTGTATTCTTTTGGCCATTTATGTTTGCTCTTTCACTCATTCCCATTCACCATAACACTCATTCACTCTTTCTTTCACCAAAACTGACATTTATTCCCTTTTACCATAATTCCTAATTCACACAGTGTCCAGCCCTGTCTTTGTTAATAGCATACTGATATTTTTCAGCTATTCTGCTTCAATGGCACTGTACATCTCCCCCCTACATGGTTACTTATTTGGTGTGGGGCCCCAGGTTCCTACACATGGCAGGGTAGTCCCAGGGGGGGGGGGACTTAGGTCAATCCGGTTTTGTCATGTCAGGGTGCACAATACTGCTATTCTGACAGTTTTTAAGTTACCGTCTCAGCATGGTGGGAGACGTGGGCAGTTTTAACTATTGATTATTGTTTAATTGCTGGGGTGCTGAAATGCCCTGCTTTGGATAGTTCTGTGCATTTCGAATACTTTCTGTGTGAAAGTTTTGTAAAGGCTTTATAGTTTTCCTCTTCTGTGATGAATAGATGTTCTTCTCCCCTGGTAAGGGGGCCAATCTGTGCTATTTGCTGTGTTATGGGGATGTCATAAATTATACATTTATTTAGAATGTGTCCCATCTTCATTCCTGCCACAGGTACAGTTTAATTCATCAGGCAGCCCCAAGGAGATTAGTTTCGTCTTTAAGGAGCCATGACCTGTCGATATAAATGTTGTAAAAAGTCCACGGGCATACCACTTAGGTAGTTTGGCCTAACCATTGCCACCCATGGCAGAAACCTTTTGGTAACCAGATCTATGTATTCCTGCTCCCAACTTATTTGCCATAGCTCATGGATCTTTGTGGCTATTCTTTCAGCTTTGATGATGTTGGCAGTATCAAGGGCAATCCCCAGAAAATCTGTGGGTATGCCCTTTTTAAGTCTAAAATACAAGCTTCTTTTGGCTACTTCCATGTAAAGTGGGAGAGCTCCAGCTAGCACCTGTAGCACAGGTGTGCTAACTGTGCACATTTGCATCCTTTGTATCGATTCTAATTTATTCCTGTTTCTTACTATGGCCAAGCAGGTTGTTGTTATTTGGTTTTTAGGAGCATTAGCAACTAAGGCCATATTGCTCGGGGGATATGCGGTGGTCATTACCTGACCTTACCGCATCCTCCGTATTTGGTGGTCACGGGCTCGAACCCCGGTCTAATCAAGAAGCGTGTGCTATGCACTGCTGCTCCTTCCCACCTGGCTATGGAGGTGCCGCCGAGCAGGTGAACAACACACCAGCTCCATAGTCGGTAACAGCCAGTATATTGCAGGATATATATTTGCCAGGGTCTTTCTTTTGAATCCCCTCTGCTCGACTGATCCTGCAAAAATAATTTCTCACTTTCTTTGCCAAGTAGGTCAATTGGGTATAAAAAGTTAATTTTGAGTCGAAGACTACTCCAAGATATTTTAGTTCTGTTACCATTTTTATAGTGGTTGTGTGAATCTTGATTTGTGGACGTCTTCTTATGTTCAAATTACCTTTTAAAAGCACAGCAGAGCGTCAGTTATCCAGAATAACTGATGTCAGACCTCTTCCGGATAGCCAAATTTTCTGGATAATCGAATGGGATAATTTTTCGGTAAGATAAAATAAATTTAATCTTACCTTATGATTAAATTAAATAAGATTAATTAAATAAAAAAATATATAAACCAATCTCAGAAAACAGAAACATCCATCCAGGCATTTTTATGATTTTTTATACAAAACAGGAAAATTAGAAAGATTTTTAAATGCTCTCTGTTTTTTTGACTTACGAGCACGGCCAATCTGTGCATACCAGTGGGATTTGCACACATAGCAATTGTAACTAGCCCTTTTCTCATCTTAAAACTTGGTGCAGGCATTTCTCTTTTAGTGTCTACGGTTTTCCTCAATAATGCTTTCCATAAGAAGCCCGTCTCATCAACATTATAAACATTTTATTTCTCATAATTTGCTGTAACTGAAGCAAACTTACTTTTAAAGGACACCGCTGCCAATTTGTCTGCAGAAAGTTTCTCACCTTGAATTTATAGTTCACGTATACAGTGTCTTAGTTTAAAGTTTTTCAGCCAACCTGTGCTTGCCTTAAAATCTTCATTACCTATTAATTTTCAATTAAAATCCAAGGCTTTTTCACACAACATTGGCCCAGACACTGGTTCACCTACACTTCGCTTCTGAAAAAAAAACCACGGATAAGGTGCACTCTCTGAAGTGGTAGTTTCAGGTTTTGACATCTTCTTTTTCCTACTAGATCCTCCTTCACTATCCATAATTGACACAAATTCTGTTATAGTACTGGAATTTTTTTTGGTGCTGTAAATTGTTGAAGTCCCCACATTAAACTCTTCGAAGAGATTTCCTAAATTTTCACTTTTTCTAATTCTATTAGAAAAAGTGAAAATTTAGAAAATCTCTCCGAAGTTGTTTTTTGTTGCAATGTTAAAACTACACATTTTCTTTTCGTTCACATCCTACCATAAAAAAAATGAGAAAAATAACAAATTGCACAGTTTCCAGTCGATATTATTCTTACCGAATCTAGAGCTTAACTAATCTGAAATTCACTCATGGTTTCCGAGAAAACCCAGTAGCCTCCGTGATATTTTTCTAAAGCACATTTCTGAAGGTCACACAGAATTCTAGAGGTAACAATCATAAAACAAAAACAATTTGCCATTTTCGGTTTATTGGGCTTTTTGTTTGTACAATCTCTCATAAATGGGTAGTAAACTCAATCTTTTCCTTATTATAATCAAAATTCAATTTGCAAATATGATCACTATAACCGGAGCTTAGTGTACTACCATTAATAAAAAAAAAATAAAAAAAAAAGGTGAAGAAAGATCAGCCTTTCAAATTATTCCGGATAACCGACGTTCTACTGTATTTGTTTGGTTTTGTCAGGAGATATTTTGAGCATGTGCATTTGTGCCCATGCCTGCAGCTGCAAGAGGGCGGAATTTGATTTTTGCTCTACAACCACTCTCAAGGAAAATCATGTCATCTGCAAAGATCACACTTTCCATGGGGCCCAGATGCAAGGTCAGAAATTGGTCCAAGGATTGAACCCTGCTGGCAGCCTTTATTCACAGGGTGTGTCAATTCCTGGAACCTTGTGTGTACTGATACTTCTATCTGTAAAGTAGCTGCTTATTACCTTATACAGGTTTTGTGGGGCATTTGCCTGGAGGAGTCTCCTAAGGACACTAGGCCACCAGAGTGAATCAAATGCCCAGCAAAGTCAATAAAGATTTTCAGCATATATTTATACTCTGAGTTTTTAACTGTGGTCAGTAGGTCATGCATGGCATCCTCCGTATATTTTCCCTAGTGCAAGGAGTAGGGCTATTGGTCTATATGATTTGGGTTCAGTAGGGGGGATTTCTCATGGTTTTTGAGAATTAATCTTAACACAGCTTTTTTACATATTTTTGGGAATATACCTTCTGTCATACAGTTATTGTACAGTGCTATTAATTTGTCTGGTGCTATTTCTGCTAATTTTTTGATAATCTCAACCTCTAAGAGCTTGAGATTATCAAAAAATTAGCAGAGGTTCAATACTGGCATTGTCATATTCAGTGTTTTCTATTATAATGTCCAGCTGGGTGAGGGAATGATCCCCAGTTTTCTGAACAATACTGTTTAGGATGTTATTTACTACTGTCAAAGATTAGAAACTACTGTCAAACCAGATGGTTTGACAGTAGTTTCTAAGACAGCTCCTCTTGGCAACTTGTTGGTCACTATTCTGTAGACAACTCCCCAAGGGTCAGTTTCCAGTAGTTCCCACAAAGTGCTTCCACATTCCCTTTTCTTGTCTCTTATGAGGGGTGTAGTATACTGATTCCAGAGAGTCCTATAAGAATTTCTAAGTACCTTCCATCTCATTTTGTGGCCAAGATATTCTGGCTCTGAAAAATTCTCCTTGCCTGGTGCACCCTTCTGAGTATAGTCAATTCAGGGCACCACCAGGGGACTGCCTGCTTCCATGGTTTTTTCCATCGGATAGACAGGTTTACTGTTTTTGTTAAAATGTTTATCATAGTAGGTGCTTCCTCGTCCAGGCTACAGTTGCCTGATCTAGACCACTCTCATATTTTTGTTTTCACAGCTCAGCTGCTGAATGTTCTGTGAAAATCTGCCAGTTTTCCAAATTCCAATTCTGCACTGGAAGGATAGACAGGGTAGAAGGGGAGGAGGAGGAGTGATGCTGTTAGTTAAGGTTATTTCAAAGGCTGCTGGGGGTCATCATGGAACAAGTAAATACATGGGTTGTGTTAGGGTAACTAAGAGTAAGAATAGGTGTATGTATACTTGCATGTACACCAATGGTAGGAGTATAGTAAATAAATTTGATGAATTTGAAGTGCTGCTCAAGATATCAAAAGCAGATATTGTTGGGATATCATATGTGGTGCCACATGGATATAAGCAATGCAGAATTGGAATTTGGGGAGTACAATGTGTACAGGAAGAATAAGACAGGATAGAAAGGGAGGAGGGGTGATACTGTTAGTTAAGAAACACACAAAATCTAAAGAAGTGCATCCAACTGACATGGGTAGACAGTGCAGTGTTGAGTTGTTGTTGTTGTTATTTGGTTTTTAGGAGCATTAGCAACTAAGGCCATATTGCTCCGGGATATGCGGTGGTCATTCCCTGACCTTTCCGCACCCTCCGTATTTGGTGGTGACGGGCTCGAACCCCGGTCTAATCAAGAAGCGTGTGCTGCTCCTTCCCACCTGGCTAAGGAGGCGCCGCAGTGTTGAGTTGGTTTGGTGTAATATAAGCATAGGGAAAACCAAGTGAGAGTAGGAGTACAATGCAGACTGGGCTAGTAAAAATAGATTGTCTTATTATGGGGGATTTTAACTTCCCAGATATAAACTGCAACTTGTGGGTTGGTCATTCACACAACAGCAAGACTTTTGTGGATTTATTGAATGACTGTTTTCTACAGCAGCAGCATATTCGAGATAAAAACCAGAGGGAGTAATCCCTCTGGTTGTCTCTCGAACTCTTGATCTGATTATCAGCAGTGATTCTTCATGCATTAAGAATCTGGAGATCAAGGCACCACTAGGGGGGGCAGTGATCACAGTGTACTGATCTGGGATTTACTTAAAGATGTAACTACCATCAGGGGTAAGGGGAAGGGATTTTGCTTTTGTAAAGGTGACTACAGTGGTTTCAGACAGTGGGACAACTGATGATGTCACCAACAGCAAATTCTAAATGGGAAGCATTAAAGGAATTAATTATAGAAGTTAATAGGGTTTTCATACCAACTCAGAAATACTGTTCAAGGGTAGACCTAAATGGATGTCAGATGGCCTAATGAGATGTGTGGCAGGGAAGAAAAATGCATGGGATGCATATAAATTATGAATAGACACAGATGCCTAAGGTAGATATAAGATAGTATGTAATCAAGTCACAAAGGACAATGCAAAGAAAAACAGTAAAGACTTCTTTACTTATGTTAACTCTAGAAGGAAGGGGATGAATCAGATTGGTCCACTTGCCATGGACGGTTCGATTGTTGATGAACCTGCTGTTGTAGCTGACAAACTGAAAGAGTATTTTGCACCTACAGTCACACAGGAGGAGGTCTGTAGGGAAGTGGAGGCCAGAAGCTTATCAAACTCTGGCAAGAAGCTAAATGATTTTGTAATAACTGATAACAAAGTTGAGGGGAAATTGTTGAAGTTAAACATAAGAAAGGCACATGGGGTGGATGGGATCTATCCAGTTATATTAAAGGAGGCAGCAAAGGAAGCCCTTTGTAAACCCTTAGCTATAATTATGAAAGCTTCCTTGGACTCAGGGAGGTCCCCAAGGACTGGAGATGTGCAAATGTGGCTTCAATTCACAAAGGGGAATCAAAGGGTGACACAGGTAATTACAGACCTGTTACTCTAACTTCTGTTCCAGGGAAAATAATGGAGTTACTGGTAAATGAAGCGATGCAGAATCATCTAGACAAGACTGCAGTTATAGTTCAGACACAGCATGGGTTTGTTAAAGGGAAGTCTTGTCTGGCAAATTTGATTGGATAGATGTCATCACAAAGGAACTGGATGCAAAGAATAATTTTGTTATCATATACTTGAATTTTAGGAAAGCTTTTGATACTGTGACACATGGTCGACTACCGTACAAATTGGAGCAGTATGGCATTAAGGGCAAGTTGCTACAATGGATAAAAGGATGGTTGAGTGGGAGAAGTGAGAGAGTGGTTATCAACAGACTCTGCTCTTCTTGCACTAATGTTATTAGTGGAGTACTCCAGGGTTCGGTTTTGGGCCCATTGTTGTTTTAGGTATTTATCAACAATACTGATGAAGATTCATGGAGCGATGTACCCACTTTGCATTGTTAGGACAACATAAGCATCTGGAGGCAGTATAATGGTATAGGGAATGTTTTTTTTTTTTTTTTATGAAAACTCCAAACACAAGAGGTATTAGAACTTATAGTACTTAGTACTTGTGCTTGAGTTGGAGGTTGAGAAGACAAAAGAAGATATTTGTTGACATTAGACTTGAACTTCTGTAGACTAATTTTCAGGAAATACGTATGAAGTAAGGTTGTTCCAGAAAAAGGCAGTTAAATAAATAAACGAGGAAGATGAAAATTGGTTCAGTGAGTTTGAAGTTCGAAGTAAGTGGATGTTGGCTGGTGGCGGCACGTGTTCAGACTGTTTTGAAAGAGAGAGCGGGAATTATAGAAAACCAACTCAGAAGAACAGTCCCCATCGAAGTATCTGTAGAAAAGGCATGCAGCAGAAACAGTATATTTATGAGACAGTGAGTGGAGAGACTTAATTAATGACTCCTCTCTAACAGAGAGGAGTCGTTAATTAACCTAACTGCCCTCTTCTGAATGGAATATAGAAGTCTGAGAGAGGTTTTGGGGCACCGCCCCAGATGTTGGAATAATATTCCATGGTGGGGCGGATCTGCGATTTGTACAGAGTGAACAGCTGTAAATTTTAAAGTTTGCAGACGATATGAAGGTTGGCAGGGTTGTTAATGACAGTAATGATAGTGCACTGCCGCAACAGGATCTGGAAAAGTTGAGCAGATGGGCTGAGAGGTGGCAACTGAAGTTTAACAATGACAATTGTAAAGTACTACGTATGGGTAGCAGTAACCCCAGAGTAACGTACCAACTGGGTGGTACTACACTCAGGGTATGAAGTTTTCTGAGCAGTACAAAAAGGCTGCAAGAGTAGCTCGTGGTGTCTTAATGATATACAGGAATTTTGCTATCAGGGATAGGAAGTTATTGTCGCCCTGTATAAAGCGATGGTCAGGCCATGTCTCGAGTACTGTATAAGGGTATAGAGGCCTCATTTTAGGAAGGATGTAGCATTGCTGGAATGAGTACAGAGGAGGGCAGTGAGATTGGTGAGTGAAAAAAGGATTAGTGTTCCCAAAAACGGCTTAAGTTCTGCAAATTAAAGCTTCTGGAGAGTAGGCACCTGCGAGGTGATCTAATTGAGGTGTATAAAGCCTTGAATGGATTGTGCAAGCACAATGCTAATGGAATTCTACCTCTTGCTCAAATTACTCACCTGAGGGGACAAATTCAAATTGAGAAAAGACAATTGTAGAATAGATGTGCAGAAATTCACCTTTAGCCAGTGGGTGGTTGACCACAGTGGTTTCAGATGCCATACTGCTCCACTGCAACAGATGGAACAAATTTTCATCTGTTGCAGCGGTGGTCAGTAACTTAAATAAGTTCAAGGTAGAACTAGAACTAGACAAACATTTGAATGGTAAGGGTTTTTTTTTTTTTTTTTGCTGATGCTATATAAACTTGCTTTCTTGCATCATATGCCTCTACTAATGCTATCTCCTCTTGGCAGCATGTTGGTCACTGTTCTGTAGACAACTCCCCAAGGGTTACTGTTCCCAGTAGTTCCCACCAAATGCCTCCAACCTTCCTTTTTCTTGTCTCTTATGTGGGCTGTATACTGATTCCTGAGAGTTCTATAAGAATCTCTCAGTACCTTTTACCTCATTTTGTGGCCAAGATGTTCTGGCTTTTTGAAAATTTCTCCTTGCCTGGTGGAACCTTCTGAGTATAGTCAGTTCGGGGCACCACCAGGGCACTGCTTGCTTCTTCGGTTTTTTCCGTGGGATAGACAGGTAAAATGTTTGTCATAGCCAGTGCTTGCTCATCCGGGCTACAATTGCCTGATCTAAGCCACTCCTTTTCTTGTTTTTGCAGCTCAGCTGCTGTATGTTCTGTGAAAATCTGCCAGTTTTTCTTTTTGAGGTTATACTTTTTTGATATCCAACAAGGAGTGTTGGGTTGCTTGCAATTGCCTGTTTAGTTTGAAGGTGATGGCTCTATGGTCTGATGTGGTCGAGGCTGGACACACCAGTCTGCAATTTTATAAGCTATTGAATTGGTGGCAAGAGTAACATCAATGTCACTCCCCCACACGGTACTGCTAAAAGTTGGGAGTTTATTTGGTTGGTTGGTTGGTTGGTTGGTTTAGCACTCAAAAGGGCGAGATAGCTGTATAATGTTAAAGTATCTGGCCATTGTGTGTGTGTGTGTGTGTGTGTGTGTGTGTGTGTGTGTGTGTGTGTGTGTGTGTGTGTGTGTGTGTGTGTGTGTGTGTGTGTGTGTGTGTGTGCACGCACACTTTCTCTGTCTTCTGTACGGCTGTGCCAGAAGGCTTACCGGCAGGATGTCAAGTGGAATACAAGGCTGGCTGCCAGTCAGCCTTGTATTCCAGACCAGTTGAAGATATAGTGAAATAATGTAAAACTGTCATACAGCACTGGTAATATGAGCACACATTGCCACTAGGGAGCAGAGATGACCCACCTTTGTGACTCTAAGGTCAATATTTTTAAGTACTATTGCTGTAGAAGGGACACATGAGGTGTATTCTATTATTTTATAGCCTCTTGGGTATCCTTGAACCCTATCTGTGTAGAGCTCCTGGAGTACCAAGATATCTATATTATTTTCTTCCAATTTTAGTTTGATCTGATCTACAACAGCTCTTGCTCTAAATAATTTGTCTTATGGCATTCAATTGGACTAGATTTAGAGCCCTAGTAACATTTACATTTTCAATCTGACCCATATTGGTCCTAGTTGGCATAAGTTTTACCATTTTTTTATAGCAGGGACATTTATCATCCCAGATACTATGTGCATAGTTATTCAGCTGTGTTGCCTTACAGGTAGCACATTTTGACTGCTGATTTTTATTTTGGCAGTTCACGTAATCATTGCCAGTGACTGCACCGTGGCCACAGACAGGACATTTCTGACTGCAGTCTCCAGCAGTATGACCATATTTATGACAGTTAAAGCATTTCTGTACGGGAAAGAATTCCCTGAATTTATGGCTGGTCCAGCCAGTGTAGACTCTTTGTTGTCCTTGTAGGTTTTTCCAAATTCTGGGTGACACTTCCACAATGATACTGAATTGCTCATTTCTTTTGTTTTTTTGTCCCCCTTTTTAGAAGAAATTCTTTGGCACACTCGTCCAATTCGATTATACTAATAAAATTTTTGTTGTAGAAATCCAACGTAAGATCTCTTCCAGAGTTGTCTCAAGGATGTCAAATATAATGATGTTGGGGTACCTGCCCCTTGGCTTTTCTGTTTGCAGTCCCAATTTTACTACCTCTGAGTTGGTTTCAATCTTTTTTAACATTCTCTTTATTTGTCACTTCATTTAAAACTGCATTATCTTTTATTTTTCTCACGTTATTCACTTTTATTTCTTTCAAATGCGATTTCAATTTTGTCATGACGGTATCCCTGATTGCCTTACTGGATTTCTATATAAAGTCAGGCTTAGCCTTTATAATGATTATGTTTGTTTCTTTTGCCTTTGATATTTCCTTAGTCTTAATGTTGGTTTCTTTAGTTTGTGATGAATCTGCTGTGGGTGTAATCTGCTTGCTACTTTGGTGTAAGTCAAAATATTTATTTCTTTATAATTACTATTCTCTTCAGTCACTGTAGCCTCCGTAGCCGAGTGGGCAGGAGTGGGAGTGCAGTAGCACACGCTCTTTGAGTAGACCGGGGTTCAAGCCCCTGACTGCTGAATACGGTCGATCTGCCAACCCGCACTGGACCAGCGTGGCAGATTATGGTCCATTTTTCCCTCAGCATGAATTGTTGAGGAGGCTTCCATCCTGCAGTGGGTTGATATTGGCTGCACTTTACTTTTTTTTTTTTTTTTACTTCAGTCACTGTTTCTACTTTTGCTTTCAATACCTTGTTTGCTGTATTAAGTTCAATCACTCTATGTTCCAAAACAGACCAGCAGTTTGCTGTCTGTAATCTTGTTGCAGATGTAATCCTATCGGTCTGTTTATTACAGAACTCTTCTAGGAACAGCTTCACTTCTTTAATTTGTCTTATGGGATCCTCTATTTGATTTATAAGCTGAAAATTCCTCTCATCCTCTGTTTTTGTTACCTCTTGCTCTAAATTATTCTCCTTATGATCTGTATTTTCTATCTGTTTTTTTTTTCCTTTTCTACCCCTTTTTATACTATGGTGGCCAAGGGGGTAAGCTTCTAAGCTGTCGTTTCTTCATTATTTGGGTTTCTTTCTGTAAGCACCTCTATCTCACAATCAGGCATGTCCTTTAAGTCAGGATTGTGATCAATAATTTTTTGATTTTTCATGTTTTTCCTTTGAGTTTTGGTCTTTGCCAGTCATTTTGCTATTAATGTTCCTTATATCCAGGGTTACTCCCTTTTAAGGTATTTTCAACAGTCTTTGGCCTATTAAAACCCAAGATGCAATGTTTCCTGTTCTGGCGGTGAAAACAGTCACACACAAAGAAAAGTACTCTTATACACAAGTACAGTCAGTCCTCATATAGCACGATAGTTGTGTTCCTATAAACCCTCGTGCAATGCAAAATCGTGCAATATGAACAACAGGCCCTATGGGAAAAATGGGGTTAGGTGCCGACCACCCACGAATGAACACACATTTGTAACCAAAACATTACCAAACACAATAAATAATCGTAATAAAATACGTAAGTATTTTATTACGACTATTACATAATAAAATATTGCTAATGCTTTTGCTTCTATCGTAAGCAAACTTGTTTTTTGTTTGATTTTCTATCGAAACAGTTGACAGCCGTTGCAACTAACCCATTGCATCTAACCCTTGCATATAACCCAAGCACGGTACTAAGTACTATAGGTTCTAATACCTCTCGTGTTTGGGGTTCTCATAAAAAAAAAAAAAAACTCTTCCAATTCTTTGTGTCTTAATCTAATGAATTTTAATTACACTTTAAGTTGTTACTGCTATGAAAGTTGTTTTTATTTTCTCTGCATTCTTTGTAATTCTCGGCATTGCCTCATTTAGGTCCGTAGCACGTGCAATATCATGGTCTTTCATTTTGCGTCCAGATTTTAGCAATATCCGTTTTACCGCTTTTAATCATCTGGCTGAGCCGTATACACTCAGTCAGATTTTATCCAACAATGACCATGTGTCTGCCGTTTTTAGCTTTTTAAAATCAATAAACATTTTTGCTCATATATAAAATTTACATTTTTCTTTTATACCTTTTATACATTTGTTATACCTTTTGACATAGTGACCTAACCAATTAGGTTACTGAAAGTTTAAAATTTTTTTATACATGACCTGGTCTTGGCGCATTATAGCCTTAGTAGCTAATGCGCCAATAAAATCAAAAACAACCAACTTTCATTTCGCTCAAAGCATTTCACAGTTTCATATTTTTTCGCTATCGACAGTGGCGGACTGGCCATAAGCCTTACCGGGGAAACCCCAGTGGCCGGTGTGATTTTGGCCATAAACACTAGTATGAGGCCACTACAAATTTTCCCGGGTAAGAATTTTTGACCCAGTCCGCCTCTGTTTATCGATATTGCTTTTCTTTTTCTCTCTGAATCTGCAGTGTCTTCACCAGGGCGCTTCCTTTTCACACCTTTTAAGTATTTTATTCATTTTTATGGAATAAAGCACAATTACAAAATGAGGAGGCACGCTTGATACACATAAACAAAGCTGCGCACGTGTAGCAACTGAATAAACAACACCGTAAAGGCCACTATTAACACCTCACATTTTACTAAAGCACATTTCTAGGGGTTACTAACATAAAACAATAAAAACAATTTCCAGTTGCGATTCTGCTAGTGGAATCAGTTATAAACTGGTAGTGAAGTCGATCTAATTGCATTTGCGATTATACCGATAGTTGGAATTGTGTTGGTTTTTATGTTATTATGGTGAAATGTGTTTCCCCTTCACTGATATAAATACATTTTCGGAATCTTCTCTTCATTCCTATCGTGTTGCATTCGGTTGGGGTGATTCTGCGTTCAACTGCCATTTCTTGTAAACACAAAGGCGAATCGTGCATAAGCAAATTCGGTTCGTGTTATATAAGATATCGTTCCCCTATTTATAAATCGTGTATGACCGAATTCGTGTAATGTAAACATGTGTTATACGAGGACTGACTGTATATGTTTAATCTAAGCTGAAATTCACATTTCCCCTCATAAACAACATGTATCCAGCTATTTTGATCAACAGATTTATCCCAATTTTTGGTATTTTGAGGCATTGCAATATCACAATCTGCAATTATATGATCGCTACCTCTGTAACAATCGTACTGCACGTAAAAGGCCGCCGTAGCCTAGTGGTCAGGCACGCGGGTGCATAAGTACATGTGCCTCGCCTTGCCTTGAGTGACCAGGGTTCAAGCCTGTGACTGCTGAATACGGTGCTGTTTCTTGTATTCTGTCTATCTTGTGAACTCCTCTGACCGTTTGGTCGTCCCAGAGTATAAACAGAAAATTTATTTATTTATTTATTATTTAAATGCATTAAAAAACCAGCAGGAGCTAAAAACAACTAAAACTAATAAGCTTACTTGAATAATACTAAATGTTTTCATCTGCACACAACTTGAATGTGAGGTCCACGGTTTTTGAAGCCAGAAAATCCAAGAAATCCTCCAAGCAGCCGTTGGTCACTGTCTGCCGTGGCACCTCCGTAGCCAGGTGGGCAGGAGCAGCAGTGCGTAGCACATGCTTCTTGAGTAGACCGGGGTTCGAGCCCATGACCACTAAATATGGAAGATGCGGAAAGGTCAGGGAATGATCACCACATATCCCCGGAGCAATATGGCCTTAGTTGCTAATGCTACTAAAAAAAACCAAATAACTGTCTGCTATTTACATAAAGCGGCGCTTCATGTTGATGCATCCCTAAAACAGCATATGCAGGCAGAGAAGGGCAATGAGATTAGTGAAAGGAACAAAATGGTGGTCTTACCAAGAAAGATTTCAGTTCTGCAAACTGCAGCATCTAAGACTAGGTGCCGCACCTGTGAGTTGATCTAATTGAAATGCTTAAAGCTTTGAAAGGACTGAGCAAGCTCAATGCCAATAGGATACTTTCTCTTGCTCAGACTATGCACATGAGGGGAGGGTACATAAAATCAAATTGAGGAATTATGGTTGCCTGAGAGAGATGTGTGGAAGTTTGCTGTAAACCAGCAGGTATTTGACTGTTGGAACAAACTTTCGTCTGTTGTTGTGGAGGTGGGTGGGCAGTTTGAATAAATTCAAGGAAAAACTAGACAAATTGTTGAAGGGGAATGGACAGGTAATGGGGAATTTGTTTATTTGTTTTTCTTTTTGTTGATGCTTTATAAGCTTGCTTTCAAATGCAGCAGAGCTGGAGAGAGGAAAAAACACAGATTTGAATTTGAAAAATAAAAAAACTTGTCAAAAAACTAGAAGAAAATTAAACTCATGAAAAAATAAGAGACAACCCACTGTCAGAAACACCTTACTAAATCAGGTTCATTGCAGGTGTGCACCAATACTCCAAAATATAGAAACTGAAAGCATATCCTGAGCATAATTAATTGCACAGAGTCAATTCAACCCCCACAATAATCAGCAACTTGTTATTTGTCTAATCTGTCTGAAACTCACCTAATAGATGTTTTTTGGAAATGTTTCATTTGAATTCTCCACAAAAAGTTCCAAAAATGTCTTTTACTTATCACATAATTAGGAAAACTTCATAATTAAATTAAACTCGATTACATGCATTTGTAGTCTGACATGTTATGTTCAGTTACTGATAGCACACTCTCCTTACTACTGTGCATTTTCTTCTAATCAGTAATGCTCTCTGGCTTTGCAACAATGATACATCGTCTGACAAGTCTAAAGAGAATTTTAATTTTAAAAAACTAATTAATAATATACGTTTTAATAGAGAATATGGATTTTTCACATTTGTGTACAGAAATGATTGAAAATATAGGTGGAATCAAAAAAATTAACAATTTTGAATTATTTTTTACTAATTTTTCGAATTTTAAGTCAGACACAAAACTTATCCGCATTTTTGTTTGCCTGACTCAGGGTTAACATTCTTTGCACTACACATAAGCAGAGATGTTAACAGGGGTTCTTCTAAATATAGAACAACAATGCACAGACATATCTAAAAAATGTAAAATAAAATAAAAGAAATAATAAAAATACAAATGACTAAAATTTAGATGAAAATAAAACTTGCCATAAAACTATAAAAGCCTTATGAATACCATAAATCCATTAGCAAAATAAGAAAAATATTAGTTTATCATTAGTTTCAACATTTAATCATTCATTAAAACATAGAAATATATGATAAATAAAAAAATGTAAATCTTTTTTGAATATACAATTTATCTGGGTTTCCCAAACTTTTTTCAAGTGCGAACCGGTGTTTGCAGATTTTTTTTTTTTTTTCTGCAACCCACCTACAGCTATATATTAATATATTTTCAATAAGAATTCTTCCACATGCCACATTAAAAGTACATGAGTTTCGAATCCACATTTTACTGCTGTCAATTGGAGGAAAATACTCTTGAAAGTTTGATTTCAATTCCAAGAGGTGTTCTTTAATTGCTATAGAAATCTCAGCCGGAATGTCGCTTCGAACATACTCTTTTTGTAATTTAGTTAAACTAGAAAGAAAATTATAATCCCCTTTTCAACTCAAAGTACCCACAGATGAATTTTCTTCGTAGCTGCTTCTACTTTTTCCTGAACTTTAAAAATATTTATATCAATACCTTGTAAATTTAAATTTAAGGCATTTAAAGAAACCAAAAATATTACATAAGTAGGACACCTTAATAAATTATAAAAGCATTAAATTTATTTTTAGTATAACTACATATTTGGTATTTTATTACATTTTCATTTTTTCAGGAAATTTTCTTATAGTTTTATGCAGGTAAAGTTCAAATAAGTCGTTCGCGGAATGGTATTTTATTTATTATTATTATTTTTTTTGATGGACCGGTACCAGGCTGCAGACCACACTTTGGCAAACCCTGCAATATATTCAATTATTTAAATAAATATGTAAATATACAATATATTCATATACAATTTACTTACTTTTGGGGTTTGCAAAATGACACCGAAAGCACTAAAGGTGTCATATAACAATTTTTCATCAACCTCGGGATCAAGATTTCCAATAAATATGTTAGCCCCTACATCTAAATTCTTCTGATGAGCAGAAGCCTAATCAATAAATAAAAAATACACACGTGTTTATGTTTATTATGTGTAATATGATTATTATTTAAATGTATATACAGACACATATATATATACATACTTTAATATAAAGATATGTACATATATAAAAAAGACCACCAAAAACAAGATTAAAATGCAAGGAATGAAGTAATGATACAAATTCATTCTGCAACACACATATCCCCCTCCCCCCATACTTCTCCTTCAACCCATGCACGGTACTAAGTATTATAGGTTTTGATACCTTTCGTGTTTGGGGTTTTAATAACACACACACACACACAATATAAGGTAAGAATCTTCTAGTAAAGCATATTAAAGAATAGTATTCAGAGAAGTAGAGTACTATAAGTAAAAGGAAGTAATAAGAAAAATAAAAACAATTAATGTAATTTGTGATTTTGTTTTCCCTTCTGGTTAATAACAGCACCACAAAACTAAATACATTCATAACTGCAATAGAAAACTTTTATATTTCTCACGATTTTTTTCTCTCTAGTTCTTTATAAGCAATACAAAGATAAAACTTCTTAGATAATAAACTAAAAGTCGTGAGAGAATGATCATGCAATGCAAATCAAAGCTTCAGGTAAAGTATTTTCTGAAATATTTAAAGCACTACTTTTTTTTCTGACAGTACAGCTAGTAAGTACAATCATTATTCTCTAAATTTATTGGCTGAAACTCTACAACACTTTTAAAGATCACTAATATCTTCAATGCACTTTACTAGTGCATTGTAATTTTTAATAATAATAAAATGGGGAAGAGCAAGGATATTAAAAAGTAAAGAATTTGCAATAAAAGAGTAAAGCTTGCAAGGTTATATGCATTTTAAAATTGCATGCATTTCTGTGTTGGTGATACTGGTATTAGCAGTGAACAGACCAACTTCGTGATTTCAAGGCTTGGGTTAACCTCACATTAGAGATGTTGCTAGAGAGAGATGAAAGTTCCCCAGAGACAAAAATTGATTCAAATATTTAAAAACCAGATTATGTAATATGTGAATACCCTATATGATAAAATCTAGGTTAGACTAAATTTTCAGTTATGTTTTTCTTTTCTTTCTTTTTTTTCATTGACAATATTTTCTGCATCATTTTATTTTGTACATTATTATAAGTTAGTATGTTCATAATGGAAATAATAACTCTAAATGGTTATTTCCATTTTAGATAAGCAATACAGTAATACCCCGAAGTTACACGATAGGTGGGTCCGACCCAAATCGCTTAAGTCGAATTCGCGTAAGTCGGGGTACAACTTTGCATATAAATACATATAAATTTTGTTTAATTGGGACCAAGGACTAACAAAAACACTTTTTTTTTTTTTTTTTATGTGAACCCCAAACACGAGAGGTATTAGAACCTATAGTACTTAGTACCGTGCTTCGGTTGGAGGTTGAGAAGACGAAAGACGATATTTGTTGACATTGGACTTGAACTTCTGTAGATTGTAATTTTCAGGAAATACGTATGAAGGAAGGTTGTTCCAGAAAACGGCAGTTGAATGAATAAATGAGGAAGATGAAAAGTTGGTTCTGTGGGTTTGAAGTTGGACAGTAAATGGATGTTGGCTGGTGGCTGCACGTGTCCAGACTGTTTTGAAAGAGAGAGCAGGAATTATAGAAGCCAATTCAGAAGAACAGTGCCTGTAGAAGTATCTGTACAGTGGAAGTATCTGTAAAAGAGGCATGCAACAGAAACAGTGCGTCTATGAGAAAGCGAGTGGAGAGACTCTGTTAGAGATGAGTCATTAATTAACCTAAATGCCCTCTTCTGAATGGAATCAAGAAGCCTGAGAGAGGTTTTGGGGGCACCACACACCTTCTCGATGGTAAGCCCTGTTACGTCACTTAGGTGGCAACGAACGTGCAGAGTGGTTCTCTTCAAGACACCTGGTCAGCATGAAGAGGAAAAGACCAAACCCTCCAGCAATGAGAGCACAACAATACAAATGGCCCTCAGTCCCCAGCAGCTTTCACTCTCCCTCTTACGGCAGCGTGAGGATCAGAGTGGAGGCAGAGGGTGCTAAGAATCTCTGGGTACGACCAGGCTGCCATGCACGGAAATTGAACTTGGCCTGTTATAACGTATGATCACTCATCGATGAAGACATGATATTAGAGCTGGAAAAGGAATTAGAAAATGTGAATTGGAATATCATCGGTTTGGCTGAAACAAGAAGAAGAAATGAATCACTTATAAGTTTATCAAGTGGAAATCTGCTGTACACCAATGGAAACAGTGAAAGGAGTGAAGGTGGAGTTGGGTTTCTGGTCCATAAAGATTTTAAAAACAACATTTTGGAATTCAAAAGTACATCACCAAGGGTGTCAAGACTAATACTCAAGATTTCTAAGAGGTACAAGCTAAAGATTATAATGATTTATGCACCAACATCGAGCCATGATGATGAAGAGGTTGAAGAAATGTACATTGAAATTGAGAGTCTTCTAGATGAGCAGAAAACCCACTACACTATTATTATGGGGGACTTCAATGCTAAGGTTGGAAAAAGGCAAAACAGCGCAGAAAGAGGAACTATAGGAAATTTTGGAATTGGTGAAAGAAATAAAAGAGGTGAAAGACTTGTGGAATTTGCAGAATCTCAAGGAATGTCAGTAACGAACACTTTTTTCAAGAAAAGGGTGAACAGAAAGTGGACATGGAAGAGTCCGAATGGATTAATAACTAATGAAATCGACTTCATCCTCACTAACAGAAGATATATTGTGAATGATGTTACCGTCCTGAATAAGGTAAATGTTGGAAGCGATCACAGAATGGTAAGATTTACACTTGATATAGATGTAGGAAAGGAAAAAACTGACTCGAGTAAATAATACAAAGGTCTTTGAAATAACAGAGGAGGAGAAAAAGCAGTATGTCCTGGAACTTAAGAACAAGGTTGAGCTTCTGCAGACTGCTCAGGACCAAGATATCGACGAGGAATATTACAACTTTCTGAAAGTGATAAAGCCCAAGAAACCTATAGGGAAACAGAAATCCAAAGAAGAAAAAATTAGTCAAGAAACACTTGTCATGATGAACCGAAGACGACAAATGAAGAGCAAGAAAAACACTGACAGGGAGAAAATTGAGTATACTGAGTTATGCAAAGCCACTAGAAAGAGACTCAGAGAGGACATAAGAAGATTTAACACAAGAAAAGTAGAACAAGCATTAAGGGAAAACAAAGGATTTAAATCAGCAGCCATGAGCAGGAACACAGAAAGACAAATGATACTGAAACTGAAGAATAGCGACGGTGTACTTATAAACAGCAGAGAAGGTATAATTCAAATAGCAGAAGACTACTATAGAGAATTATACAAGGAGCGATGGAATGATACCAGCAGTGGGGAAGTTGGATTGCAAAGTAGCAACACATACGACATACCCGATATTCTTCCTGATGAGGTAGAACATGCATTGAAGAAAATGAAGAATCGGAAAGCCCCGGGGGAAGATGAAGTTACTGTAGAGTTGTTAAAATTGGGAGGAAGAGACATAACACAAAAACTGGCAAGGCTCTTCACAAAGTGCATTAGAAAAGGTGTGATGCCTATGCAGTGGAATAATGCAATCATAGTTTTGCTGCATAAGAAAGGAGATAAATCAGAAATTGCAAATTATAGACCAATTAGCTTGTTATCCCATATCTACAAGTTGTTCACAAGGGTCATTACTAACAGATTAGAAAGAATACTTGATGAGAATCAACCGAAAGAGCAAGCTGGTTTTAGGACAGGATTCTCAACTATGGATCACCTTCACGTAATATCACAGCTAATGGAGAAAGCAAATGAATATAAAACACCATTATGCCTGGCATTCGTGGATTATGAAAAGGCATTTGACTCCATACAGCATAAGGCAATGTTTCGGGCACTGGAAAGACAAGGCATAGATACTCCATATATTATGATTTTGAAGAAAATATATGAGAATCCTACCTCCTTTATTAGACAAAGACAGTAGCAAATTTAAATTCGAGAAAGGAGTTTGACAAGGAGACACAATATCTCCAAAGTTGCTTACTGCTGCCCTTGTGGAAGCTTTCAGAAGATTAGACTGGTCACAGAAAGGAGTCAATGTGAATGGAGAGTACCTAACCCATTTACGATTTGCAGATGACATTGTGGTCATAAGCCACGATCCCAAAGAATGTGGTCATAAGCCACGATCCTAAAGAATTAGAGGAAAATCTTAATCAGTTATGCACAGTTAGTAAGGATTTTGGACTAAAGATGAATATGGCTAAAACAAAAGTAATGATGAACAAGTATGCCACGGAAAGGGAAATAATGATTGGAGAAACAGTAATTGAAAAGGTGGAGTCATATACTTATCTGGGACAAGTTATTAGCTGTAATAATGATAAATGGCTGGAAGTCAAGAGAAGAATAAATTTTGGATGGATAGCATTCAGGAAATATAGTCACATACTGAAGAGCAATATCCCAGTTTGTCTGAAACGTAAAATAATGAATCAATGTATACTCCCCCACCATGACTTATGGAAGTGAAACTTGGGCACTCACCAAAAGAATGGAAGAGAAGCTAAGAACTACACAGTGAAGAATGGAACGAATTATATTGGGAATCAGACTGTTAGATAAGAAGAGAAACACATGGATTAGGCAGCAAACTCAAGTAAAGGACATTCTTATCAAAACTAAAGAACTAAAATGGTCTTGGGCAGGACACATAGCTCGAAGACATAATGACAGATGGACTAAGAAAATAACAGAATGGTACCCAAGAGGAGCTAGAAGAAAACCTGGAAGACACAGGCGGAGATGGATAGATGAAATTCATGAGTTTTTGAGTAGTAAATGGATGGCCAGTGCTCAAAACAGAAGGAACTGGAAAGTTGCTGGAGAGGCCTTCATCCTGCAGTGGATTGAAAATGGCTGATGATGATGACCCCAAATGTTGGAACAATATTCCATGGGAGGGCGGAATTTGCGATTTATACAGAGTGTGCAGCTGTTTGGAAGAAAAGTAACGCCGAGAGCGAAAGAGAAAACCAAGTTTTTTAGATGCAGAGGAAGCAATATTTGTAATGTGCTTGTGCCAAGAGAGATTAGAAGTCAGGGTAATCCCAAAAGAGTTATATCCTTTTGCCTAGAAATTTGAGTGTCACTAAAGATAAGCATAGGAGCAGAAGAATCCTTTTTGCGAGATATAAGACAAGACTGAGTTTTAGAAGGGTTGAAATCAACTAAGTTGTCTTTGCCCCACTGGAGAATTACCTGAAGATCGGCATTTAAGGAATTGGTAGCAGATTTGGTAGCAGAATTGGTAGCAGAAATTGAGGCTGATTGAGCAGGACAAGATTTCTCAAAACGGAAAGTTGAATGCAATGTGCTATCATCGGCAAAACTATGGATAGGATTTCCAGTCAATGGAAGAAGGTCATTGATATACAAGAGGAAAAGAGTGGGGGAAAGAACTGAATCTTGGGGGAAACCGGCATTAGTGGAGAAGTTAGAAGACAGAGAGCCATCTACCATCATCCTCAGTGAGCGATCAGAGAGAAAACTGAATAACCAATTACTAAAAACAGTTGGCAAACCATAAGATGGAAGCTTGTTTAGAAGACCTTTATGCCAAACATGATCAAAAGCCTTTGAGATGTCAAGAGCAACTACTTGTGTTTCACCGAACCTTTCCATTGAAGTAGTCCATAAATGGGTAACATAAGCCAGGATATCACCAGTGGATCGACACTGACGGAATCCATACTGGTGATCGTTGATCAGACGGAAGGTTTCTAGGTAGTTTAAGAGTTGGCGGATAATTGATTTCTCCATTACTTTAGAAAGAGTAGAAGTAATTGCAATGGGACGATAACTGGATGGGAGGGATTTGTCACCCTTTTTAGGAACAGGCTGGATATGAGCAAATTTCCAAGCAGAAGGGAAAACACCTTGGAATAAGAAAGTGAAAAAAGGCGGCAAAGAATAGGAGTAAGTTCAGGAGCACAGATTTAGAGAAGTTTGACTTATTTAGAAGACCTTTATGCCAAACACGATCAAAAGCCTTTGAGATGTCAAGAGCAACTACTTGTGTTTCACCAAACCTTTCCATTGAAGTAGCCCATAAATGGGTAACATAAGCCAGGATATCACCAGTGGATCGACACTGATGGAATCCATACTGGTGATTGTTGATCAGACGGAAGGTTTCTAGGTAGTTTAAGAGTTGGCGGTTAATTGATTTCTCCATTACTTTAGAAAGAGTAGAAGTAATTGCAATGGGACGATAATTGGATGGGAGGGATTTGTCACCCTTTTTAGGAACTGGCTGGATATGAGCAAATTTCCAAGCAGAAGGGAAAACACCTTTGGAATAAGAAAGTGAAAAAAGCCGGCAAAGAATAGGAGTAAGTTCAGGAGCACAGATTTTGAGAACAAGTGGAGAAATACCATCAGGACCTGGAGCTTTCTTAGCATCAAGATTCATCAAATCCTTCTGATATCCTTTTGACGGAAGACCACAGGAAGCATTGAATGGACCGTATTGGGAATGGTGGGAGGTGTTTTACCAAGTTCATTAATACATGAGCTGGAAGAAAAGTTGAATGCTAGCAGGTCAGCTTTATCCTTGGCTGAAGTGACAACAGAACCATCTGGTTTGGACAGAGGTGGAAGCAGAGATGGGCAAAAGTTGCGGCCAATAGCTTTGGCAAGAGACCAGAATACTCGGCTACCATTAGGGCAATAAGCAAGTTTTCTACTCTTAGCCTGTTCAAACTCTAGTTTGGACTGATTAATAACTGCTTTACAATTGTTGCGAGCTTTGGTGTAGGCAGAAAATGAAACTGAAGAATCAGAAACAAGCCAATTACGATATGCAACATTCTTCTCTTGAACAGCCTTAGCACATTTATTGGAAAACCAAGGTTTAGATAAAGGACGAGATTTTAAAGTGGAGTGTGGGATAAAGGATTCCATTCCTGCAAGAATAATTTCACTGACACGATCTGAGCAAACGTTGACATCAGGAGTTTTGAAACAGTAATCCGACCAAGGAAAAGAAGAAAAGAAGTCTCGCAGGTCATCCCATTTTGCATTCTTGTAATGCCAAACAACACAAGGTTGGGAATAGCCATGAGATAAAGGTTCCATTGGAGAAGAGACAATCACCAAGTTGTGATCTGAAGTGCCTAAAGGACCTCTCACTTCGACCATGTACTTAGAAGGGTTGTTTGTGAGAAAAAGATCAAGTGTATTGGCTGTATGATTCGGATTGTCCGGTATTCTTGTAAGTAAATGACCAATCTGTGCTAGGTCATTAGTAATTGCAAAAGCCTCAGCATCTCGACCTGCTGGGTCGGTGTGACTAGAAAACGGAAGCCAGCTGGAGTTGTGAACATTAAAATCACCAAAGGAAAATCACCTCACTGTTAGGAAAGTTGGACTGAAGAAAGTCAAGTTGCAACGAGAGGAAGTCAAAGAGCTCCAAGTGATTAGTGGAGTTGGGAGAACGGTAGAGACAACAGATGAATTTGACACAATGAGGTAGAGAGATTTTAAGCCAGAGAAGATCAAAGAGAGGAGATTCCAAATTGCCAAGTCTCTGACAGGGAATATCAGAATGGACATATGCACAAGTACCACCTTTGAGCCGAAAGGAGTCATATAGCGAATAATTTGGGCATCTGAGATGAGCAGTGGTTGAATCAACCGATAACTGAGATTCTGTCAGAAAAAGTACATGTGGTTTGGCAGACGGCAAGTGGAAATGGACATCGTTGAGATTAGAATTGAGACCACGTATATTTGTGAAATGAATTAGGAAGTCCTTGGGACGTTTAGATCTTTTCGCAGATAAGCTTGTTCTATTAGTTTGACAATTCATGGTGTATTCAACAGTAAGAAAAAGTGGGTGGGACATGCTGTTTGAAGTAATGAAATTTTTGGATATGGCGTACATGTGGTAAGAATATACCCAGATCCTTGACATAATGTGGCCTCGACAATGCTCCCCGCATACACACTACTCAGACTCCCTCCAGTCACTATCTGGCAGAGTAGAGGTAGCAAGATTATACACTAGCTGATCTGGAACCCTCCTAGAGAGTTACCAATAGGTTCGGTCCGGTGTACTAACTAGTGGCCGGCCTGCGAAAACCGTTTAAGAGCTGTACCCTCGAAATGTAAGGAATATTGGATCTCGCCACGACGTTCATCATAACCTCAAAAGTCATCAATCATACTGCATGATGGAAGAGATAGGGAAGGGTTGACCGGAACTTAGCTCTAGAGACTAAACATGGGTTTAGTCTCTAGAGCTACACTAGTTTAGAAGAAAATATTTAATAAAATTGCAGTTCTTTATGCATATTAATACAAAATATGTATTAAAAAAATAAATGAGTTATGTAAAAAAGTTATTTCGATGTCGATGGCTTCATAAAATCTAACGAATTCATCTGACGACACAGCGCCTTCTTTTTTCACGTAGAATTTCTTCGTAGCAAGCTAATAATTTTTTTATTCCTTGCTTTGTAGCTATAACGCGTTCTTCGTTGGAGTCTATGTTTTCTAAAATTTTTAAGCCCTTTTCAATTGAGCTGAGCCCTTCTGTCAAGCTTGCAATTGTCATGTGCTTTTCTGGTGGAACTGGGTCTGAGTGTCGGATACTTCAGTGATGTTTTGGTCACACATCGCTATGAGCTCATTCATTGTCAGCTCCTGACTATGTGAATTCAACAGCTCGTTGACATCATCACCATTGACTTCCAAATCTAATTGCCTGGCAAGATTAACAACTTCTTCTATCACATGAGCGACATGATCAGTTTCTGGAATTGTTTTCGTCGTGTTTTTGAAAAAAAATGGACAAAGTTTCTTCCAGACACCATTCAATGTTTTTTTGTGAATTTCATCCAAGATTCTTCAATAATTCTTACGGCATCTAAAACATTGAATTGGGTCCAAAAGTCTTTAACAGATATCTCAGTATTTTGTCTCATAGCTTCATTCAGACGTGCAAACGAACGCCTCGTGTAGTAGGATTTGAATGTTTTGATGACTTCCTGGTCCGTCGGTTGAAGCAAGCTGGTTGTGTTTGGAGGCAAAAACAACTGTCACACGTGGGTCGAAATTAATTAGGGTGGCAGGAGGGTGACCGGGTGCATTGTCAATAAGAAGCATCACTTTAAATGGAATCTGTTTAGACTCGCAATAATGTTCGACTTCGGATATGAAGTGGTGACCAAACCAGTCCTCAAAAACGGAAGCTCTCACCCAAGCTTTGTGATTTGACTTCCAAATCACTGGTAAGCTAATTTTAGATATATTTTTTAAAACTCTTGGGTTTTCGGAGCGATAGATTAAGAGGGGGTTTTAACTTGCAGTCACCAGCTGCATTCCCACCAACCATCACTGTCAATCGGTCTTTGGAAACCTTAAAGCCTGGAAAGTTTTTTCTTCGTGAAAACGATGTAATTTCCGACAAAAGTTGAGCAAGAATTAGAACGTACACATATAAATATGACAGTTGGAATGCAAATTCTTGTGTGCAGCTCATGCGGCAGCAAAGTTGAATTTTGTTCATCTTTCGCTCTTACTCTCCGCCATCGCACCGTATATCGATAGCATATGAAAAACGACCTTGAAGATAGTGGGCGGCAGTGTTGCCAAACGAAAAAATCAAGAACCACATAACACAGAGTTCGCGTAAGTCGGGGTATTACTGTATATAAAATATATGCAATATATAAATATAAAGATATTATGCATCTAAAAAAAATCATTTTGCAATATCATTCCACCCCACAAAACAAATACTGTAATGATGTTATTTTCAAAAATATGCATCAGTAATATAATAATAAAGGTATAAATTTTTTTTTCTCCTTGTTAGCAGTACATTGGAGCAGTGTGACATTGGAGGCAAATTGCTGCTGTGGATAAAGGGATGTCTGAGGGGGAGAAGACAGAGAGTGGTAATCAATGGACACTGCTCGTCGTGGACTAATGTTATTAGTGGAGTCCCTCAGGGCTCAGTGTTGGGTCCATTATTGTTTTCTGTATTCATAAAATGATATTGATGATGGTATATCAAGCTTAATGTTGAAGTTTGCAGACGATACAAAGGTAGGCAGGGTTGTCAAGGACACTACTGACACTATGCTGCTGCAACAGGATCTGGAAAGGTTGAGCAGATGGGCTGAGAGGTGGCAAATGAAGTTTAACATTGACAAATGTAAAGTACTACACATGGGAAACAGCAACCCCAGACAACGTAATCAACTCTGTGGTACTACACTGGACAGTGGTAGAGAATGAAAGGGACCTGGGGGTGGTTGTGCAGGCAGATATGAAGTCTCTGAGCAGTGCAGACGGGCTGCAAGAGTAGCTCATGGTGTATTGTCAATGATATATAGGAATTTTTCTAGCAGGGATAAGGAGGTGATTATTCCCTTGTATAAGGCAATGGTCAGGCCACACCTAGAGTACTGTATACAGGTCTGGAGGCCTCATTTGAAGAAGGATGTAGAGCTGCTGGAACGAGTACAGAGAGGGCAACAAGATTAGTGAATGGAACAAAGGGGGTGCTCTTACAAAGAAAGGCTTAAGTTTTGCAAATTACAGTGTCTGGAGACTAGGCACCAGCGAGGTGATCTGATAGAGGTGTATAAAGCATTGAATGGTTTGAGCATGCTCAATGCTGATGGGATTCTTCCTCTCGCTCAGAATAATCACCTGAGAGGGCATAAATTCAAATTGAGGAAAGACAGATGTAGGATAGATGTGCGGAAATTTGCCTTTAGCCAGCAGGTGGTTGGTTGGTGGAACAGACTTCCATCCCTTGTCGTGGAAGTTGATAGCCTAAATAAGTTTTAAGGCTCAGCTGGACAGGTATTTTGAACGAACAGAGGGGTGAAGTGGAAGTGTTTTTTTTTTTTTTTTTTGGCTGATGCTGCATAAGCTTGCTTTCTTGCATCAAATGCCTCTACTAATGCTATTGCTAATATCGAGATTGATCATGTTGATCCCCTTATGAAGGCATTTCGGATGTTTGCTTCTGCTTTTATCATTACATCTAACGTGGAACGGTTCTTTCGAAACCTTTACTGATTGGTATTTAGTAAGTTGTTATTTTCCAAGAACCATGTTAGCCGCCTGTGAACCATTTTTTCCAGGACTTTGCCTATACATCTGGTCAGTGAAATCGGCTGTAGTTATGCGGAAAGCTGCGATCCTTTCCTGGCTTTGGGAAGGCTAGTATAATTGAGTGATACCAGGAGTTTGGATAAGTATTTTCTAGAAATATTCGATTGTAATATTTTAACAATGTTCTTTTTGTTCTGTTGTTTAGTTTGCTTATCATGACATAGTAGATCCCATGTGGACCAGCAGCACTACTGGATGTTTTATTGAGCGGCCCCTAAAAAATCTGTTAATGCGAATGGCTGGTTGTACGGGTGTGAACCTCGAGTAGAAAAATTGATCTTATGCTGCTCTGAAGATTCTTTAATTTGGTGAAAGATTGGGTTGTAGGTGGATACGCAAGATGTACTGGCAAATGATTCGGCTAAGGCATTTGCAATTTCTGCCAGAGAGGACGACTTCTTTCCTTTTCAGTTCAATATTGAAGCCAGGGACTGCACATATTTGCCATTAAGTGTTTGTATTTTCTTCCAGATGAGTCTGATATCTGTGTCCTTGTTTATACTAGAGGAAAAGCTAATCCATGCATCTTTTTTTTTTTGTTTTCCATCTTATTTGGCAGAACTTGGCTTTCATTCTTTTAAAACCAATTAGTTTACTGGTTGTGGGGAATTTGCGAAACAAATTCCAAGCCCTATTTTTTTCCTTTTTAGCGTATGTACAATCCGGATTCCACCAGTAATTACTGTGTTTGCATTTCCCAGGCAAGGATTTTGGTATTATAGAGTTGGCAGCTTGTAATATTTGATTAGTTATATGTTGTGTGACATAATCTATGGGCTAGAGTTGGATTATTCCATCATCTAACTGAACATTTGAAGAGTATTCATTCCAGGCCCTATTAAATTGCCCTATGAAATTTCCAATTGGAGCAACCTGGCAAAGGGAAGTTTACACGTGTTTGCAGCTTGCAGAGAATTGGTAGATGATCACTATTTTGTGGATTTTCAAGAACAGACCACTCCGTATTGGTACATATGGAGTTCGAGCAGATTGAAAAGTCTATTGCACTCATGGTAGAAAAATGAATATAGGTAAGCTCACCAGTGTTCAAAAGGGTTGACACGGCTCTGATCACATACTCCTCCTATCATGTCTGGGCAGAATTGCAGATACTTTCAAATATAACCCTAACTCATGACTTTTTTCCTACACTGATCTGCACTTGCTAAGTAAATCTGCAGATCGTAAATTAGGCAAACATCTAAAAAATAGATGTTTCATCGACGTTAAATATGTCTTTGGGCTCATAGCCCTCCATAAATTTTTTCAAGACTGTTTCTTTCCAATTGGTAGTCTTTTTTGATTGCAACTCCACTTTCATCAGAAATAACTTTGTGTTATTTTTTAAATTTGTACAGCCAACCAGAACTAGCTTGGAATGTTTTATGCCCCAGAAAAGATGTGTACTCCATAGCCTTTTCTGATGTCGGCACGTTTTGATCTCGAATCAATGTCATCCACTTAAAAACTGCTTCATCTACATCTTCCAAAGGCATAATTTTGCACGCTTTCAACTGGGTCCCAGTTCCTCAAACAGTGAAATTACACTTAATATATAAAATCAATGCAAGAAGTTATAAAAGCATTACTACACCCTTTTGCAGTGTTTTAATATGCAATGAGTGCACAAACTTTTAGTGCACTGTTATTACACAAGCATCTCAAACCTCATAATGATATATAATACATAAGGTATATAAGGTATGTTCGTGTCAGATGGCACCTGGGATTTCTCCCATCTCTATGTGTGTTTGCTGTATTGAGGATAGTACGCTGTCCAGCCAGAGACTTGAAAGTGTGTAGGCCATGTCTGTGCAGTGTGATGTATTGTCCCCATTGTTTGTCTGGCTTATTAGCTGCCAGGCCCTAATGGGGTCCAACCTTGCCCATACCTCGCCATGTGTGTCCAGAATCACAACAAATTGCTCTGGCAGGTCCTGCCACCTAGTTTCCTGGGATTTCAGTGGCTAGGCCTTAAAAAAAAAAAAAAAAAATTCCAGGCATTTGATGTTAATTCTTAATGAGATTGCTGTTAGGAAATCCCTGGGGTTGGGGTCGAATGCTAGAGAGATGTGTTAAAAGGCTTAATAGGTCGGGCAAAATTTTGTTATTAAATTTAGACGTGTGGGCTATATGCCAGAAGAAAGATAATAGTGGGGGGGAGGGTGAAGACTTGGGGGGGGGCAGAAATAGAAGTAAGGGGTTGATAGAGGAGATAACCCCTGCTAGGCAGTGTGGCATATGCATGCCACACCAGAGGGAAGTTTGGATGGCAGGTGGGGGAGACGAAGAAAAGTTACCTCCTCCTGCCATGGATATGGTATACAGGTAGAGTGGGGGAGAGGCTGAAGACTGGTGGGTTGAAAGGCAGAAGTATAGGAACAATAGAGAAGGTAACCCCAGGTGGTCAGTGAGGCAGGCCCATGCCTCACCAGGCAAAGAGATGGGTCAGCAGGGAAGAAAGGAAACAATGATAATGAAAAGTTGTCAAAGTTTCAAGCAGGAGTAGTATTTGTTTTTACATAGGAAAGGTATTTTTTAACCAGAGGTGAAATTTTGCGCCATACAGCTATCGACAATTTAAATAAAATTCATATTACACTCCTTAGGTTTTGATAATTAGGAGAGAGCATAAGAATACTAAAATCTGTAAAAAACAATTTTAAAACACATATATAAAATCAGTTCATATTGTCACATAAGAAGAAATAGACATTTTTTACCTTATTCACTCTAATTGGTTTTCCATAGAGCTTTATCATGTTCATAATTTTAATTGCATAATCAGCATCCTCTTCCCCCATGAATTCAACAAATCCATATCCTTGATGTTGTCCAGTTACTCGATCTTTTGGCATATGGACATTTACTAGAATAGTTATATTGGAAGATAAATTTAACAACAGTATAGAAACTTAAATGCATGTTTACATTTATTCTATAGCATAATGACATTTGAAACACAATGCAACCTCGATATAATGATAGTGTCAGGGTTAGATTTAACACCCATGTTATATGTCGCCAAAAATAAAATTAACCCGGTTTTTTTTTTTTTTTTTTTATAATTTTTTAATATTAAGCACAATAACCGAAAAAATAAATAAATGAAATAACTATTAAAGAAGTATTTTGACTGAATGCAAATTTAATTTCACATATTTTTTATTTGTTTATTTATTTTTACCATTTTTCTGCTAATGGACAAAATGGGTAACATATTAAATGGTAAATAAATTAAATGGTAAACTTTTCCAGATCCTGTTACAGCAACATAATGTCATTACTGTTATTAACAACCCTGCCAACCTTCGTATCATCTGTAAACTTTGACATTATAAGCTTGATATAGCTTCATCAATATCATTGATAAATATACAAGGATGTACTTCCTTTGGCTAAAAAACAATACACAAGTGAATTTAATATAATTAAAGAAAATAATATGGCCAACAGCAAAATTTCAAAATATGCAAACTATTCATCAGTTTATGTACACTTTGCATGATGCATTTTAAAACCTTTTGTCCATAAATGTGATTTCATGACACATTGAAGTTAAGCCCTTAAACACTTCAATTATTTTAAGTGTTTAAGGCCTAAAACACTTAAATTGATATGAATGGAATCTTACTGAATGTTGAATCATACCCATTTTGGAAGGGGTTGTGATTCAACCCCTTCCTTCTACTGTTAATATAAGCGTACAAGTCTTTGCTCCTGTTCTTTGCCAGAGACTTCTCATAATCTGCCTTGGCTTGCCAACCCTCCTTTCTGACTTGATTACAGACTAATTTATATATACCACAGGCTTTTGTATCACCTGCTAATTTATATGCATACCATACATTTTTTTTCTCTGCCACACGTCTAATCAGTTCATCTAACATCCATTTAGGTCTAAGATCTTAGCTGATATGAAACTAGATCTTAGTTGGTATGAAAAGCCTAGTAGCTTCTATGATTACTCCCCTGAATGCTTTCCATTTAGAATTTGCTGTTGTTAACATCCTTATTTGGTCCCACTGTATAAAATTTAAAAACAATTTGAGATTACTCTTACAAAAGCAAAAGCACTTTGCCTTAACCTTGACAGTAGTTATATTTTTTAATTAATCGCACATCAGCACACTATAATCACTGCCACCCAGATAATCTTTTGCATTAAGATGCATTAAGAACCTATAGTTCTTAATGCATAAAGAGTCGTTGCTTATAATTAGATCAAAAGTATTGCTTCCTCTTATTGCTTCTCTAACATCAGCATTAACAAGAAGCACATGATACATGAAAGCAAGCTTATACAGCATCAGCTACAAAAAAAAAAAAATAAAATAAAATAAAATAAACCCTTCCCATTTCACCGATCCATTCATCCTAAATGTTTGTTTAGTTCTGCCTTGAATTTATTTAAGCCATCAACTTCCACAACATATGGAAGTTTGTTCCAGCAATCAACTACCCCCTGGCTAAAGGCAAACTTCCGCACATATATTTGAATCTATGCCCCATCAGGTTTGTTATCTGAAGAAGAATCCCATTAGCATTGAACCTAATCAATCCATTCAAGGCCTCGATCAGATCGCCTCTCAGGTGCCTAGTCTCCAGAAGCAGCGATTTGCAGTACTTAAGCCTTTCTACATGAACACCCCTTTGTTCCCTTAACCAGTCTTGTGCCCTTCTCTGTACTCGTTCTAGCAACTCTGTATCCTTCCTGAAATGAGGCTTCCAGACCTGTACGCAGTACTCAAGGCATGGCCTAACCATTGCCTTACACAAGGGGATAATCACCTTATCCCTGCTTGAAAATTCCTGTATATCATTGACAAGACTCCATGACCTACTCTAGCAACCTATTTGCACTGCTCAGAGAACTTCATACCTGACTACACAATTACCCCAGGTCTCTTTCATTCTTCACGACCCTGAGCGTAACACCACCCAGTTGCTACATTTCTTTGGGGTTCATCATCATCATCAGCCATTTTCAATCCACTGCAGGATGAAGGCCTCTCCAGCAACTTTCCAGTTCCTTCTGTTTTGAGCACTGGACATCCATTTACTACCCACAAACTCCTGAATTTCATCTATCCATCTCCGCCTTTGTCTTCCAGGTTTTCTTCTAGCTCCTCTTGGATACCATTCTGTTATTTTCTTAGTCCATCTGTCATCATGTCTTCGAGCTATGTGTCCTGCCCAAGACCATTTTAGTTCTTTAGTTTTGATAAGAATGTCCTTTACTTGAGTTTGTTGCCTAATCCATGTGTTTCTCTTCTTATCTAACAGTCTGATTCCCCCATATGCAGTACTTTGCATTTGTCAATGTTAAACTTCAGTTTCCACTTCTCGGCCCATCTGCCCAACTTTTCCAGATCCTGTTACAGCAGCATACTGTCATTACTGTTATTAACAACCCTGCCAACCTTCGTATCATCTGTAAACTTTGACATTATAAGCTTGATATAGCTTCATCAATATCATTGATAAATATACAAAACAACAATGGGCCCAACACTGAACCCCAAGGGACATCACTAATAACATTAGTCCACATAAAGCAGTATAAACCGATTACCAGTCTCTGTCTTCTCCCACTCAACCATCCATTTATCCAATGTAGCAACTTGCCCTTAATGCCAGCCCATCCTGTAACAACCCTGCCAACCTTCACTCCAATTTGTACAGTAGTCTCCCATGTGCAACAGTATCAAAAGCTTTCCTGAAATCCAAGTATATGATATCAAAGTTATTTTTTGCATCCAATTCCTTTGTGACCACATCAAGCTATCCAATCAAACTGGTCCAGACAAGACTTCCCCTTGGCAAACCATTGCTGTGTCTGAATTATCACTGCTGTCTTGTCTAGACAATCTTGCAATGCGTCTTTAACCAGTGACTCCATTATTTTCCATGGAAGAGAAGTCAAACTAACAGGTCTGTAAATACTCGTGTCACCCTTTGTTTTCCCTTTGTGAATTGGAGATACATTTGCACATCTCCAGTGTGTGGGGACTTCTCCTGATCCAAAGATATTCTCATGATTATGGCTAAAGGTTTGCTTATGTCCTTTGCCACTACCTTCAATATAACTGGATAGAACTCATCTACCCCAGGTGCCTTTCTTATGTTCAACTTCAACAATTTCTACTCCACTTTGCTCTCCGTAATTAAAAAATCATTTAACTCCCTGTTAGAGTTTGATAAACATCTGGCCCTCTCATCCTTGAATAACTCCTCATGTGTGAATGTAGATGCAAAATACTCATTTAGTTCGGCAGCTATCTGAAAATAATTTTTTGTTTTGTTTGTTTTTTGGTTTTTTTTTTAGGAGCATTAGCAACTAAGGCCATAATGCTCCGGGGATATGCAGTGGTCATTCCCTGACCTTTCCGCATCCTCTGTATTTGGTGGTCACGGGCTCAAAACCCAGTCTAATCAAGAAGCCTGTGCTATGCACTGCTGCTCCTGCCCACCTGGCTATGGTGGTACCCTGAGAATGATTATCTACAGTCAAACCATTGATATCGAGTGGACTAATCTGATTCATCCCCTTTCTTTTAGAGTTTATAGAAGTAAAGAACTCTCTGCTGTTTTTCTTTGCATACTTTGCCAAAGATTTTTCATAATCCGCTTCCGCTTGTGTAACATCCTTTGTGACTTGATTACAGACTAGCTTGTATCTATAATAAGCTTCTATGTCGCCTGAAAATTTATGTGCATCCAATGCATTCTTTTTCTCTGTCATGAGTCTGATTAGTTCATCAGACATCCATTTGGGCCTAAACCTAGACGAGTGTTTCTAAGTTAGAACAAAAAGCCTAGTAGCTTCCAAAATTACTTCCTTGAATGCTTGCCATTTAGAATTTGCCATTGGTAGCATCATCAGTTGGTCCCACTGTATAGAACCTAAAAAATCTATGAGACTACTATAGTCGCCTTTACGAAAGCAAAAACCCTTCCCTTTACCCCTGATGGTAAATCCCACATCAGTACACTGTGATCGGTGCTACCTAGTGGTTCCTTTATCTGTAAATTCTTAATGCATGAATAATCACTGCTGATAATCAGATCAAGAATGTTACTCCCTCTTTTTGTCTCTCTAACATGCTGCTGTGAAATTAATCATCCGATAAATCCACAAAAGCCTTGCTAGTGTGTGAGTGACCAATCCACAAGTTCCAGTCTATATCTGGGAAGTTAAAATCCCCCATTATAAGACAATCTGATTTACTGGCCCACTCTACTTCTCTGTATAACTGTCCATTGTACTCATCAGTTATTAGGCCTACAACAAACTCCTACCCTCAATTTTTGCTTTCCCAGCGCTTGTTACACCAAATTGACTCAACATTGTACTGTCCATCTAGGTCAACTGGATGCACTTGTTTAGATTTTATGTTTCCTTAACTAATAGCATAACCTCTCCTCCCTTCCTATCCTTTCTGTACACATTTACTCCCCAAATTCCAATTCTGCATCCCTTATATCTGAATGGCACCAAGTCTCTGATATCCCAACAATATCCACCTTGGATATTGTTGGGATATCCAAGCACCAGCACTTCATTGTACTCATCAAAGTAAACAAATTCATCAAATTTGTTTACTATACTCCTAGCATTGGTGTACATGCAAGTATACATGCACCTGTTCTTACTCTTAGTTACTCTAACAACACATCTCATGTATTTACTTGTTTCATAACCTCCAGCAGTTCCTGAAATCCCCAGCAAATTAATTCATATGGATAACTAGAACTGTTTTCAAGACCATGATCCAATGAATCCTCCTCCTCCCTATGGACCTCTGGAAGAGGCACCCAGTCAAGGTACCTATGCTTTCGGCCACTCATCACTAACGACCCCTAAAGTTTTCATCTGAAAGGAGTCACTGGACCATTGGCAAATGGCAGAAAGTTACCTTTACCAATGAATCGTGTTTCGTAATATGCCATGTGGATGATAGCTGGAGTAAACTGCATAGAGGAATTGGTGCAATGTCCTGGTCCAATAGAAATAGGCAGATGGCAGCAGTGTTTGGTATGGGGAATATTTTCTGTGAATCTTTTAGAGCCCTAATATCTCTAGGTCAGACTCCAAATGCTAAAAACTGCATATCCACTGTGGCTGATTAGGTACATCCCTTCATGGTAAATGTCTTCCCAGTTTGCCCAGGTGTGTTCCAACAGGATAATGCACCTTGCTACATTGCCGGTATTGTCTGAGAGTGATTTTTCAAATGGAAAAGACTTCCAGGTGCTTCCTTGGCTGCTGAATTCAGTGGACATGAATCCCAGAGAACATCTCCGGGATTATATGGATTGACAGTCCATGGCATCAATCTGTAATATGGGCTATTACAGATTGATGGCATGCAATCCTGGCAACATGGTACAATATATCTCATTCAGAGGCCTTATAAAGTCCATGCCTTGCTCGGTGGCGGTTTTGGGAAAGCTCTTGTCAGGTCAATTCATATGGACACATATCTGGTGCAATGGCTGTGAGTTTGTGCAAAGGGAAGCGATTCTTCATTAACTGCTTATATGAATGGTTTATTTATATCTTGCCAACAAACAGGGGTGATCCCAGGATTTTCTAGGGGGAGAGATTAAAGCAGTTAGTGGTGGCAAAAGCAACGTTCCAGGGAATGAATCATTAAGCTGTAATCATTATGTAGCAGTAAGAAAAAAAAAAAAAAAAAAACCACATTATTTTGATCATGGGGGAGGGGGTTTATAGTCCCTTTAACCCCTACAAGGGATCAAAATGTGGTCCTTTAGTGGATATGATATCGAGGAGTTCTTCACTTAAAGCATATTCATCAAATGCACAAATTACAATAGATGTCGAAATAACAGTACTGCAAACAACGGCACACTGAAATCGGATGTATACATACAGCGCATACATCTTGCAGTGCCAAAAAAAGAAAATGGCAAGTCATGTGATTACTGTATTTGTTTATTCGTCATTTTGAAAGTGAATTCTCTACCGATATGATGGATTATACAGCTGTTTTACATTTATTTTAAATTAAAAACCCCTCATTATGGCTCCTAAAGTTAATAAACCTCATACATAGAAGAAAAGAACAACAACATGAAAGCTTAGCGACAAACTTGATATAATCGAAACTATTACATTAGGGTCACCCGGAATGTTAATTCATATACCCATGTGTATTATGTCTGTAAATTGCATGTGTTCTCTGCTCGATTTGCCTGTTTTGCTGGACGAAAAACCTTGCAATCTATGCCTGAGACCCAATAACTCAGCCAAGGAGTGAAAAAAGCCTATAAAAGTTTCTCGCGTCATCGACAGGATTTGAACCCGGGCCTTTTGTGGGGAGGACAGTGACAATACCATTGTGCTCCCCGTGCAGACTAAACTTGATATAATAAAGAAAATAGAACGTGGCGTAAACAGAAGTGTATTAATGGCAGAATATAACATTGGATCGTCAACATGTTTACATTTTTTTATGTGCAGTTAATAAAATTGCATCCTCAATCTCTCTATTTCTTATTTGGCCTCATTATTTCTGCATTAAAGACATTAAAAATAAAACTTTCTAGATAACAGAAAAATTGAAATAACAGCAGATTGAATCCCTGAAGGTGCTGTTATTTCAAAAGTCTATTATATTTATAATTTGGATTTTTCTTGTATGTTGCACAACTCCACCAAAGCAGTGATCAAATACTATGTTAAATTTCGTGAAGAAATGGACTTCAGCAGCTGTTTGTTTTTAAAAGGGCTTAATTTTACACAATGGAATTCAGATCCTTGGAGAAATTCTTGATCAATAGAAATGATACTGCAGTTCAGAGGATTTGAATTGATATACATTTGGCAGAGACAACACATCTTATCACCATGTTCTGCAAAAAGGTATTGAGCTCCTATTCCTTTTGAAAGCATTTATTTGCATCAATATAATTTATTTTCTAGTTACACAAGGAACTGCTCAAAACATCCAATTCTGAGACACAGCTGGGATTCTGAGGACAGTGTTGCAGGGATATTATTTTTATTAGCCATATGGTGCAAGGAAGCCTGCGGCTTTTGCTGCAGCAGCAAAAAAAAGTTTCCGAATTACCCTGAGAGAGAGAGAGAGAGAGAGAGAGAGAGAGAGAGAGAGAGAGAGAGAGAGAGAGAGAAATGCCATGAGTGTGATACAACAATCATACTGTAATCATACAGCACTTCAATTCAAAGTGAAGATGCACTTAGAATTAGTAGAGGCATATGCTGCAAGAAAGCAAGCTTATGCAGCATCAGCCAAAAAAACCGCTCCCATTTCACCCCTCTGTTCGTTCCAAATACCTGTCTAGCTCAGCTTTAAATTTATTTAGGCTATCAACTTCCACAACAAAAGATGGAAGTCTGTTCCACCAACCAACTACCCGCTGGCTAAAGGCAAACTTCCGCACATCTATTCTACAACTGTCTTCCCTCAATTTGAATTTATGATCTCTCAGGTGATTATTCTGAGGAAGAGAAAGAATTCCATCAGCATTGAGCATGCTCAAACCATTCAAGGCTTCCTAGTCTCCAGACACTGTAATCTGCAAAACTAAAGCCTTTCTCCGTAAGAGCAACCCTTTGTTCCATCCAATCTTGTTGCCCTTCTCTGTACTCATTCCAACAGCTCTACATCCTTCTTAAAATGAGGCCTCCAAAGCTGCATACAGTACTCAAGGTGTGGCCTGATCATTGCCTTATACAAGGGGATAATCACTTCCTTATATCTGCTAGAAAAATTCCTGTATGTCATTGGCAAGACACGATGAGCAACTCTTGCAGACCGTCTGCACTGCTCAGAAAACTTCATATCTGCCTGCACAATTACCCCCAGGTCCTTTTCATTCTCTACAATTGTCAGTGTAGTACCACAGAGTTGATACATTACTGCTTCCCATATGTAGTACTTTACATTTGTCTATGTTAAACTTCATTTGCCACCTATCAGACCATCTACTCAACTTTTATAGATCCTGTTGCAGCAGTGTACTGTCATTAGTGTCCTTAACAACCCTCCCAACCTTCGTATCGTCTGCAAACTTGGACATTAAGCTTGATATACATCATCAACAACATCATTTATAAATACAGAAAACAACAGTGGACCCAATACTGAACCCTGAGGGAATCCACTAATAACATTAGTCCACGATGAGCAGTGCCCATTGATTTACCACTCTCTATCTTCTCCACTCAACCATCCCTTTATCCATAGCAGCAATTTGCCTCCAATGCCACACTGCTCCAATTTGTGCAGCAGCCTTCCATGTGCAACAGTATCAAAAGCCTTTCCAAGATTGAAATATATGATATCAAGTTATTCCCTGCATCCAGTTCCTTTGTGACCACATCATAGTATCCAATCAAATTGGCCAGGCAAGACTTTCCCTTAACAAAACCATGCTGTGTCTGAACTATAACTGAAGTCTTGTCTAGATGATCCTGCAGTGCTTCTACCAGTGCCTGCATTAATTTTCCAGGAACAGAAGTTAAACTAACAAGTCTATAATTATTTGTGTCACCCTTTGATCCTCCTTTGTGAATTGGGGTCACATTTGCACATCTCCAGTCCATGGGTACTTCCCCTAAGTACAAGGAAGCTCTCATAATTATGGCTAAGGGTTTGCTCACTTCCTTTGCTGCCTTCTTTAATAAAACTGGATAGATCCTGTCCACCCTGGGTGCCTTTTTTATGTTTATCTTCAACAATTTCTCCTCCACTTTCCTCTCAATTATTACAAAATTATCTAGCTCGCTCAAGAGTTTAATTCACCTCTGGCATTCGCCTCCCTGAATAACTCCTCATGTGCGAATGTAGATGAAAAACACTCATTTAGTTTGTTAGCCGCCTGAGCAGGATCATCAACTATCAATATGAACTATAAATATCCAGTGGACTAATCTGATTCATCCCTTTTTTTCTAGAGTTTACATAGGTGAACTCTTTGCTATTTTTCTCTGCCTCCTTTGCCAAAGATTTCTCATAATCTGCCTTTGCCTGCCTAATCTCCTTTGTGACTTGGTTACAGACCAGCTTATATCTATCATAGGCTTCCATGTCACCCATTAATTTATATGTATCCTATGAACTTTTCACCTCTACTGCTAATGAAATGTATATACACATTTTCATAGGTAAAAGGCATTTGCCACAAAGGCAAGTAGAGTTAATTTCAACTTTTTTTTTTTTTTTTTTTTGTAAACCCCAAACACGAGAGGTATTAGAACCTATAGTACTTAGTACCGTGCTTGGGTTGGAGGTTGAGAAGACAAAAGAAGATATTTGTTGACATTGGACTTGAACTTCTGTAGACTGTAATTTTCAGGAAATACGTATGAAGGAAGGTTGTTCCAGAAAACAGCAGTTGAATGAACAAACGAGGAAGATGATAATTTGGTTCTGCGTGTTTGAAGTTGGACAGTAAATGGATGTTGGCTGGTGGCAGCACGTGTTCGGACTGTTTTGAAAGAGAGAGAGCGGGAATTATAGAAGCCAATTCAGAAGAACAGTGTCCATGGAGGTATTTGTAGAAGAGGCATGCAGCAGAAACAGTACGTCTATGAGACAGCGAGTGGAGAGACTCTGTTAGAGATGAATCATTAAGTAACCTAACTGCCGTCTTCTGAATGGAATCAAGAAGCCTGAGAGAGGCTTTGGGGGCACCACCCCAGATGTGGGAACAATATTCCACATCAGGGCGGATTTGCGATTTATACAGAGTGAGCAGCTGTTTGGAAGAAAAGTAACACCGAGAGCGAAAGAGAAAACCAAGTTTTTTAGATGCAGAGGAAGCAATATTTGGATTGTGCTTGTGCAAGAGAGATTAGAAGTCAGGGTAATCCCCAAAAGAGATATATCATTTTGCCTAGAAATCGGATATATCTCTATATAAGAGATCCCTATATCTAGCAAGATATAAGACAAGACTGAGTTTTAGAAGGGTTGAAATCAACTAAGTTGTCTTTGCCCCACTGGAGAATTACCTGAAGATTGGCATTTAAGGAATTGGTAGCAGATTTTCGAGAAGTTGAAGCTGATTGAGCAGGGCAAGGTTTCTCAAAATGGAAAGTAGAATGCAATGTGCTATCATCGGCAAAACTATGGATAGGATTTCCAGTCAATGGAAGAAAGTCGTTAATATACAAGAGGAAAAGAGTGGGGGGAAAGAACCTTGGGGGACACCGGCATTAGTGGAGAAGTTAGAAGACAGAGCCATCTACCATCACCCTCAGTGAGCGATCAGAGAGAAAACTGGATAACCAATTACTAAAAACAGTTGGCAAACCATAAGATGGAAGCTTGTTTAGAAGACCTTTATGCCAAACACGATCAAAAGCATTTGAGATGTCAAGAGCAACTACTTGTGTTTCACCGAACCTTTCCATTGAATTAGTCCATAAATGGGTAACATAAGCCAGAATATCACCAGTGGATCGATACTGATGGAATCCATACTGGCGATCGTTGATCAGACGGAAGGTTTCTAGGTAGTTTAAGAGTTGGCGGTTAATTGATTTCTCCATTACTTTAGAAAGAGTAGAAGTAATTGCAATGGGACGATAATTGGATGGGAGGGATTTGTCACCCTTTTTAGGAACAGGCTGGATATGAGCAAATTTCCAAGCAGAAGGAAAAACACCTTTGGAATAAGAAAGTGAAAAAAGGCGGCATAGAATAGGAGTAAGTTCAGGAGCACAGGTTTTGAGAACAAGTGGAGAAATACCATCGGGACCTGAAGCTTTCTTCGCATCAAGATTCATCAAAATCCTTCTGATATCCTTTTGATGGAAGACCACAGGACGCATTGAATGGAGCATGTTGGGAATGGTGGGAAGTGTTTACCAAGATCATCAATACATGAGTTGGAAGAAAAATGGGATGCTAGCAGGTCAGCTTTAGCTTTGGCTGGAGTAACAACAGAACCATCTGGTTTGGACAGAGGTGGGGGCAGAGATGGGCAAAAGTTGCGGCCAATAGCTTTGGCAAGAGACCAGAATACTCGGCTACCATTAGTGCAAGAAGCAAGTTTCTACTCTCAGCCTGTTCAAACTCTAGTTTGGACTGATTAATAACTGCTTTACAATTGTTGCGAGCTTTGGTGTAGGCATAAAATGAAATGAAGAATTAGAAACAAGCCAATTACGATATGCAACATTCTTCTCTTGGACAGCCTTAGCACATTTATTAGAAAACCAAGGTTTAGATAAAGGACGAGATTTTAAAGTGGAGTGTGGGATAAAGGATTCCATTCCTCAAGAATAATTTCACTAACACGATCTGAGCAAACGTTGACATCAGAAGTTTTGAAACAGTAATCCGACCAAGGAAAAGAAGAAAAAAATCTCGCAGGTCATCCCATTTTGCATTCTTGTAATGCCAAACAACATAAGGTTGGGAATAGCCATGAGATAAAGGCTCCATTGGTGAAGAGACAATCACCAAGTTGTGATCTGAAGTGCCTAAAGGACCTCTCACTTTGACCGTGTACTTAGAAGGGTTGTTTGTGAGAAAAAGATCAAGCACGTTTGCTGTATGATTAGGATTGTCCAGTATTCTTGTAGGTAAATGGACAATCTGTGCAAGGTGATTAGTAATTGCAAAAGCCTGAGCATTTTGACCAGCTGGGTCGGTGTGACTAGAAATCGGAAGCCAGCTGAAGTCGTGAACATTAAAATCACCAAGGAAAATTACCTCTCACTGTTAGGAAAGTTAGGAAAGAGGAAGTCAAAGAGCTTCAAGTGATTAGTGGAGTTGGGAGAACGGCAGAGACAACAGATGAATTTGACACAATGAGGTAGAGAGATTTTAAGCCAGAGAAGATCAAAGAGAGGAGATTCCAAATTGCCAAGTCTCTGACAGGGAATATCAGAAATGGACATATGCACAAGTACCACCTTTGACGCGAAAGGAATCATACAGCGAATAATTTGGGCATCTGAGATGAGCAGTAGTTGAATCAACCAATAACTGAGATTCTGTCAGAAAAAGTATAGGGGGTTTGCTAGACTGCAAGTGGAAATGGACATCGTTGAGATTAGAATTGAGACCACGTATATTTGTGAAATTAATTAGGAAGTGCTTACTCACAGTTTAGGATATTTCACAGTATATATTGTGCAATAACAGTACACAAACTGTTTACCAACAACAAAAGGATAGCCTGATGCAGGTTTTATGCAGCCCACCTGTGTACATTAGTGAAACAAACCATGTTTTGTTTGCCATTGGGACCTTTCTTCATTTTTTCAATTGGCTGTTGAAGATCACGGCTTTTAAACATTTGGAAGACTTTACATCCCCACTCAATAGTTAATTACAACAGCCACTGAACATTCAAAATATTATCCAAATGATGCCTAGCTAAAAGCTAGAGGTACCTAGCTATAGATACTAAGAGTTCTGCATTAGTCAGAATTTCAGGTCCTGGAGAATCACTTGATATTATATTTGTATGCGAATTATAGTACCTGCCTTTTATACAATGGTACATGGAAGAAATAATACTCACCTATCTCAAAATATTCATTTCGATAGCAAGATATGGGAAGAACACTATTTCCATCCTTTTTTGCTGTTGTATAAAAGTCAAGAACTGTAATTTACTTAATAGTATCAGTTAGCATTAGTAGTGGAAAATGATACAAGAAAGGAAGTTCATTACATATATACCGCACCAGTCAAAAAAAAAACAAAAAAAAAAAAAAAAAAAAAAAAAACAGCAAACACTTGCCATATCACGTGTTTATCCATTCTAATAATTTGTCTAATTCTTCCTTGAATTTATTCAAAATAACCACCTCTACAACAGCAGATGGGAGTTTGCTTCAACAACTGACCACCCACTGCATGAAGGCAAATTTTTGCACATATATATATACCTTGCAACCATCCTCAGTTTGAATTTATGCTTCCTCATGTATATAACCTGAGCAAGAGGAAGGATTCCATCAGCACTGAGTTTACTCAATCCGTTCAAAGACTTAAAACATCTCAATCAGATCACCTCACAGGTCCTTGGTCTCCATGCATAGCAGTATGCAGATCTGAAGCCTTTCCTGGTAAGAATATGCTTTTGTTCCTCACACTAATCTTGTTGTTCTTCTCTGCACCAATTACAAAAGATCAACATCTAAATGAAGCATCCAGACTTGCATGCAGTACTCAAGATGTGCCCTGACCATTTCCTTTTACAATAGGATAATCACCTCGTTATCTCTTCTAGCAAAATTGTTGCATATTATTCACAAACCCCAAGAGCTGTCCTGATAGCCTGTCTCCACTGTTCATAGAACTTCATATAGGACCACAATTACTTCCAGGTCTTTTTCAGTTTTCACTTCCCTGAATGTAGTACCACAGTTGGTACATTATTCTGGGATTACTGTTAGTACATTAGTCTGGAATATTAAGCGTGTTGTGCTGTCCTCAATATCATTAATAAATGTAGAAAGCAACAATCGGCCAGTATTGAAACCTGGGGGATCTGCTAATAACATTAAGAAGAGCAGTGACCACTGATAACAACTCTGTCATCTCCCACTTAACCATCCCTTTAACCATAGCAGTAACTTCTCCTTAATACACAATGCTCCAATTTGTATACAAGTCTTATGTGCAAGAATATCCAAAACCTTCCTGAAATGACATAAAAATTATTTTTTTCACCCAGTTCCTATGTTACTATGTCATAGTATCAAATTAGATTGGTCAGAGAAGATTACTACCTTAACAAATTCGTGCTGTGACATTTGTATAGCTGCATTCCTGTCTAGATGGGATGGTCTTGGATTACTTACTTAACCAGTGACTCCATTAATTTCCCTGGAACAGATGTTAAGCTAACAGGACTGTAATTACTCATGTCACCCATTGATTCCCCCTTTATTAACTGGGGATACATTTTCCATGATTATGAGGGCAAGCCTGATTCATGGATTCCTCCCATGAATCAGGATTGCCCTCATAATCATAGCTAAAAATTTGATTACCTCTTTTGCTGCATTTGTAATATAACTGATAGATCCGATCCGATCCAATCCATTACAATTGCCTTACTTATGTGTAGTTTCAACAAATTATTCTCCATTTTCCTCTCAGTTATCACAAAATCATTCAGCTTTCTGTTAAAATTTGACACTTAAGGCATCCCATCCCAAAAAATTACTCTTGTCAATGTGGATGCAAAATACCTATTCAGTTTGGTCACCAACCTGAACAGCATCATCAACATTTAAACCATTCACATCTAGTGGACCAATGTAATTCATCTCCCTCCTACTAGTGTTATGTAAATAGTCTTTGCTGCTTTTCTCAACATTCTTTGCAAAGACTTCTCATAATTATTAGTAGTAGTGGTGGTGAATAATGCAAGAAAGTACACAGCATCAGCAAAAAAAAAAAAACCCCAACACTTCACATTTCACCTGTTCATCCCACTAACAGTTTATCTAGTTCTTCCTTGAATTTATTTAAACTGTCCACTTCCACAACACCAGACCTAAGTTCATTCAACTCACGAAATTTATGCACATCCAACACCTGCAACCTCCCTTCCTCAGTTTGAATATTTGGATAGATTCCACAGCCCCCCCCCAAGTGCTCTGTTCACTTTCAGCTGAATTAATTGCTCTTCTGATTACTTTCAGTTATCATAAAATCAATTAACTACTAATATGGTTACTGTAGATACATATCTACAGTAACCATTTCTAAAACTGTGTGGGCCCAGTAAAAAAAAAAAAAAAAAGTGCAGCCATTATCAACCACTGCAGGGTGGAAGCCTCCTCAACAATTCATGCTGAGGGAAATGGACCATAATCTGCCACGCTGGTCCAGTGCGGGTTGGCAGATTGACCGTATTCAGCAGTCAGGGGCTTGAACCCCAGTCTACTCAAAGAGCGTGTGCTACTGCACTCCCGCTCCTGCCCACTCGGCTACGGAGGCCGTCCCAGTATAAAAGATTAATTTAATTTAATTTGTCAGTCTGTACGGAAAGAATAATTATACCATTCATATCAAGTGGACCAATGCGATTCATCTTGTTCCATCTGATGTTAATAGTATCAAGAATTCCTTGCTACTTTTCTTTAAACTCCTAGACAAGGGCTTCACATAATCTGCCTTCTGGGCATGCCCAACATCCTGACCCACTTGATTGCAAACTAATTTATACTTACTGTAGTACTGAGTCATGACAATTCATAATCTTCCCATCTATTTTTGATTCTCGGAAAACTAACCCATCAGTTCATCTGCCAACCATTTAAATCTATAGTCAATATATAAAGCTTTAAAGGCTAAAGTATTATCTCTCTGAACATTTCCCATTTGGCATTTCTATTTTTTATAATGCCTTGGTCCACATTATTAGCATTAGTAGTGGCATATGATACAAGAAATCAAGCCTTCTTGTATCACATCGCATCAGCCAAAAAAAAAAAAAAAAAATCCCACTTCACCTATACATTCACTTTAAAAGTTTGTCCAGTTCTTTGTTGAATCTATTTAAGCTATCAGTGAAATTGATGACTGCAGAGTTGGCTGTCAAACAGAGCAGAAAAATATAGTATGAGACAGTTACAGAGCAACGAAAAGTACTGAAGCCTACAACAGGTAGAATTCAATACGTAATAGTTTCACATATGTCAGGGAAGCCAAGGCTGCACATGAAAAAGCATTGGCTAAGAGAGCAAACAATGAGGACAAGGAATTTTTCATGTATGTGAATACAAGGAAGAAAAAAGTGAATCAGAGTGGGCCCTTGTGCACTGGGTGTGGGAAAGTAAAGTCATAGACAACCCAGCTGATGTTGCGGATGGATTGAACAGGTATTCTGCACCTGTCTTTACTGACAAAAGACCCTTTATGCCTAGAAGAGGCTGTGTGAGTGAGGATGGAGCCATATGAAATCAGTGATGTCATAATTACAGATTACTGTTTATTAGAAAAACTTTTGAGCATAAATACAAGTAAGGCTGCAGGAGTTGATGGCATATACCCTTTTAGTTTTGAGGGAGAACACAAGGGAGTCTATTCAATCACTAAAGTTAATTATGAGGGCATCTCTGAACTCGGGAGATTCCTTTGGATTGGAGAAATGCCAATGTATCACCAATACATAAAAGTGGTTCTAAGAGTGAAGTTGGTAAATACAGACCAGTTAGTTTGACTTCATTATAGGAAAATTCTTAGAGGCAATGATTAAGAGTGCCATCCAGGAACATTTAGAAAGATATGGCATTATGGAGGACATAACAATTTTGTTATTTAGATTTTAGAACAATTTTGTTATTTAGAACAATTTTGACATAGTTTATTTAGATTTTAGCAAAGCATTTGACTTGGTCTCTCATGAGAAGTTACTGTATAAGCCTGAACAGGTTGGGATAACTGGAAAAATTCTAAGAAGGACTGCTGGGTGGCAGAAGGCAGAGGATTGTGATTAATAGATATTCTTCAGATTGGTGTAATGTCAGGAGTGGGGGTCCCTCATTCTTGGACCACTGTTGTTATTCATTTTCATAAACCTTGTATTTTTTTGTATCTACCACAGGCTTCTGTGTCGTGTGATAATTTATATATATCCCATGCATCTTTCTTCTCTGCAGGAGTCTCATTAGTTCATCTGACATCCATTTAGGCCTAAATATTTGAAGTATTTCTTAGTTGGTATGAAAAGCCTAGTAGCTTCCATGATTATTTCCTTGAATCCATTTAGAATTTGCTGTTTGTAACATCATCAGTTGATCCCACTGTAGTCATCTTTATGAAAACAAAAACCCTTCCATTTATCCCTTATGGTAGTTACATCTTTAAGTAAATCCCACATCATTACACTGTGTTCACTGCCACCTAGTGGTTGCTTTACATGCAGATTCTTAATGCATGAATGATCAGAAAAATCAGATTAAGAGTATTGCTCCCTCCGGTTGTCTCTAGAACATGCTACTGTAGAAAACAATCAACTCGCAAGCCTTTCTAGTGTGCAAGGGACCAAACCACAAATTCAGTGATATCTGGGAAGTTAAAATTCCGGATTATAAGGCATTCTGATTTATTGGCCCACTGATGCTATCGAGGCAGTGTTAGGTGGGTCAGAAAACTGCTAGCTTTCGGGGGATTCATAGACTAAGATTAACAGTAGTTGCAGGCAGAGATGGAAAGTGATCCTTGCACATCTTCTGTGCAAGGTGCCCACTCTATTGGCCCACTGTACAGTTGTTTGTTGTACTCATCAGAGTCATTATGCCTAAAACATAATCCTACTCTCATTTTTGTTTCCCAGTGCTTACGTCACATCAAACTGTCCATACATGTCAAATGGATGCACTGCCTTAGATTTTATGCATTTCTTAACTAACAGCATAACCCCTCCTCCCTTTCTATCCTGTCTGTACATATTGCACTTCTCAAATTCAAATTCTGCATTCCTTATATCTGTGTGACATTGCATCTCTGATATCCCAACAATATCCACCTTTGGTGTCGTGACTTATACAAGGAGCGAGGGAATGATACCAGCAGTGGGGAAGAAGGATTGCAAAGTAGCAACACATACGACATACCCGATATTCAAAAACACTTCAAATTCATCAAATTTATTTACTATACTTCTAGCATTGGTGTGCATGTACCTGTTCTTACTCTTAGTTAACCTAACACAGCTCATGTATTTACTTGTTCCATGATAACTCCCAACAATTCTTGAAATTCCCAGCACCTTGCTTCTCATTCCAACAGAAGATGTGCAAGGATCACTTTTATCTCTGCCTGCAACTACTGTTACTCTATGTCTGTTAATCTTAGTCTGTGAATCCCCCCCCAAAGCTAGCAGTTTTCTGACCCACCTAACACTGCCTCGATAGCATCAGCAAATATTAAATATTCTTACACCCTTTCTATTTAAGTGTACCCCATCCTTGTAGAAGCAGTCTCTCCTGTTAACAAACACAGACCATGCTGTGAAAAATTCTACTCTGGTGGTTGTGCCGGAGCTTTGCACAATCTCTCCAGAGCCAAATTGATTGACAAAGCTTTCGTCATATACTTCCGCCTATCGTGTTTGGGCAGAAATGCCGACAATTTCAAATTTAACCCTAACTAGCGGCTTTTTTTTTTTTCAACATTGACCTGTACTTGTTAAGTCCACAGATCTCCTACTCTTATGTAATTAGTGTCGTGTACAACAATACACCTGTTATGCCCTTAAAAAATTATATCTGTCCACAATGTCATCAACTTTTGCCCCTAGCAGACATACCCTGGTCCTATTTCACCTATGCTGTTTTTACAAAATATTTCCCATTACCCTGACAATGGAGTCACTAACAATAACTAGCTCCTGTGGGACTAGTGTAATACACATACTGATGTTATTGTTGTAGCTCATACCAGGTCACTTAGAAAAGCTGACTTAATTTGATTGCTTTAATACTTTTTGAATCTAAAACTGTAATTTAAATAAAAATTTAAAAAATAAACAAAAGGAAAACATTTTTATTCCTCTAGTACATTTCCATATTTTACTGTGTCCCTTTGCTCACTTGTAAATGTCATATTTGCATTCTAAAATATAAGGTTCCACTTACCTACAGGACCAGCTTGAACAAAGAGTTCCCAAAGTATTGTCTCTGACACTTTTTCATCTAAGCCACCTACATATATTGTAGCATCTACAAATAATAAAACTATATTAGTTTATAAAATATAAATAAAAAGAAGATAGTATAATTATTAGTAGTAGCAAGAGATGTAAGCAAACTGGTTCATACAACATTAGAAAAAAAACAGAAAGGGGTTAAAAAAAAATCACTTCATTTGCTCATCTCTTTTAATAATTTGTTATTCATTTTTAAAATTTATTCAACCTATTAGCCACTTAAGGTGAAAGTCAGTTCCGACAATCAACTGCTCACTAGCTGAAAGCAAATGTTCATTTGCCTAACCTGTAGCTATCTGCTTTAAATTGAAAATTGGGGATGGGATACACTTAAACAGAAGGAGGTGCAAGAATGTTTACTGATGCTATCGAGGCAGCATTAGGTGGGTCAGAAAATGGCTAGCTTAGGAGGATTCACAGACAAAACTTTCAAATCTGCCACTATTGTTATCGATATAGCATATACTGTTCCTACGCAACTTGTAGCAGTGTAATTACTATCAGCACAGGATTACAAATGATAAATTATACGACTACTTACATGACTTAATAATTTAATTTATCATCTAGATCATAACATATGACAATAATATTCGTAGAGCTTTTAAAATCGATGATTTGGCATAGATAGGTAGAGGGAAAATTCGAACCAGATGTGTGGCAATAGATAGCTAAATTTATTATCTATTATAACTACAGTAAACCCCCGCTATTCGCAGGGGTTACGTTCCTAAGAAATGCCGCGAATACCGAAAACTGAATTATGGCTCCCATAGTAATAAAGGGGTTCCGTTCCAAAGTATGAAATATATAAGAAAAACTAGTCTAAAATTCTGTCTATGTATGTATTATATGTCTATGTATGTATTATGTATGTCTATGTATGTATTATGTATGTATGTCTATGTATGTATCTATGTATGTATTATAATTTTGTCTATGTATGTATTATATGGGGGCTTAGAGGGGAACAGGTATCCTGTGTGTTATCAGACACTCAGCCTAAAACACTGATGGATCCAATATCTCTCTATTACAGAAGATTTAGGAGAAGTCCGGTTGGAAGACTACTATAGAGAATTATACAAGGAGCGAGGGAATGATACCAGCAGTGGGGAAGAAGGATTGCAAAGTAGCAACACATACGACATACCCGATATTCTTCCTGATGAGGTAGAACATGCATTGAAGAAAATGAAGAATCGGAAAGCCCCCGGGGGAAGATGAAGTTACTGTAGAGTTGTTAAAATTGGGAGGAAGAGACATAACACAAAAACAGGCAAGGCTTTTCACAAAGTGCATTAGAAAAGGTGTGATGCCTAAGCAGTGGAATAATGCAATCATAGTTTTACTGCATAAGAAAGGAGATAAATCAGAAATCGGAAATTATAGACCAATTAGCTTGTTATCCCATATCTACAAGTTGTTCACAAGGGTCATTACTAACAGATTAGAAAGAATACTTGATGAGAATCAACCGAAAGAGCAAGCTGGCTTTAGGACAGGATTCTCAACTATGGATCACCTTCACGTAATATCACAGCTAATGGAGAAAGCAAATGAATATAAAACACCATTATGCCTGGCATTTGTGGATTATGAAAAGGCATTTGACTCCATACAGCATAAGGCAATGTTTCGGGCACGGGAAAGACAAGGCATAGATACTCCATATATTATGATTTTGAAGAAAATATATGAGAGTGCTACATCCTTTATTAGACTAGACAAAGACAGTAGCAAATTTAAAATCGAGAAAGGAGTTCGACAAGGAGACACAATATCTCCGAAGCTGTTTACTGCTGCCCTTGAGGAAGCCTTCAGAAGATTAGACTGGTCGCAGAAAGGAGTCAATGTGAACGGAGAGTACCTAAACCATTTACGATTTGCAGATGACATTGTGGTCATAAGCCACGATCCCAAAGAATTAGAGGAAAATCTTAATCAGTTATGCACAATTAGTAAGGATTTTGGACTAAAGATGAATATGGCTAAAACAAAAGTAATGATGAACAAGTATGCCACGGAAAGGGAAATAATGATTGAAGGAGCAGTAATTGAAAAGGTGGAGTCATATACTTATCTGGGACAAGTTATTGGCTGTAATAATGATAAATGGCTGGAAGTCAAGAGAAGAATAAATTTTGGATGGACAGCATTCAGGAAATATAGTCACATACTGAAGAGCAATATCCCAGTTTGTCTGAAACGTAAAATAATGAATCAATGTATACTCCCCACCATGACTTATGGAAGTGAAACTTGGGCACTCACCAAAAGAATGGAAGAGAAGCTAAGAACTACACAGCGAAGAATGGAACGAATTATATTGGGAATCAGACTGTTAGATAAGAAGAAAAACACATGGATTAGGCAGCAAACTCAAGTAAAGGACATTCTTATCAAAACTAAAGAACTAAAATGGTCTTGGGCAGGACACATAGCTCGAAGACATGATGACAGATGGACTAAGAAAATAACAGAATGGTACCCAAGAGGAGCTAGAAGAAAACCTGGAAGACAAAGGCGGAGATGGATAGATGAAATTCATGAGTTTTTGAGTAGTAAATGGATGGCCAGTGCTCAAAACAGAAGGAACTGGAAAGTTGCTCGAGAGGCCTTCATCCTGCAGTGGATTGAAAATGGCTGATGATGATGACGATGTATTATATGTACCTTCATAATATGACTATGTACATAGACAGTACATGGTGAAATGCAAGCATATGGCATCGAAATGAAAATAAGAAACAGTTTAATATTAAATGGAATATTTATTAGAAATTTCAAACAAATCTTTCAAACTAGCGCCTTTGCTAGCTAAAAAACTTATCCCGCCAGTGCTATCACCAGTTTCGCTAAAGTGTTGATAAAGGAGTTTTGCCTTTTCACGAATAATTAGTGAACTTAACGAAATTTTATTTTGAGTTCAGTCTTCTATTCACAGATTTAAAGCTTTTCCATTTTTTTCTAATTTAGCAAATTTTTGAAGCAATTAGTGCGTTTTTCACGGACACTATGGCGGATTTTTTCTTCCGATTTCTTGATTGATCGTACCATTGACTCAATGATTTTATAATGTTTTGTCACTGAGAAGACACTTTCACCATTAGAAATTTTGTCTAATAACTCAGTTTTATTCGCCAATGTCATTACCTTCTTTGATAATTTCACATTCACATTTCCCTTGTTATTCGTAGCCATATTTTTGTACGGGTTAGAAAGAACTTATAAAGTCACTTTCTTCTGTTAACACACTCGAAAAAGTCTGTTTTACACTGCAAAATGGTAGATTTATCAATTTTGTAAGCATATCAAATTTATAAATTGATAAATTTATTCAATTTTAGAAGCATATAAATTAAAAACAAACGACGAAACCTTCCATGGCAAGCGCATAACACATACCGAACAAGGATTAGCGAAAAACATCCACGCTCGCGATTTTGCCACCCCTCTTCCCCCACCCACTGAGCGCTGTTTCGACCGGGAAAGATAATTTTAGCCAAGCCCATGTTTTTTTTTTTTATGGCAGAAAATGTTCACGGTGCTTTAAAATTCACATTTTTTAGGTTTCATTTTATGTTAAATGAGCGACCGCGAATACGCGAAACCACGAATAGCGAGGGTTTACTGTACTTAGATTTTATAAACGTAATTTTTTTAACTCAATACATATTACAACTTAGATTTTACAAATGTAATGTTACAACATGAAACCCGGAAAATATTGTGCAAAAAGGATATGTGGAAAAGAATCCGGGTATGTCTGCCAGTGGAAAAGTTGATGACATTGTAGAACAGATATCATCTTTTAAGGGCAAAAGGGTGATATTCGTACATGTTGGCAACAACAATATTAAGAGTAGGAGAATGGTGGAATTACTTAACAAGTACAGGTCTATGTTGAAAAAAAGCCATGAGATAGGGTTGAATTTGAAGATGTCTGCAATTCTGCCCAGACACAATAGGAGGGAGTATATGATGAGAGCCTTGTCAATCAATGCGGCCTTGGAGAGAGATAGTGCAAGGCTCTTTGGGTAGAATTTTTCTCAGGCTGGTCTGTGCTAGTTAACAGGAGAGACTGCTTCTACAGGGATGGGATACATTTAAATAGAAAGGGTGCAAGAATATTTGCTGATGCTATCGAGGCAGTTTTAGGTGGGACGGAAAACTGCTAGCTTGGGGTGATACACAGATTAATTTAGGCCTGATATAGCCGAGTGGTCAGAAGCACGAGTGCAGTAGCGCACACTCTTTGAGTGGACTGGGGTTCAAGCCCATGATTACTAAATACGATTATGATTTGTATTGATTGATTTATTGTAAACTCCATTAACCTGGTGGTTGTACCGGAGTATAAACAAGAACTTTCTTTCTTTTTTTTTTTTTTTTTTTTAATAGTTTAACAGTATTTAATAGTATTTAATAGTTTAAACTACTGGTGGGATGGAAAACTGCTAGCTTGGGGTGATACAAGGACTAATTTAGGCCTAATGTAGCCGAGTGGTCAGAAGCATGAGTGCAATAGCACACGTTCTTTGAGTGGACTTGAAGTTCAAGCCCATGATTGCTAAATATGATTATGATTTGTATTGATTGATTTATTGTAAACTCCACTAACCTGGTGGTTGTACCAGAGTATACACAAGAACTTTCTTTTTTCTTTTTTTTTTTTTTAATAGTTTAACAGTAGCCGCCAACAGAGGTGATTCTTGCCCTGCTTCTATTGGAATGAGCAGCAACATGAAAAAAAAAAGGTGCTGGAGATTTCAGAGACTGCTGGGAGTCACTGTGAAACAAGTAAATGCATGGGCTCTGTTAGGGTAGCTAAGAATAAGAACAGATGCAATATACTTATGTGTACACCAATGCTAGGAGTGTAGTAAATAAATTTGATGAATTTGAAGTGCTGATCAACACATTAAAGGCAGATACTGTTGGGATATCAGAGACGTGATGTCATACATACAGATATAAGCAGTGCAGAATTGGAATTTGGGGAGCACAATGTGTACAGAAAATATAGACAAGGTAAGAAGGGAAAAGGGGTTATGCTATTAGTTAAGAAACAAAATCTAAAGAAGTGAATCCAGTTGCCATGGGTGGACAGTGCAGTGTTGAGTCAGTTTGGTGTAACCTAAGCACTGGGAAAGCAAAATTGGGAGTAGGAGTGTGTTATTAGCCTAATGACTCTGATGAGTATAATGAACAACTGAAAAGAGAAATAGAGTGGGTCAGTAAATCAGATTGCCTTATAACGGGGGATTTTAATTTCCCAGATAATCACTGGAAGTTGTGGGTTGGTCATTTGCATGCCAGAAAGGCTTTTGTGGATTTACTGAATGATTGTTTTCTACAGGAGCATGTAGTGATTCTTCATGCATTAAGAATCTGCAGATAAAGGAACCACTAGGTGGCAGTGATCAGTGTGCTGATGTGTAATTTACACAAAGAGATAACTACCATCAGGGGTAAAGGGAAGGGATTTTGCTTTCGTAAAGGTGATTACAGTGGTTTGGGACAGTTTTTAAATTCTATACAGTGGTACCAACTGATGATGATGTCACCAACAGCAAATTCTCAATGGGACGCATTCAAAGAATTAATCATGGAAGTTACTAGGCTTTTCATAGTAACAAAGAAATATTGTTCAAGGATTAGGCGTTGTTGTTATTGTTGTTATGGGAGTTTCTGCCACAAGAGCTACTTTGGCCTTATTGCGCCTACCAAAGGTAGTGAAGCTGTATATGACTGCTCTGGGAGCAGTCAAAATTGATTATACATTTGAATTCGTTTTAGGTACAAAAAGAATTTGGAGAGGTTTGCATTATTACTTATGATGCAGCTGAGTGACAACGGTTCTTGTAAATTTGACAAGGAGCTGAAAATACACTGTCGGGCATTGTTAAACAAGCTACATTCAACCACTGACAGTAAAGTATATGCTTTACTGTCAGTGGTTGCAAGCAGTGCGTACACTGCGGAGGATCGTTTCCTGTGAGCAAAAAAAGATGAGTGAGGTGAGTATAGCCTATTCGGCTTCTGGCTAGGATTACTACTTCTTTTCTATTTTTACACAGGCTGGAATTCCATAATAGTGGTTCAGGTTTCAGCTGAAACAGCTTGTTCTGTGTTTGATTTTTCCACATAAGTGCCCACTGCTCCATACATTTTCTCTGGATATTGCATCTACAATCAGTATACGGAACAAGATCATTTGTTGAGGTTATGCTGGAGGGATGTTTTGCAGCATTATCTGCACATTCATTTTATTTAATACCCCTGTCCCCTGGAATCCAAGAGAAGAAACAGTTTGCTGATGTTCGTGAAGAAGTATCAGTGCATGCCTTAAGAGTTTTAGCAAAGGATTGTGAGGTGTCGTGTTTTTTAGAGCTGAGAGAGCACTTTTGGAATTGGAATCTGTATATATGATGCTTTTATTGATTGACAGGAGTGAAATATATTCCAAGACAAGCTTAATGGCATGAAGCTCAGCAGTATAACTGCTGCATTCAGCAGGAAGTACAGTAAACCCCCGCTATTCGCGGTTTCGCGTATTCGCTGATTTAATATAAAATGAAACAAAAAAAAATGTGAATTTTAAAGCGCCGTGAACATTTTCCGCCGTAAAAAAACATGGGCGTGGCTAAAATTATCTTTCCCTGTCAAAACAGCGCTTGGTGGGTGGGGGGAGAGGGGTGACAAAATCGCGAGCGTGGATGTTTCTTGTTTGCTTTTAATTTATATGCTTATAAATTGAATAAATTTCTCAATTTATAAATTGATATGCTTACAAAATGATAAATCTGCCGTTTTGCAGTGTAAAACAGACTTTTTCGAGTGTGTTAACGAAAGAAAGTGACTTTATTGTGAACAAGTTCTTTCTATCCCGTACAAAAATATGGCTACGAATAACAAGGGAAATGTGAAAAGACCAAAGGTGATGACATTAGCGAATAAAATTGAGTTTTGATAAAATTTTTAATGGTGAAAGTGTCTCCTCCGTGGCAAAACATTATAAAATCAATGAGTCAGCTGTATGATCAAACGAGAAATCGGAAGAAAAAATCCGCCGTAGTGTCCGTGAAAACGCACTAATTGCTTCAAAAATTTGCTCTGTATGCTCTGTAACTTGTAATGTTAAATTAGAAAAAATAGGTTTTTTAGCTAGCAAAGGCTCTGGTTTGAAATTTCTAATAAATATTACATTTAATATTAAATTGTTTCTTATTTTCATTTTGATCATATTCTTGCATTTCACTATGTAAATAGTCATATTATGAAGGTACATATAATACATACATAGATAAAATTTTAGACTAGTTTTTCTTATATATTTCATACCTTGGAACAGAACCCCTTTATTACTATGGGAGCCATAACTCAGTATTCGCGTTTTCGGTATTCGCAGCATTTCTCAGGAACATAATCCCCGCGAATAGCGGGGGGTTTACTGTATAAGTGAAATAGTTCTATTAGGGAAGATAGCAGCTGCACCCACTTTATTACAAGACTTAGAGCCATCAGTGTAAATCTTAGAAAAGAGGGAATAATTCTGTGTATGGACAAGATGTAGCTGTTGGATGTTGATATCTGATATAGTACCTTTTCCCCCACTGCTCAAAGTAATAATCACAAGAAGGCGTGAATGTAATCCACGGAGGATCTGGATCTCTTAAGTCTCTGAGAACATTATGAAGTTGAATATTCCAGCATTCTGTTAGATTCTGGAATCTGATACCAGTAGGCTGAGTTGTTCTTGGTTTGTTTGCATAGTGGATTATGTACTGAGGATCATGTAGTAGTGGCCAAATAGGATGTGTGGAGTGGCTTTTAATTTTAACAGAGTAGGTCAATAATAACATCTTTCTTCTGATATTCAGTGGAGGTTCGTGGGCCTCAACATACAGACTTTGAACTGGAGATGTTCTGTATGCACCCAGGGCAATCCTAAGAGCAGTGTGTTGGATGGGAGCAAGACGAGACAAGACTCTCTCTCTAGCAGAGTCATAAAAAGGTGCTCCATAATCCAGCCGAGATCTAATTAGGGATCTGTACAGACGGAGCAAAGTGTAACGGTTTGCACCCCATGATGTACTGGAGTTTACCCGGAGTAAATTCATTTTCTTAATGCAAGTAGTTCGTAGGTGTTTGATGTGATCTTGGAAATTTAGCTTCTTATCGAAAATTAGCCATAGGAGACGAATATTGTTCATGATTGGAATAGGATGACTGTCCAAGAGTAGCTCAGGATCTGGATGGATTTTGTGCTTGTTGCAGAAGTGGATAGCTGTAGACTTTTTCTTTGATAGCCTGTATCCATTTTGGGTCATCCACAGTTCAAAATTATTTATTGATATTTGTAAGTGCCTCTCAATATAATTCATATTTTGGGAATGACAGGATAAGGTAAGATCATCAGCGTAGAGATATGAGTCAACAGTGTTTGGAATTCCGTTTGTGATATTATTGATTCGTATTGCAAGAGTGGCACTGAATACAGAGCCTTGTGGCATTCCTTCTTCTTGTATGTATGTATGTTTGTGACAGAGCCTGATGGTATCGGACTTGGAAAGACCCGTGGCGAAGGAAGTTTTGAATAAAAGATAGTAAATGACCTCTCATATCAATAGAATGGAGATCCTTTAGGATTCCATAATGCCATGTGGTATTGAAAGCTTTTTTTATATCAAGACAAACCACAACCGATGTTGATTTCTAATAAACGCATTTCTTATGTTTGATTCCGCTTTTACCATAAGATCTAAAGATGATCTATTCTTCCGAAAGCCAAACTGATTGCTGCTGCTGATTGTTTCTTTTCTCAAGGTACCATGTTAATTAACAGTGCACCATTTTTTCTAAAGTTTTACTCAAGCAGATGGGGCTCAGAGGGAACAGGTATCCTGTGTGTTATCAGGAAATCTCTCTATTACAGAAGATTTAGGAGAAGTCCGGTTGGCCTGCTTCCCTAAAATCCACACATGCACACCTCGATGGTAAGCCCTGTTACTTCACTTAGGTGGCAACGAACGTGTAGAGTGGTTCTCTTCAAGACGCCTGGTCAGCGTGAAGAGGAAAAGACCAAACCCTCCAGCATATGACAGCACAACATAACAAATGGCCCTCAGTCCCCAGCAGCTTTCACTCTCCTTATTATGGCAGCGAGAGGATCAGAGTCCCCAGCAGCTTTCACTCTCCCTATTACGGCAGCGAGAGGATCAGAGTGGAAGCAGAGGGTGCTAAGAATCTCTGGGTACGACTAGGCTGCCATGCACGGAAACTGAACTTGGCCTGTTATAACGTAAGATCACTCATCAGTGAAGACAAGATATTAGAGCTGGAAAAGGAATTAGAAAATGTGAATTGGAATATCATCGATTTGGCTGAAACAAGAAGAAGAAATGAATCACTTATAAATTTATCAAGTGGAAATCTGCTGTACATCAATGGAAACAGTGAAAGGAGTGAAGGTGGAGTTGGGTTTCTGGTCCATAAAGATTTTAAAAACAACATTTTGGAATTCAAAAGTACATCACCAAGGGTGTCAAGACTAATACTCAAGATTTCTAAGAGGTACAAGCTAAAAATTATAATAATTTATGCACCACCATCGAGCCATGATGACGAAGAAGTTGAAGAAATGTACACCGAAACTGATCAACAACTAATGAAATCGACTTCATCCTCACTAACAGAAGATATATTGTGAATGATGTTACCGTCCTGAATAAGGTAAATATTGGAAGTAATCACAGAATGGTAAGATGTTCACTTGATATAGATGTAGGAAAGGAAAGGATAAAACTGACTCGAGTAAATAATACAAAGGTCTTTGAGATAACAGAGGAGGAGGAGGAGAAAAAGCAGTATGTACTCCAACTTAAGAAAAAGTCTGATTTTCTGCAGACTGCTCAGGACCAAGATATTGACGAGGAATATCACAACTTTCTGAAAGTGATAAAGCCCAAGAAACCTATAGGGAAACAGAAATCCAAAGAAGAAAAAATTAGTCAAGAAACGCTTGTCATGATGAACCGAAGATGACAAATGAAGAGCAAGAAAAACACTGACAGGGAGAAAATTGAGTATACTGAGTTATGCAAAGCCATTAGAAAGAGACTCAGAGAGGACATAAGAAGATTTAACACAAGAAAAGTAGAACAAGCATTAAGGGAAAACAAAGGATTTAAATTAGCAGCCATAAGCAGTAATACAGAAAGAAAAATGATACTGAAACTGAAGAATAGCAATGGTTTACTTATAAACAGCAGAGAAGGCATAATTCAAATAGCAGAAGACTACTATAGAGAATTATACAAGGAAAGAGGGAATGATACCAGCAGTGGGGAAGATGAATCTCAAATTAGCAACACCTACGACATACCCAATATTCTTCCTGATGAGGTAGAACACGCATTGAAGAAAATGAAGAATCGGAAAGCCCCGGGGGAAGATGAAGTTACTGTAGAGTTATTAAAATTGGGAGGAAGAGACATAACACAAAAACTGGCAAGGCTCTTCACAAAGTGCATTAGAAAAGGTGTGATGCCTAAGCAGTGGAACAATGCAATCATAGTTTTGCTGCATAAGAAAGGAAATAAATCAGAAATTGGAAATTATAGACCAATTTGCTTGTTATCCCACATCTACAAGTTTCACAAGGGTTATTACTAACAGATTTGAAAGAATACTTGATGAGACTCAACCGAAAGAGCAAGCTGGCTTTAGGACAGGATTCTCAACTATGGATCACCGTCACGTAATATCACAGCTAATGGAGAAAGCAAATGAATATAACACACCATTATGCGTGGCATTTGTGGATTATGAAAAGGCATTTCACTCCATACAGCATAAGGCAATGTTTCGGACACTGGAAAGAGAAGGCATAGATACCCCATATATTATGATTTTGAAGAAAATATATGAGAGTGCTACCTCCTTTATTAGACTAGACAAAGACAGTAGAAATTTAAAATCAAGAAAGGAGTTCGATAAGGAGACACAATATCTCCGAAGCTGTTTACTGCTGCCCTTGAGGAAGCTTTCAGAAGATTAGACTGGTCGCAGAAAGGAGTCAATGTGAACAGAGAGTACCTAACCCATTTACGATTTGCAGTTGACATTGTGTTTATAAGCCACAATCCCAAAGAATTAGAGGAAAATCTTAATCAGTTATGCACAGTTAGTAAGGATTTTGGACTAAAGATGAATATGGCTAAAACAAAACTAATGATGAACACGTATGCCACGGAAAGGGAAATAATGATTGAAGGAGCAGTAATTGAAAAGGTGGAGTCATATACTTATCTGGGACAAGTTATTAGCTGTAATAATGATAAATGGCAGGAAGTCAAGAGAAGAATAAATTTTGGTTGGATAGCATTCAGGAAATATAGTCACATACTGAAGAGCAATATCCCAGTTTGTCTGAAACATTAGCATTAGCTTTAGTAGAGGCAATTGATGCAAGAAAGCAAGCTTATGCAGCATCAGCCAAAAAAAAAAAAAAAAACCACTTCCACTTCACCCCTCTGTTCGTTCAAAATACCTGTCCAGCTGAGCCTTAAACTTATTTAGGCTATCAACTTCCATGACAAGGGATGGAAGTCTGTTCCACCAACCAACCACTCGCTGGCTAAAAGCAAATTTCCGCACGTCTAGCCTTTCCTCAATTTGAATTTATGCCCTCTCAGGTGATTATTCTGAGCGAGAGGAAGAATCCCATCAGCATTGATCATGCTCAAACCATTCAATGCTTTATACACCTCTATCAGATCACCTCGCTGGTGCCTAGTCTCCAGACACTGTAATTTGCAAAACTTAAGCCTTTCTTCGTAAGAGCACCCCTTTGTTCCATTCACTAATCTTGTTGCCCTTCTCTGTACTCGTTCCAGCAGCTCTACATCCTTCTTGAAATGAGGCCTCCAGACCTGTATACAGTACTCTAGGTGTGGCCTGACCATTGCCTTATACAAGGGAATAATCACCTCCTTATCCCTGCTAGAAAAATTCCTATATATCACTGACAATACACCATGAGCTACTCTTGCAGCCCATCTGCACTGCTCAGAGAACTTCATATCTGCCTGCACCACCACCACCCCCAGGTCCTTTTCATTCTCTACCACTGTCAGTGTAGTACCACAGAGTTGATACGTTGCTCTGGGGTTGCTGTTTCCCATGTGTAGTATTTTACATTTGTCAATGTTAAACTTCATTTGCAACCTGTCAGCCCATCTGCTCAACCTTTCCAGATCCTGTTGCAGCAGCATAGTGTCAGTAGTGTCCTTGACAACCCTGCCTACCTTTGTATCGTCTGCAAACTTCGACATTAAGCTTGATATACCATCATCAATATCATTTATGAATACAGAAAACAATAATGGACCCAATACTGAGCGTGTTGGGTCCATTATTGTTTTATTGTTATTATTATTATTATTATTAATACCATTATTATTGAAACGTAAAATAATGAATCAATGTATACTCCCCACCATGACTTATGGAAGTGAAACTTGGGCACTCACCAAAAGAATGGAAGAGAAGCTGAGAACTACACAGCGAAGAATGGAAGAGAAGCTGAGAACTACACAGCGAAGAATGGAATGAATTATATTGGGAATCAGACTGTTAGATAAGAAGAGAAACAACACATGGATTAGGCAGCAAACTCAAGTAAAGGACATTCTTATCAAAACTAAAGAACTAAAATGGTCTTGGGCAGGATACATAGCTCGAAGACATGATGACAGATGGACTAAGAAAATAACAGAATGGTACCCAAGAGGAGCTAGAAGAAAACCTGGAAGACAAAGGTGGAGATGGATAGATGAAATTCATGACTTTTTGGGTAGTAAATGGATGGCCAGTGCTCAAAACAGAAGGAACTGGAAAGTTGCTCGAGAGGCCTTCATCCTGCAGTGGATTGAAAACGGCTGATGATGATGATGATGATGACATCGAAATTGAGTCTTCTAGATGAGCAGAAAACCCACTACACTATTATTATGGGGGACTTCAATGCTAAGGTTGGAAAAAGACAAAACAGTGCAGAAAGGCGAGATATAGGAAATTTTGGAATTGGTGAAAGAAATGAAAGAGGTGAAAGACTTGTGGAATTTGCAGAATCTCAAGGACTGTTAGTAATGAACACTCTTTTCAAGAAAAGGGTGAACAGAAAGTGGACATGGAAGAGTCCAAATGGATTAATTACTAATGAAACCGACTTCATCCTCAATAACAGAAGATATATTGTGAATGATGTTACTGTCCTGAATAAGGTAAATGTTGGAAGTGATCACAGAATGGTAAAATGTACACTTGATATAGGTGTAGGAAAGGAAAGGAAAAAACTGACACAAATAAATAATACAAAGGTCTTTGAGATAACAAAAGAGGAGAAAACACAGTATGTAGTAGTAGTAGTAGCAGTGGCATTTGATGCAAGAAAGCAAGTGTATGAGCTTATGCAGCATCAGCCAAAAAAAAAAAAAAAAATCACACCATTCCCTCCAAATGCCTGTCCAGTTCCTCCTTAAATTTATTCAACCTATCAACTTCCACAACGACAGATGGAAGTTTGTTCCAGCAATTAATTAACCACCCGCTGGCTAAATACAAATTTCCGCACATCTAATCTACATCCGTCTTTTCTTAATTGAATTTATGCCCCCTTAGGTTCGTAATCTGAACAAGTGGAAGGATCCCATCAGAATTCAGCGTGCTCAACCCATTCAAGGCCTTATATACCTCAATCAGATCACCGCGCAGGTGCCTAGTCTCCAGCCACTGCAATTTGCAGAACTTAAGCTTCATTCCCCTCACCAATCTTATTGCCCTTCTCTGCCCTTCACTCAAGTAAATCTACATCTTTCCTAAAATGAGGCCTCCACATCTGTACGCAGTACTCAAGGCGTGGCCTGACCATTGCCTTATACAGAGGGATAATCACCTTTTCCCTGCTAGCAAAATTCCTATATATCATTGACAAAACCCCATGACCTGCCCTGGCAGCCTGTCTGCATTGCTCGGAAAACTTCATATGTGACTGCACAATTACTCCAAGGTCTTTTTCAATTCTTACCACCTTAAGTGTAGTACCACACATTTGGTACGTTTCTCTGGGGTTACTTCTACCCATATGCAGTACTTTGCATTTGTCAAGGTTAAACTTCAGTTGCCACTTCTTAGCCCATCTGCCCAAATTATCTAGATCCTGTTGCAGTAGCACACTGCCATTACTGTCATTAACAACCCTGCCAACCTTTGTATCATCTGCAAACTTCGACATTAAGCCTGATATACTTTTATCAATATCATTGATAAATATACAAAACAACAGTGGACCTAACACCGAACCCTGTGGGACTCCACTAATAACATTAGTCCAAGAAGAGCAGCACCCATTGATTACCACCCTCTGTCTTCTCCCACTTAACCATCCTTTTATCCACTGTAGCAACTTACCCTTAATACCATTCTGCTCCAATTTGTACAATAGTCTTCCATGCGGAACAGTGTCAAAAGCTTTCCTGAAATCCAAATATATGATATCAAAATTATTTTTTGCATCCAGTTCCTTTGTAACCATATCATAATATTCTATCAAATTTGTCAGACAAGACTTTCCCTTAACAAACCCATGCTGTGTCCGAATTATTGCTGCAGTCTTGTCTAGATGATCCTGCAATGCATCTTTAACCAGGGACTCCATTATTTTACCCGGAACAGAAGTTAAATTAACTGGTCTGTAATTACTCGTGTCACCCTTTGATCCCCCCCTTTGTGAATTGGGGATACATTTGCACATCTCCAGTCCGTGAGAACCTCCCCTGAGTCCAAGGAAGCTCTCGTAATTATGGCTAAGGGTTTGCTTAGTTGCTTTGCCACCTCCTTTAATATAACTGGATAGATCCCATCCACCCCAGGTGCTTTTCTTATGTATAACTTTAACAATTTCTCCTCCACTTTGCTTTCAGTTATTACAAAATCATTAAGTATCCTGCTACAATTTGATAACCTTCTGCCATTTTCAAACCTTAATAATTCCTCATGTGTGAATGTAGATGCAAAATACTCATTCAGTTTGCTATCTGAGCAAGATCATCAACAGTCAAACCATCGATGTCAAGTGGACCAATCAGATTCATCCCCTTCCTTTTAGAGTTTATATAAGTAAAGAAATCCTTGCTGTTTTTCTTAGCATCTTTTGCCAAGGATTTCTCGTAATTTGCCTTCACCTGCCTAACCTCCTTTGTCACCTGATTACAGACTAGCTTATATCTGCCATAGGCTTCTGAGTCACTTGATAATTTATATGCATCCCTTGCATTTTTCTTCTCTATTACGAGTCTCATTAGTTCATTTGATAACCATTTAGGCCTAAACCTTGAACAATATTTCTTAATAGGTATGAACCTTTTTGTAGCTTCCACGATTAATTCCTTGAATGCTTCACACTTAGAATTTACTGTTGGTAACATCGTCAGTTGATCCCACTGTACAGAATTTAAAAACTGTCGGAGACCACTGTACTCACCTTTACGCATGCAAAAACCCTTTCCTTTACCCCTGATGGTAATTAAATCTTTAAGTAAATCCCACATCAGTACACTGTGATCACTGCCACCTAGTGGTTCCTTTATCTGCAAATTCTTAATACACGAATGATCACTGCTGATAACCAGATCAAGAATATTACTTTCTCTGGTTGCCTCTCGAACATGCTGCTGCAGAAAACAATCATCCAATAAATCCACAAAAGTGTGACTAGTGTGTGAGTGACCAACCCACAAGTTCCAGTCAATATCTGGGAAGTTAAAATCTCCCATTATAAGACATTCCGATTTACTAGCCCACTCTATTTCTCTGTACAATTGTTCATTGTACTCATTCGAGTCATTAGGCCTATAACACACTCCTACTCTTATTTTTGCTTTCGGACTGCTTATGTCACACCAAACTGACTCAACAGTGCACTGTTCATCTATATCAACTGGATGCACTTCTTTTGATTTTATGTTTCCCTTAATTAACAGCATAACTCCTCCTCCTCCTCCCTTTTCTATCCTGTCTATCCTTTCTGTACACATTGTACTCCCCAAATTCCAGTTCAGCATTCCTTATATCTGTGTGACACCACGTCTCTGATATCCCAACAATAACTGCCTTTGATGTTTTGACCAACACTTCAAATTCATCAAATTTATTTACTATACTTCTAGCATTGGTATATATGCAAGCATACATGCTCCTACTCCTATTCTTAGTTACCCTAACACATCCCACATACCCATTTCAGGATGACTGCCATCCATCCCTGAAACCACCAACACCCCACGCTCCAGGTCGCTACTTATTCTAATAGAAGTTGTGCAAGAATCACCTTCACCTCTGCCTACAGCTACTGTTAAACTACTAGTCCTTGTATCCTCCAAGCTAGCAGTTTTCCGACCCACCTAACACTGCCTCAATAGCATCAGCAAATATTCTTGCACCCTTTCTATTTAAGTGTATCCCATCCCTATAGAAGCAGTCTCTCCTGTTAGCAAGTACAGTCCAGGCTGAAAAAAAATTTACCCCTTGAGCCTTGCACATTCTTTCCAGGGCCAAATTGATCGACAAGGCTCTCATCATATACTCCCTTCTATTGTCTCTGGGCAGAATTGCAGACACTTTCAAATTCAACCCTAATTCTCGGCTTTTGTTCAACAGTGACCTGTACTTGTTAAGTAATTCTGGCGGTCTCCTATTCCTAATATCATTAGTGCTAACGTGTACAACTATATCACCTTTTGTGCCCTTAAAAGATAATATCCGCTCTACAACATCATCAACCTTTGCCCCTGGCAGATATACCCTGGTCCTGTTCCACCTCTCCTTTTTACAAAGCATGTTTCCTGTTTCCCTGACAACAGAGTCTCTAACAAATACTAGTTCCTTTTGGAACAGTGCATTCTGCCTTGGGGGTTGCCGCTGTGTTGCGTGATGCCCAAGTGCAAGCTCTGGCGTTGGTCTGGGCAGCTCAGAGGTTGATGGCCCCCTCACTTTTAATCCTTCGAGGGCATCCACCCTGTCCTTCAAGCTCTCATATAGGCCCATAACAACGCTGAGTTGTCGCCTGATTTCCTTACACTCCTTACTTTGCGCACATGCAAAGACATCCCCCATGGCAATGTCATGTTCCGTTCCAGAGAGTTCGGCAAACATTTCACAAGTTGCACATTTTTTTAGGCTGTGATGCGTTGGAGAATCGGCCCGCTCAGTTCTCCCCCGAGTCACAGCACTCCTGCCATTTTGAGCCCGTTGCTTTGCTAGTTTGGGGCATGATACTTTAAATTAATAAAATCAATAAATTAAATCAATTAAATAAATTAATTCAATAAATTACTGGAACTTAAGAACAAGTTTGAGCTTCTGGAGACTGCTCAAGATCAAGATATCGACGAGGAATATTATAACTTTCTGAAAGTGATAAAGCCCAAGAAAACCTATACGGAAAAAGAAATCCAAAGAAGAAAAAAATTAGTCAAGAAACACTTGTCATGATGAACCGAAGACAACAAATCAAAAGCAAGAAAAACACTGATAGGGAGAAAATTGAGTATACTGAGTTATGCAAAGCCATTAGAAAGAGACTCAGAGAGGACATAAGAAGATTTAAAACAAGAAAAGTAGTACAAGCATTAAGGGAAAACAAAGGATTTAAATCCATTAACAGTAATACAGCCATTAGCAGTAATAGAGAAAGTCAAATGATACTGAAACTGAAGAATGGCGATGGTGTACTTATAAACAGCAGAGAAGGCATAATTCAAATAGCAGAAGACTACTATAGAGAATTATACAAGTTGCAGGGGAATGGTGCCAGCAGTGGGGAAGATGGATTGCAAAGTAGCAACACATACGACATACCCGATATTCTTCCTGATGAGGTAGAACATGCATTGAAGAAAATGAAGAATCAGAAAGCCCCGGGGGAAGATGAAGTTACTGTAGAGTTATTAAAATTGGGAGGAAGAGACATAACACAAAAACTGGCAAGGCTCTTCACAAAGTGCATTAGAAAAGTTGTGACACCTAAGGAGTGGAATAATGCAATCATAGTTTTGCTGCATAAGAAAGGAGATAAATCAGAAATTGGAAATTATAGACCAATTAGCTTGTTATCCCACATCTACAAGTTTCACAAGGGTTATTACTAACAGATTTGAAAGAATACTTGATGAGACTCAACCAAAAGAGCAAGCTGGCTTTAGGACAGGATTCTCAACTATGGATCACCTTCACGTAATATCACAGCTAATGGAGAAAGCAAATGAATATAAAACACCCTTATGCCTGCATTTGTGGATTATGAAAAGGCATTTGACTACATACAGAAAAAGGCAATGTTTAGGATACTGAAAAAGACAAAGCATAGATACATATATATTATGATTTTGAAGAAAATATATGAGAGTGCTACCTCCTTTATTAGACTAGACAAAGACAGTAGGAAATTTAAAATTGAGAAAGGAGTTCGACAAGGAGACACAATATCTCTGAAGCTGTTTACTGCTGCCCTTGAGGAAGCTTTCAGAAAATTAGACTGGTCGCAGAAAGGAGTCAATGTGAACGGAGAGTACCTAAACCATTTACGATTTGCAGATGGCATTGTGGTCATAAGCCATGATCCTAAAGAATTAGAGGAAAATCTTAATCAGTTATGCACTGTTAGTAAGGATTTTGGACTAAAGATGAACAGAAAGAAAGGGAAATAATGATTGAAGGAGCACTAATTGAAAAGGTGGAGTCATATACTTATCTGGGACAAGTTATTAGCTGTAATAATAATAAATGGCTGGAAGTCAAGAGAAGAATAAATTTTGGATGGATAGCATTCAGGAAATATAGTCACATACTGAAGAGCAATATCCCAGTTTGTCTGAAACGTAAAATAATGAACTGATGTATACTCCCCACCATGACTTATGGAAGTGAAACTTGGGCACTCACCAAAAGAATGGAAGAGAAGATGAGAACTACACAGCGAAGAATGGAACGAATTATATTGGGAATCAGACTGTTAGATGAGAAGAGAAACAATGATGTGATCATTAGGCAGCAAACTGAAGTAAAGGACATTCTTATCAAAACTAAAGAACTAAAATGGTCTTGGGCAGGACACATAGCTCGAAGACATGATGACAGATGGACTAAGAAAATAATAGAATAGTATCCAAGAGGAGCTAGAAGAAAACCTGGAAGACAAAGGCGGAGATGGATAGATGAAATTCATGAGTTTTTGGGTAGTAAATGGATGGCCAGTGCTCAAAACAGAAGGAACTGGAAAGTTGCTGGAGAGGGGCCTTCATCCTGCAGTGGATTGAAAATGGCTGATGATGATGCTGGTTAGACATATCAGTCTATAGTCGTATGGAGCCGAGTGATCTTTTCCAAGTTTAGGGATAGCTATTACATGAGAATGTTGGCAGGAACAGGGGAATGTGTGTGTTTAGAATAGACCGTATTGTAGAATTTTAGGAGTGAGGACAGAGATTTCTCATGTAGATGTTTCGGCATTATATAGTAAATACCGTCAGGGCCAGGGGTGCTGTTTCTAGAGGTATTTATGGATTCTTTCAGTTCAGATAGTGTGAGTGGTTGATTATAGGGCAAAGGATAGGTAGTTTTGAAATTTAGTTTGGATTTCTCAGCTTCGGTTTTAATTTTTTGGAATGATGGCTGGTAAGCTATTGAGGTGGACAACTCAGAGAACACAGTTCCTAAGGTGTTTGCAATTTCTGTGTGATCAGAGATCTCCTTCCCATTCCAGTTAAGAATAGCTGAAAGTGATTTAAGATATTTGCCATTCAACTGCCTTATTTTTTTCCAAATTATTCTGGATTTGGTATCTTTGTTAATTGTTGAAGCGAATTTTATCCAAGAGTCTTTTTTTGGCTTTTCGGTGTATGTATCGTGCTTTGGCTCTAAGTCTTTTATAATTAATAAGGGTGACAGTGGTTGGGTATTTGCAGAATTGGTTCCATGCTGCATTTTTTCTCTTTTAACCGAGTAACAGCCTTTATTCCACCAATGATTGATATTCTTGTGGTTTCCTAGTTGAGACTGCGGGATGGCAATTGTTGCAGCTCTAAGTATCTGTGCTGTTTTATGCTCTGTGACGCTATCGATGGGAGAAGACTCAATGATGTGATCATTAAAAGAGACATAATTTTTATATTTTGCCAATTCTGCTTTGGAAAATTTCCTTTTCGTTTGGGTTTCAGTTGTTTTAGAATGGATGGTTTGAATTCAGCATATCGTTTGGGTTTCAGTTGTTTTAGAATGGATGGTTTGAATTCAGCATATTACAGGATAGTGATTGCTGTTCAGAGGATTGTCATGCATTGTCCACTCGACACTTGGGAAGAGGATAGGAGAGCATAGCGAAAGATCTATTGCCGAGGTTGAACCAGTAGGAAAATGAATGTAAGTGGATAAGCCAGTGTTCAGTAACGTTAAATTCTGTCTGTCTACTAACATTTCAATGAGCTTTCCACGTCCATCTGAGACTGGAGATCTCCATAATGGATTGTGACCGTTAAAGTCTCCTAACAGGAAGATGGGAGATGGTACTTGCTGTTGTTGTGGTGGTGTTGTTTTCTGGCGCAAGGGCTACTTAGGCCACATTGCGCCTCTCAAATTAATTGAGTTACTTATGATAACTGCACGGTGAGCAGTTAGAAACGGCCATACATTTTTATTTGTTTTATATAGAAAAAGAATTCAGAGAGATTTGCTTCTTTACCTATTATGCTATTCAGAGAGAGAGAGGTTGCTGTAGATCTGAAATGAAACTAAAAGACATTTGTCGGGCATTGCTGAACAAGTTACATTCAAGGAGTATAATGTTTTACTGTAAGTGGTTGCGAGCAGTGCGCACACTGCGGAGGATCGTTTCCTGTAAGCAGATAGAGATGTGTAAGGTGAGTGTGACCTATACGAGTTCTGGCTAGGATTACTTCTGCTTTTCTATTTTTACGAAGGCTAGAAGTCCATAATTGTGGTTCAGGTTTTATTTGGAATAGTTTGTTATTTGTTTGCATTTTCCACAGAAGTGTCCATTGTTCTATAGATGTTCTTCGAATATTATGTCTATAATCAGGATATGGGACTAGGTCATTTGTTGAGGGAGGATATGATGGAAGGATATTTAGCAGCACTGTCTGCACATTCGTTTCCTGGAATACCACTGTGGCCAGGGATCCATGAAAAGATAACAGTTTTCTGATGCTCACGAAGATGCATCAGCTTATGTTTTATGAGCTTTAATAAAGGATTTTTAGGTGGGGAAGTCCTTTTCAAAGCTAAAAGAGCACTCTGTGAATCAGTATATATTATACTTTTATTTATTGACATTAGCGAGATGTTTTCCAGAGCAAGCTTAATGGCATGGAGCTCAGCAGTAAAGCTGCTGCATTCGGTTGGAAATGAAATTGAAACAGTTGTATTAGGGAAGACGGCAGCTACACCCACTCGACTGTCGGACTTTGAACCATCAGTATAGATCTTGGTAAAGTGAGGATACTTTTGTGAGTGAACAACATGTAGTTGTTGGATGTTGATATTTGCTATAGAGCCTTTACCCCATTGCTCAAAGTATTCATCAGAAGAAAGTGTGAAGTTAGTTCACAGGGGATCCGGATCTTTTGTTTCTCTGATGATATTATCAAGCTGAATATTCCAGCTTTCTGTTAGATTCTGCAGTCTTATACCAGAAGGCCGAATTGTTCTAAGTTTATTTGCATAATGGGTTTTCAATTGAGGATTATGCAACAGTGGCCAAACTAGATGAGTAGGCAGGCTTTTAATTTTAGCTGAGTAGCTCATCAGCAACATCTTTCTTCTGATGCTAAGTGGAGGTTCGTGAGCCTCAACATAAAGACTTTGAACTGGTGATGTTCTATATGTACCTAGGGCTATCCTAAGAGAAGAACGTTGGATGGGTGCAAGACGGGCCAAGGTGCTCTCCCTAGCTGAGTCATAGACAGGTGCTCTGTAGTCTAACCGAGATCTAATTAGAGATTTATATAAGTGGAGCAGGCTATAACGATCAGCACCCCAAGATGTACAGGAGATGACCCGGAGTATATTCATTTTCTTTGTGCAAGTGGTCCTTAGATACTTGATGTGCTCCTGGAAATTTAACTTCTTATCAAAAATTAGCCCTAGGAGACGAATACTGTTCACAATTGGTAGTGGATGATCGGCCAAGTGCAACTCAGGTTCAGGATGCATTGCACACTTGGTGCAGAAATGTATAGCTGTAGATTTGTGGCTTGACAGTGGTATCCATTTTGCGCAATCCATAATTCAATGTTATTAATGGATATTTGTAGATGCCTCTCAATATAGTTCAAATTCTGGGAATGGCAGGATCATCTGCATAGAGATACGAGTCAAGTATTTGGAATGCTGTTTGTGATGTTGTTTATTCGTATTACAAACAAAGTGGCACTAAGAACAAAGCCTTGTGGGACTCCTTCTTCTTGAATGTATGTTTGAGATAAAAACCTGCTAGTACCTAACTTGGAAAGATCTGTGCCGAAGGAAGCTTTGAATAAAATATAGTAAATGGCCTCTCATATGAATATGAATGGAGATCTATTAGGGTGCCAGGTATCAAAGGCCTTCTTTATATCGAGGCATATCATGGCAAGATGTTGATTTCTGATGAATGCATTTCTTATGTTGGATTCGGCTTTGGTCACGAGGTCTAGGGAAGATCTGTTCTTCTGAAAGCCAAACTGATTATTACTGATTATGTTTTCAGATTCAAGGTACTAGGTGAGTCGATGGTGAACCATTTTTTCCAAAGTACAGTAATACCCCGACTTACGCGAACTCGGAGTTACGCGGTTCTTGATTTTTTTCGTTTGGTGTATATCTAAAATTAGCTTACCATAGCTTGAGTGACAGCTTCCGTTTTTGAGGACTTGTTTGGTCTCCAGCTCATACCCGAAGTTGAACGTTATTGCAAGTCTAAACAGATTCCATTTAAAGTGATGCTTCTTATTGACAATGCACCCGGTCACCTTCCTGCTACCTTAATTAATTTCGATCCACACATGAAAGTTGTGTTTTTGCCTCCAAACACAACCAGCTTGCTTCAACCGATGGACCAGGGAGTCATCAACACATTCAAGGCTTACTACACGAGGCGTTCGTTTGCACGTCTGAATGAAACTATGAGACAAAATAGTGAGATATCTGTTAAAGACTTTTGGAAACAATTCAATGTTTTAGATGCCATAAGAATCATTGAAGAATCTTGGGATGAAATTCACAAAAAAACATTGAATGGTGTCTGGAAGAAACTGTCCATTTTTTTTTTTTTAAATGAGATGAAAACAACGCCAGAAACTGATCATGTTGCTCATGTGATAGAAGCTGTTAATCTTGCCAGGCAATTAAATTTGTAAGTCAATGGTGATGTCAACAAGCTGTTGGATTCACATAGTCAGGAGCTGACAATGAATGAGCTCATAGAGATGCGTGAGCAAAACGTCACCAGGTATCCGACACTTCAAACCCAGTTCCACCAGAAAAACACACGACAATTGCAAGTTTGACAGAAGGTCTCAGCTCAATTGAAAAGGGCTTAAAAATTTTAGAACACGTAGCCTCCAATGAAGAACGCGTTATAACTACAAAGCAAGGAATAAAAAAATTATTAGCTTGCTACGAAGAAATTCTGAATGAAAAAAAGAAGGCACTGTGTCAACAGACGAATTTGTTAGATTTTATGAAGCCATCAACATCGAAATAACTTTTTTACGTAACTCATTTATTTTTTTAATACATATTTTGTATTAATATGTATAAATAACTGCAATTTTATTAAATATTTTTCTTCTAAACTAGTGTTTTTGGTCCCAATTAAACAAAATTTATATGTATTTATATGCAAAGTTGTACCCCGACTTACGCGAATTCGACAAGCGATTTTCGTCGGACCCACCTATCGCGTAGCTTCGGGGTATTACTGTATTACTCAGGCAGCTGGTTAGAGAAATTGGTCTAGAGTTGCTAGGAATCGAATGGTCTTTTCCAGGTTTAGGTATAGCTATTACATAAGAAGGTCACCAGGAAGTAGGGAATATATGTTCTGAGAATATTCTATTGTAAAAGTTTAGCAATGAAATTAGTGATTTCTGATTGAGGTGTTGAATCATTATATTGTAGATTCCATGAAGGCCAGGAGAGCTGTTTCTTGAAGTATATATATAGATTCTTTCAGTTCAGATATTGTGAGTGGTTGGTTATAGGTAAAAGGACATGTAGTTTTGAAGTTTAGTTTCCTTTTCTCAGCTTCAGCTTTAATTTTTTGAAAAGATGGTTGAATGCAGATGAGGTGGACAATTCACAGAACACCGTTCCTAGGGCATTGGCAATTTCATCAGCAGATGAGATCTCCTTTCCATTCCAATTAATAATAGGAGAAGGCAACTTATGATATTTACCATTTAGTTTCTTTATTTTTTCCCAGATTATTCGAGTATCAGTATCTTTGTTAATTGAGGAGGCAAATTTTATCCACGAGTCTTTTTTCACCTTCCGCCAGATATTACGAGCTTTGGCTCTCAGTCTCTTGAAGTTAATAAGGTTGGCAGTGGTGGGTTGTTTGCGGAAGGTGTTCCATGCTTTGTTTTTTTTTCTCTCTTCACTTTATTACAATCACCATTCCACCAGTGATTGGTATGCCGATATTTTCTTATTTGAGACTGTGGGATGGCGGCTTCTGCAGCTGTTAGTATCTGCATTGTTATATGATCAGCAACAGTGTCAATAGCAGAAGACTCTATGATGTTATCATTAAAAGATACATGACTGCTAAATTTCGTTCAGTTTGCTTTGGAAAATTTCCATTTTGTTTTTGTTTCAGTTTGTTTGGAATGGGCGGTTTGAATACTACAGATCAGCGGATAGTGGTCACTATTTAGAGAATTGTCATGTACTGCCCACTCTATAGTTGGGAAGAGAATCGGAGAGCAAATTGAGAGATCTACTGCACTGGTTGACCCAGTAGGAAAGTGGATATGTGTCGGTAAGCCATTATTCAACAGTGTTAAATTCTCTCGGTCAAGTAACATTTCAATGAGTTCACCACGTCCGTCAGAGACCAGAGAACCCCATAATGGATGATGCCCATTAAAATCTCCTAGTAAACAAATAGGAGGTGGTAATTGAGAAATTAGATTTAACAGTTGCTGAATTGTACATGATTGATTCGGCGGAAGATAAATTGAGACTAGTGTCAGTGTGATATCGATTACTATATGGGTAGCAACAGCTTCTAATGGTGTTTGCAATGGAATGTGCCTGGAGGGAACTCATGATTCCACTAGTATAGCTACTCCTCCATGGGGACTGTTAGTTTCAAATCGATCTTTTCTGAAGATAGTATAGTTTTTGACTGAAACATATTTTTGTTGTTAGATTTGTCTCTTGCAAGCATATGGCAGCAGGATTATAACGGTTAATTAGTTCATAGATATCATCAATATTGCTGCGAAAACCTCTGCAATTCCATTGTACGATTTGTTCCATTATTTGGTTTTGTGGGCGGAAGAGGAGTCTGTTTGCATTTTGTGAGTGGCTTGTTTAAATCTGTCGTGTTTTGATTTTTCTTTTCTTGAAAAATTTGGGTGTCTTGAGTCATGCCTTCTTCCATATCATCATCTGCATGTATTTCAAGCAGATCTTCTGAGTTGGTGGTATCATCAGTGTCCATGCTTGAGGGGCGAGATTGCTTCACCTCAACTGGATCTAATTTTTGCAAATTTTCCGCTGCTTGACAATGGGGAAGTCTCTGGGATGGAACTGTCAGTGATGTATTACTGCATTGATCAACTGCCTTTGATGGATGTTGGACCGAGAGGACTGATTGAGCCCAGTCTGAGATCGATGTATCTGGAGGGATGGACACTTCTATCTGACATGCTACTGACTGGTGACTATAAGTAGCAGAGGCATAAGTGCATTTTGGATTACTTAATCTTACTTGTTTTCTTGCCTCTTGGTAGGAAACTTTATTTTCAACTTTATACTTTTGTATCTTTTCCCCTAACTTCCAGAGGCCGCAGTCTTTGGAGTATGCCAGATGGCTGCCCTTGCAATTTGGACACTGTAGCAGAAGCATAAGTGCATTTTAGATTACTTAATCTTACTTGTTTTCTTGCCTCTTGGTAGGAAACTTTATTTTCAACTTTATACTTTTGTATCTTTTTCCCTAACTTCCAGAGGTCGCAGTCTTTGGAGTATGCCAGATGGCTGCCCTTGCAATTTGGACACTGTGGGATTGGTGCCTTACATTCTGTTTGCGTGTGAGTTTTACACCCACAGTTTACATGTTGCTGTTTACATGTTGTTTTACACCCACAGTTTACATGTTGCGTCTCCACGGCATGCTGTCTGGGAATGGCCAAACGCGACAGTTTAAATATCCTGCCTTGACTGAAGCTGGTACGTTTGGAGAACTGAAAGTTAAAATTATACTGCGGGTAGGAACTAAACTGCCATCTTTTTTTAGGCGCCTCCGTAGCCAGATGGGAAGGAGCAGCAGTGCGTAGCACACGCTTCTTGATTAGACCAGGGTTCGAGCCCGTCACCAACAAATACGGAGGATGCGGAAAGGTCAGGGAATGACCACTGCATATCCCGGAGCAATATGGCCTTAGTTGCTAATGCTCCTAAAAACCAAATAACAAACAAGCCATCTTTTCAGATCATGATCCTCTTTGCCTGAGTGACTTTTTGTTCTTTAATTTCTGGGCTATTTCATCTTCAGGAACGTTCAACAGATCCCATTCACTGATCACTCCCTTTGAAGAATTGAGGGTGGTATGTGGTGTGATTTGAACTGGGATTCCACTCAAGGATGTCAGACTTAATAATAGTTCAGAGTGTCCAGAATTGGTGGTCTCTATTAATAAATCTCCAGATTGGAGATGTTTCACCATTTGTGGTGAACCTGCGGCATGTTCGAGGCATCTCTGAATGATAAAAGGGGAGAGCTTGCCCACAGGTTGTGTTGACAGAGAGTGTATTATCAGGAATGCTGGTAATTCCTGTCTGCCAATGTCTTTCTTCATTCTCTTCGAGAGAAAGAAGTCATGGTCAGTGTTGTGAATGTCTTTTGCTTGAGAGCTCTTCGGTTCTAAGCATGGAAAGTCACTCGTTTCTATCTCTGCTCCTTTTAGCCCCGGGGGTTGTCTTATCCTCTAGGTTACCGGCCCCGCCACGTGGAGACAGGAGCAGTGCCACCAGTGACCAAGCGGTCATTGAAGTAAGCAAAGGGTTAGTAATGAATATATAGAATAAAAAAAGAAAGGTGGATTTCATCTCTCGGTTCTTATTTTTGTCCTTTAAAGTACAGAACCATTTCAAGTAAACAAAAGAACAGGTGATGTTAGAAAATAAACAATACTATAACACTTTGGGAGAGCACTATATATTCACAGGAAGAAAATCGCTTGTCACTATCGCTTGGCACTAGGGGCCACGGTACTTGCAAATAAGGTTTTCCAGTTCCTGAACTGAACATGCTTTATTGGTGGATGATAGATTGAGACGTTCGTTAAAGCAGTGCCAACCACTATACGAGCTGCAACAGCTTCTAGGGAAGTTTGGAGAACAATTTGCTTAGGGAGGCACTGTTGAGTCTATGACTATGGCTACTCCTCCATGACTTTTTGTAATGGACCTGTCTTGACAAAAAAAAAAAAAAAAAAAAAAAAAGAGTATAATATTTAATTGATACAGATACTTGAGGTGTTAAATTTGTCTCTTGTAGACATATACCCACAGGATGATAACGATCGATTAACTTGTATATGTCATCTATGTTGCTGCGAAACCCTCTGCAATTCCATTGGTAGGTTTACCAATTCATTGCGTAGGTTTAGAGCTAGCAGTCGAATCCGTCTGTTTTTTAGACGTGCTCTGTTTTTGACGGTCAAATTTCATTTTTTCCTTTTTTGGGAAGAATGGACGTGTGTCCATGTTGTCTTCAGCATATAGATCTAGAATGGGTTCATCATAGGTATTATTCTCTGCAATATCCATATTTATGGTATCAGATGATTTCTTTCTGGCATAATCTGAGTTTTCCATTTGACCTGAAATAGCTTGAGTAGTAGGCGGTATTGAGATTGGTGTATTATTAATCCTATCGACAGTTTATTTTGTGGATTGTGGTGCAGATGATAAGAGTGATCGAGCCCAGTCAAAAAAGTAATCGAGCCCAGACACTTTTGGTGGAACAGTTGTATCCATCTGAGTTGAAACTGTTTGGTATCTTTTGGATGCTTCAGCATATGAAAGTTTAGGCATGCTTTGTAGATGTTTTCTCGCTTCGAGGTAAGTGACTTTGTTAACTACTTTGTATTTCTGGATTATTTTCTCCAGCTTCCATTGCTCACAGGATTTAGAAAATGCTGAATGATTGCCTTTGTAGTTTTGACATCGTGATGATTCAGCATTGCAATCGGTATGAATATGCTCCTTTGATCCGCAGTTTGAACACACTGAATTTTCTCGGCAGACAGTTTGGGAAATGCCCAAACTTCTGACACCTGTAGCATCGAATAGGATTGGGGGTGTAAGGATGGATGCAGCAGTTTAGGTATCCAGCTTTTACGGATGAAGGTAGGTTCGGTGTAGAAAAAGTAAGATAATGCTACGAGTGGGTACAAATTCTCCATCCTTCTTTAACATTATTCATCTCACTTGAATAACTTTCTGGTTCCGGAGTTCTTGAACAAAGTACCCCAGGGGCTCACACTGGTGAGTATGGACTTGGCAAACCTAGGGTCCTGAGCTGGATATCATCATTCTTCTCTTTCTTGGTGATTCCCTTCTATTTTTGATCTCTCTCTCTCTCTCTCTCTCTCTCTCTCTCTCTCTCTCTCTCAGGGTAACACGGAAATTTGGCTGGTGCATCATAAGCCTCAGGCTTCCTTACACCATATGGCTAATAATAATAATAATCTCTTCCACTTTGACGTTCAATAGGTCCCATTCGGATATGACTCCTTTAGAGGTATTAAAGGTGGCATGAGGAGATACCTTAGTAGGAACTCCACCAAATGATGTTAGTTTGAGGAGAGACTCAGAATGTTTGCGGTTGGTGGTTTCAACTAATAAGTCACCAGATTTCAGTCTGCGTACCATTTTTGGTGATCCAGCTACGATTTCTAAACATTTTTGTATATAGAAGGGAGACAGTGTACCTAATGACTGATTTGTTAAAGAATGCAGTATGAGGAAAGATGGGTATTCCATTTGAGATACATCAGTTTTCATCCTTTTGAGGGTTTGATTGTCACAATTTTGTTGCAAATCCATAGGATTTGCAGTCTTTAGAGGAGAGAAATTTTCGTTTTCCATGATTGTTCCTTTTAGCCCTGGAATGATAACTTTTCCTTCCAGGTTTCCAGCCCCGCCACGGCGGAGGCAGGAGCAGTGCCACGAGGTGACCAAGAAGCTGTCAGTTGTGTTAGTGAGAGATATAAAAAAGAAACAGAAAGGTGACGTTCCTTTCTGGGCCTTTGCCTACTTCCTGTAGTGTCAAAGAGCTACTCTAGTATAAAATGAGAAACACGATAATCACAACAAAAAGAAACTCTATATAACAAAAGCTCATTGAAAAGATCGCTTTAATGAATGCACTTTAATCGCTTGGCCATGGAACGCTTGATGCCCGGGGCTGGACTAGGCATAAACGAAGGTCAGATGACCTCATGAGACTTGTGGCAGGGAAGATAAATGCATGGGATACATACAAATCAACAGGTGATTCAGAAGTCTATGGTAGATATAAGCTGGTCCATAATCAAGTCACAAAGGAGGTTAGGAAAGCAAAAGCAGATTACGAGAAATATTTGGCACAAGGATGCAAATAAAAACACAGTAAAGAGTTCTTTACTTATGTAAACTCTAGAAGGAAAGGAATGAATCAGATTGGTCCACTTGATATCGATGGTTCAACTATTGATAATCCTGCTCAGGTAGCTAACGTACTTAATGAGAATTTTGCATCTACGTTTACACATGAAGAGTTATTCAAGGAGGGGAATGCCAGAAGTGTATTAAACTCAAGCAGTGACTAAATGATTTTGTAATAAGATAAACATAAGAAAGATTTTGAAGATAAACATAAGAAAGGCACCTGCAGTGGATGGGATCTATCCAGTTGTATTACAAGAGGCAGCAAAGGAAGTGGGCAAACCCTTAGCCACAATTATGAGAGCTTCCCTGGACTCGGGGGAAGAATCCATGGACTCGAGAAGTGCAAATATGACCCCTATTCATAAAGGAGGATCAAAGCGTGCGACAAGTAATTACAGACCTGTTAGTTTAACTTCTGCTAAGGGGGAATTAATGGAGGCACTGGTTAAAGAAGCACTGCAGGTTCATTTAGACAACATGTCGGTTCTAGTTCAGACACAGCATGGGTTTGTTAAGGGGAAATCTTGTCTGACCAATTTGATTGGATGTTATGGAGTGGTCACAAAGGAACTGGATGCAAACAATAATTTTGATATCATATACAGGTGACCCCCGCTTAACGCTGATCATTCGTTCCGGAAAAACAGAGCGCTAAGTGAATCCGCGCTAAGCGAGCGCCGCTTTCCCATAAGGTAACATATGTATTTATGAGCTGCGGTCGGTGCCATAGGATATTTCCTAATAAATAATAAACAGTAATGAAAAGATGTACAAATGTCGGTCAAAATATTTAATATTCAAATATTTGCACATATAAAATATTCTGCATTGCATACGTATAATTATGTGGTAAGTACTTGCGTTTCAAAAGTAAATTTAAAATTCCAATTAAAATAATGAATTTAATTTAATTGATGAATTTAATCATGACAAATGTGTGGATTTTGAGTTGAACTTTGGCCCTCTTCCAAATAAACTAAAAGGGGTATTAATTTTAAATCCCCCGCAGCGTTACAACCAACAATAAAGTCAACCGATCCTTCGCCGCTTTGAAACCTGGCATGTTTTTTTCTTCTTTCAATATGAAACTTCTTTTAGGCATTCGTTTCCACAAAAGTCCTGCTTCAGCTATGTTAAAAACTTGTTGAGAAGTATAACACATAATACCCCTCTTCAACAATTTCAACAAGTTCTTTTTTGAAAGTTTCGGCTCCTTGATCTGCACTTGCGGCTTCTCCCTGGATTTTAAATCTATTCAACCAGCCCTTACTAGCTTTAAATGGTTCCACATTTTTTTTTTTTTTTTTTTTAGGCGAGTTTTCTGCAGATCATCATATTGGCTAATCGCTTTCTCTCTCTCTCTCTCTCTCTCTCTTTTTTTAATATTTAACTTAACTGAATTCTGCATTGGAATATTATCTTCAATAAAATTAAAGTCTTTCCATTTCAATCCTAATAGCCGGCCTAGTCCTAGTTGTTTGCAGTGGAACAGCTATCTTTCCCGCTGCAAAATTAATTCTTTATTTTTTTATAATTGTTCTTACAGTTAAAGTTGCAAGTCCTAAATTATGGCACACATCCGTTTGTCGTTGACCGGAACCGTTCGCTTCAAAACGTCTAATTTAATTTTCAAATTCAGTCTTTTTCTTACATTTATAGTCTTCGTACTGCGCCCAGACGTTGTTGCATTTTCATTCCTATCAGTCATTATTAGCTCTTCGAAAATGTAACTGCATTGGTTGAATTAATTACGATACAATGTTCAAGTAAACTTTCTGTTACGCACGATGTCTAATACTCTACTGAGTGATGACTAGACTTCGGATCAATGCATATAACGCAAATATTACAAGCAATACGCTTGATCGTTTTTTAAAATGTTGATCTCGGAACTACGTAACAAGTCACTGTACTGAAACTAAATTAGCGTGCGAGAAAATTTCACTGAGCGTGGGAAAATTTCTCAAGTCGGCGTGGGAAACGTTTTAATGCTGTTTTGCTATTCATTTTCAAGCTATCGACTCCATCAAATGAAACGATTTCGTTAAATATGTCAAAAATTCAATCTGTAAAAGAGCGTTATAGTGATCTGTGACAGCGTTATAGTCAGATACGGGTTATAATATAAGAACAGCGTTATAGCGAATCAGCGTAAAGTGAACCGCGTTATAACGGGGGCCTGCTGTACTTGGATTTTAGGAAAGCTTTTGATTCTGTTGCACATGAAAGACTAGTGTACAAATTGGAGCAGTATAGCAATGGAGGCAAATTGCTGCTATGGATAAATGGGATGGTTGAGTGGGAGAAGACAGAGAGTGATAATCAATGGTCACAGCTTTTCATGGACTAATGTGAAGCCTCCCAGGGTTCAGTGTTGGGCCTATTGTTGTTTTCTGCATTTATTAAAGATATTGATGATTGAATATCAGGCTTAATGTCCAAGTATGCAGACGACACGAAGGTTGGCAGGGTTATTAATAACACTAATGATAGTACTCTGTTGCAACAGGATCTAGAAAAGTTGAGCAGATGGGCTGAGAAGTGGAAACTGAAGTTTAACACTGATAAATGTAAAGTACTGCATATGGGAAGCAGTAACCCCAGAGTAAAGTATCAACTGTGTGGTATTACACTGATAGTGGTAGAGAATGAAAAGGACCTGGGGGTAAGTATTCTCAGCAAGAGAGAGTCTCATCACCATCGAGTATGCTAAAACCATTCAAGGCCTTATACACTTCAATCAGATAACCTCGCAGGTGCCTAGTCTCCAGATATGATGATGAAGAGGTTGAAGAAATGTACACCGAAATTGAGAGTCTTCTAGATGAACAGAAAACTCACTACAACTCATTATGGGGGACTTCAATGCTAACGTTAGAAAGAGATAAACCAGCACAGAAAGGGGAACTATAGGAAATTATGGAATTGGTGAAAGAAATGAAAGAGGTGAAAGACTTGTGGAATTTGCAGAATCTAGAGGAATGTCAGTAACGAACACTTTTTTCAAGAAAAGGATGAACAAAAAGTGAACATGGAAGAGCTCAAATGGATTAACAACTAATGAAATCGACTTCATCCTCACTAACAGAAGATATACCGTGAATGATGTTACTGTCCTGAACAAGCTAAATGTTGGAAATGATCACAGAATGGTAAGGTGCACACACCGATATAGATGTAAGAAAAGAAAGGAAAAAGGACTCGAGTAAATAATACAAAGGTCTTTGAGATAACAGAAGAGAAGAAAAAACGATATGTGCTGGAACTTATGAACAAGTTTAAGCTTCTACAGACTGTTCAGGACCAAGATATCGACAAAGAATATTACAACTTTCTGAAAGTGATAAAGTCCAAGAAACCTGTAGGAAAAAAGAAATCCAAAGAAGAAAAAGTCAGTCAAGAAACACTTGTCATGATGAACAAAAGACGACAAAAGACAAGAAAAACACTGATAGGGAGAAAATTGAGTATGAGTTATGCAAAGCTATTAGAAAGAGACTCAGAGAGGACATAAGAAAATTTAACACAAGAAAAGTAGAACAAGTATTAAGGGAAAACAAAGGATTTAAATCAGCAGTCATGAGCAGTAATACAGAAAGACAAATGATACTGAAACTGAAGAATAGCGATGGTCTACTTATGAATAGTAGAGAAGGAATAATTCAAATAGCAGAAGACTACTACAAAGAGTTATACAAGGAGCGAGGGAATGATGCCAGCAGTGGGGAAGATGGAACGCAAATTAGTAACACATACAACATACCCGATATCCTTCCTGATGAGGTAGAACATGCGTTAAAGAAAATGAAGTATCAGAAAGCTCCGGGGGAAAATGAAATTACTGTAGAGTTGTTAAAATTGGGAGGAAGAGACATGACAAAAAAACTGGCACAACTCTTCACAAAATACATTAGAAAAGGTGTGGTACCTAAGGAGTGGAACAATGTAATCATAATTTTGCTGCATAAGAAAGGAGATAAATCAGAAATTGGAAATTATAGACCAATTAGCTTGTTATCCCACATCTACAAGTTGTTCACAAGAGTCATTACTAATAGATTAGAAAGAATACTTGATGAGAATCAACCGAAAGAGCAAGCTGGCTTTAGAACAGGATTCTCAACTATGGATCACCTTCACGTAATGTCACAGCTAATGGAGAAGGCAAATGAATATAAAACACCATTATGCCTGGCATTTGTGGATTATGAAAAGGCATTTGACTCCATACAGCATAAGGCAATGTTTCGGGCACTGGAAAGACAAGGCATAGATACTCCATATATTATGATTTTGAAGAAAATATATGAGAATGCTACCTTCTTTATTAGACAAAGAGAGTAGGAAATTTAAAATCGAGAAAGGAGTTCGACAATGAGACACAATATCTCCAAAATTGCTTACTGCTGCCCTTGTGGAAGCTTTCAGAAGATTAGACTGGTCGCAGAAAGGAGTCAATGTGAATGGAGAGTACCTAAAGCAATTTACGATTTGCAGATGGCATTGTGGTCATAAGCCACGATCCCAAAGAATTAGCGGAAAATCTTAATCAGTTATGCAGAGTTAGTAAGGATTTTGGACTAAAGATGAATATGGCAAAAACAAAAGTAATGATGAACAAGTATGCCACAGAAAGGGATATAATGATTGAAGGAGCAGTAATTGAAAAGGTGGAGTCATATAGTTATCTGGGACAAGTCATTAGCTGTAATAATGATAAATGGCTGGAAGTGAAGAAAAGAATAAATTTTGGATGGATAGCATTCAGGAAATATAGTCACATACTGAGTAACAATATCCCAATTTGTCTGAAACATAAAATTATGAACCAATATATACTCCCAACCATGACTTATGGAAGTGAAACTTGGACACTCAACAAAAGAATGGAAGAGAAGCTGAGAACTGTACAGTGAAGAATGGAACGAATTATATTGGAAATCAGACTGTTAGATAAGAAGAGAAACACATGGATTAGGCAGCAAACTGAAGTAAAGGACATTCTTATCAAAACTAAATAACTAAAATGGTCTTGGGCAGGTCACATAGCTTGAAGACATAATGACAGATGGACTAAGAAACTAACAGAATGTTACCCAAGAGGAGATAAGAGAAAACCTGGAAAACAACAACAGAGAGGACAAATGAAATTCATGAGTTTTTGGGAAGTAAATGGATGGCCAATGCACAAAACAGAAGGAACTGGAAAGTTGCTGGAGAGGCCTTCGTCCTGCAGTGGGATGAAAATGGCTGATGATGATGATGAGAGTTGCTGGAACAAGTACAGAGAAGGGCAGCAAGATTAGTGAATGGAACAAAGGGTTCCTCTTATGAAGAAAAGCTTAATTTTGCAAATTACATATCAAGAGACTAGGCAACTGCGATGTGATCTGATTGAAGTATATAAGGCCTTGAATGGTTTGAGCATGCTCGATGTTGAAGAGATTCTCTTGCTCAGAATAATCGCCTGAGAGGGCATAAATTCAAATTGAGGAAATGCATTTGTCGGGTAGATGTGCGGAAGTTTGCCTTTAGCCAATGGGTGGTTGATTAATAAAACAAACTTCTGTCTGACATTGTAGAAGTTGATAGCTTAAATAAATTCAAGGCTGAATTAGACAAACATTTGGAGAAAATGGATGGGTGGAATGGGAAGGTTTTTTTTTTTTTCTTTTGGCTGATTCTGTATAAGCTTGCTTTCTTGCATCATATGCCTCTACTCATCATGATACAAATAAATATACGGGCTATCTTAGGGTAGCTAAGAATAAGAACGGGTGCATGTATACTTGCATGTACAGGCGGGCCTCGATTAACGCGATTAATTCGTCCCGCGAGCGCATTGCGCATAACGGAAACGCGTTAATCGAATATCATAACCAATAGGAAAAATTATAATTGGTACTTGACCTTCTGGAATGTCCACAAAGAATTTTAAATAACTTTTAAATAACTTTTTAACTGCATGCCATGTAAAAGATAATAAAAATTATTGAATTAAATGTTTATTGTTCAAAATATATAATGGAGAAACTAACTATTTGCTACAGAAATATTTGAACCCAGTCGTTTGAACAGTTTTGGCTTTCGTTTTTTCATCATACAATTTCCGATAGCCGACAACAAGCTTCTCTAGGCCCTGGCGAAATAACATGCTTCTTTCGATGTTAGGATCAACATCCATTACCTTTTGTTTAAGGTTCTCTGCGATACGAAAGATTTCGCCTAGTTCTTTTACCGTTATCTCCTTTGAGGTAACATTTTCATCTGGCTCACACTCTTTTTCTTCAGCTTCTTCGTGCGCACGCTGTTGCTCTATTTGAAGGAGATCATTGTCACTTAGCTGTTCTAAATGCGAATTCAGTGATTCTCGAATGTTAGCCGCATCCAAGCCTTTGAAACCAAGTTCATTACCAATATTAGTTATGTCTTCAATAACTTTTTGAACTGCATCTTTGAAGCAAGTAAAATCGTTTGCGCGGGGTAAAAGATGCTTCCAAACTGCTCTCATATTGCTGGCTGTCACTTCTTCCCATGCTGCATGAATGTTTTCAATGGCCAATCGTATGTTATATTTTTTCCAAAATTCTGGTACAGAAATTGCATTATCTCCTGTTATAGATTCAAGTGCCTGTGCAAAGGTTCTGCGGAGATAGTAAGCCTTGAAAGTTGCAATCGTCCCCTGGTCCATGGGTTGCAATAACGAAGTCGTATTCGCCGGTAAAAAAACAACTTTCACATTTTCATTTAAGTCACCAAGTGCAGAAGGATGTCCAGGTGCATTATCTAAAAGCAACAGAGCTTTAAAAGTAAGATTATTTTTCTTGCAATAGGCTTCAACTGTTGGACAGAAATAAGACGTAAACCAGTCTTCAAATAGGGCTTTGGTCATCCATGCTTTTTTATTTGAACGAAAAATGACTGGAAGAGTGCGATGGCTGTATCCTTTTAAAGCCCTAGGATTTTGTGCACGGTACACAAGCATGGGTTTCAATTTAAAATCACCTTCAGCATTACCTCCTAATAAAAGTGTTAGTTGATCTTTTGAGACTTTATACCCAGGTCGTGATGCTTAATTTGCAGCCAAATAAGTTTTAGTTGGCATCCGTTTCCAAAATACGCCCGTTTCATCTACATTAAATATTTGCCGATCGTCGTATTCAGCATCCTGAATGATTTTTTGCAATTCTGCAGGAAATTTGGCTGCAGCATCTTCATCAGCACTAGCAGCTTCCCCTGTTACTTTAACATTATGCAGTCATGCTCGATTTTTGAAACGTCCAAACCACCCTGAACTAGCAACAAACATTTCAGTCTCCCCTTGATATTTTGTTTCTTTGAGCTAGGTAAAAAGGTTAATAGCTTTGCTCTGAATATTGTCCTTAGATAATGGAATTCTTTTTTGATTGCAATCTTCTATCCGAATTGATAAAAGACTTTCCATTTCAATCATTATTAGAGTTCTGTTTCTGGTATTTTGTAAGACAAAAGAAGATGATGAAACTTTACCTTTCTCTTTATATTCGTTCTTACGGCTCAAGATAGTTCGTACGGTAGACTCACTGTATCCTAGATCTCTTACGATTTTCGCATGGTTTGCACCACGTTCATGTTTTTTAATAACTTCAAGTTTATCAGCTAAAGTAATAACTTTTCGTTTTTTTTTATTACAATCACGTTGTTTTTCACTCTTTCTTTTATCCATAATTAACAGGGGTAAAAAATTAGAATTTTTAAATACGTCTGCACGTGACTACTTTATTAGGTGGAGACAAACAAGTAACACGTCTACTTAGTTGATGGAACACACTGAGGCGGGAAGCGGACAAACGCTTGTTTATTGGCAGTCAGACATTTAGTGCGCGATTCGAATCTTTTTCAACTATCAGAAATAAAAGATCGCGTTAACTGGAAATTTGAATCGCGTAAAGTAAAAAGTGATATCATTTTTTCCAATCGCGGTAACTGAAAATCGCGTTAAGCGAGGCCTGCCTGTACACCAAAGCTAGGAGTGTATTAAATAAATTTGAAGTGCTGGTCAAGACATCAATGGCAGATACTGTTTATCAGAGACTTGGTGTCTCACGTTAAGCGAGGCCTGCCTGTACACCAAAGCTAGGAGTGTATTAAATAAATTTGAAGTGCTGGTCAAGACATCAATGGCAGATACTGTTTATCAGAGACTTGGTGTCGCACAGATATAAGCAGTGCAGAATTGGAATTTAGGAAGTACAATATGTAAGAAAGAATAGACAGGATAGGAAGGGAGGAGGGGTTATTCTGTTAATTAAGACAAACAAAATCTAAGGAGGTGCATCCAGTTAATATAGAGAGACAATGCAATGTTGAGACAGTTTGTATAACCTAATCACTGGGAAAGCAAAAATGAGAGTAGGAGTGTTTATAGTTCTAATGATACAAATGAGTAAAACAAACAATTGTACAGAGAAATAGAATGGGCCAGTATATCTGATTGTGTTATAATGAGGGATTTTAACTTCCCAGATACTGACTGGAACTTGTGGGTTGGTCAATCACACACGAGCAAGACTTTTGGTTCATTTACTGAATGATTGTTTTCTGCAGCGGCATGTTCAAAAGGCAACCAGAGAGGGTAATACTCTTGATCTGGTTATCAGCAGTGATTCTTCATGCATTAAGAATATGCAGATAAAGGAACCACTACCTGGCAGTGATCACAGAGGAGGATCAAAGGGTGAGACAAGTAATTACAGACCTGTTAGTTTAACTTCTGCTAAGGGGGAATTAATGGAGGCACTGGTTAAAGCAGCACTGCAGACAAGATTTCAGTTATAGTTCAGACATAGCATGGGTTTGTTAAGGGAAAGTCTTGTCTGACCAATTTGATTGAATACTGTGATGTGGTCACAAAGGAACTGGATGCAACGTTTTAATTTTGACATCATATACTTGGATCTTAGGAAGGTTTTTGATTCTGTTGCACATGGAAAACTGCTGCACAAATTGGAGCAGTGTGGCATTAAGGGCAAATTGCTGCTATGGATAAATGGATGGATGGTTGAGTTGGATAAGACAGAGAGTGGTAATTAATGGTTACTGCTCTTCAGGGATTAATGTTATTAGTGCATGGTTCAGCATTGTTGGGTCCATTGTTGTTCTCTGTATTTATTAATGATATTTATGATGGAATATAAGGCTTAATATCTAAGTTTGCAGATGACACGAAGGTTGGAAGGGTTGTTAATGACACTGATAACAGTACACTATTGCAACAGGATCTAGAAAAGTTGAGCAGATGGGCTGAGAGGTGGCAACTGAAGTTAAACATTGACATATGTAAAGTACTGCATATGGGTAGCAGTAACCCCAGAGTAACATATCAACTGTGTGGTACTACACTGAGGGTGGTAGAGAATGAAAAGGATCTGGGGGTAATGATGCTGTCAGATATGAAGTTTGAGCAGTGCAGACTGTCTGAAGAGTAGCTCATGGTGTAGAGAATGAAAAGGACCTGGAGGTAATGATGCTGTCAGATATGAAGTTTGAGCAGTGCATACTGTCTGAAGAGTAGCTCATGGTGTATTGTCAATGATATACAGGAATTTTTCTAGCAGGGAAATGGATATGATTATCCCTTTGTATAAGGCAATGGTTAGGCCACACCTTGAGTACTGTATACAGGTCTGGAGGCCACATTTTAGGAAGGATGTAGAGCTGGAACAAGTACAGAGAAGGGAAACAATATTAGTGAATGAACAAAGGGTTTCTCTAAGAAAAAAAGCTTAAGTTTTGCAAATTACAGTGTCTTAAGACTAGGCACCTGCAAAGTGATCTGATTGAAGTGTATTAGAACTTGAATGGTTTGAGCATGCTCGATGCTGATGGGATTTTTCTTCCTGGCCAGCTTAATCACCTGGGGGGACATAAATTCAAATTGAGGAAAGACAGTTATAGAATAGATGTGTGGAAATTGCCATTAGCCAGTGGGTGGTTGATTGCTGGAGAAAACTGTCATCTGTCGTTGTAGAAGTTGACAGCTTAAATATTCAACGCAGAACTAGACAAACATTTGGAGTGAATGGATGGGTGAAACGGGAAGGTTTCTTTTTTTTTTTGGTTGGTGCTGTATAATCTTGCTTTCTTGCATCATATGCCTCTACTAATGCTTCTGTGATTAATGTTTTAAAGGTATACCATAATTCAATTTTATTCGCTCTCTGTGAAATATCTATCCAATTAATAGAGGTCATGTAGCACCTTGAGCCAACATACTTTCCTTTCCTGAAATTATAACCCATTCCTTTGCCTTTAACTACTGCTACTTCTCTCTCTCTTCACCGTCCACCATAGAACTCAGTGTTCACTTCCTGCTACTGGTTCCTGTACTGTCAGCCCTATTATGTTGTCTGGTTCATGGTTGATGATCAGGTCTAGAATATTCTTTTCTCCAGTACTTTCTTTGACATGTTGATGCAAATAACAATCATCTAGTTTATTTAAAAATTTTGTCTTCCATGTCAAGTTTCTTTCCCATTTACTCCAATCAATTAGAGGCAAATTAAAATCACCCATAATAAGACAAACAAACTTACTTGCCCATTTAATTTGCAAGTAGAGGCACTCATCATAATTTTCACAATCACCTGGCCTGTAGATTACTCCCAATCTCATTATACCTTTGCTTCCAACTATCTCACACCGTACAGATGCTACACTATCACAAGAAGTGCTTGAATCCGGAAAGCTTTCATCACGCTCAGGCTGCTTTTGATAAGGAGCATGACCCCATCACCCCTTCTATCTGCCTATCCTTCGTAAATACATTGTACATACCATACTGGAACTCATCATTCCCTATCTCCAGGTGGTACGACATTTCCGTAAGCCCTATTATGTCAGTGTTACTTGTCCTAACCAGCAGTTCGAATTCACTCATTTTATTGACAACACTTCTGCCCAAACTGTATAAACAATTAAGACAGTGTTCTTGTATAGTTAACCACCCTGACATACCCTTGAAGTTATTTAAGCTTGCTTCCTGGCATCACCTACCCACTCATTTGAAAAGTTTCTGCCTTCAGAACACCTTGCTAATATAATCTGTTGCAGTAACAAACAAGAACTCTTGGAGTATGTGCAAGCATTACTTTGAACAATATTATCAGACAAACACGTATCTGTATTACCCTTGTCCCCCAATCTAGCAGTTTCTCTGATCCTTTAAGGTATCCTCAATGATACTGGCAAAAACCCTTGCACCACCTTTGTTTAAATGTATGCAGTCTCTACAAAACAGATTCCTTCTACCTACAAATAAAAATTTCCTGCAAAAGCCTTGCAGAGTCCTTCAAGCCTTGAGTTAATCCACAAGGCTTTCAGCATATAATCCCTCCTATCGTGTCTTGGCAGAATTTCAGAATTGTGACCTAACTAGCAGCACTTCTTCAGCATAGTCCTATATTTAACAAATCGTCAGATCGTGTATGCCTAATATCATTACTCCCCACATGAATAATAATGTCCTCTTTATCCCCCTTAAAATCTGACAGTCTATTGGTGACGTCATTAATAGTTGCTCCAGCAGATTACAAAAAATAATCCCCATTTCCCCGACAATGGAATCTCCCTAATAGAACGAAGTCCTTCTGAAACAGAGCAGTTCATACTTGTTTATTCTGCTCTGGAGTTTGAATAGGGAGTGCATCACTTGGTAGGTTACTAAAGTCTTGAGTCGCTGATGAGCTCCCAGTTACATTATTCTCTAATATAATATTGGTGTTTAGATACACCATAGACACTCTTAAAAAAACTACAAAGTAGTTGTTGTGGGCATCATTTGCTCTTTCTCATATTGTGCTCTGCCTTCATGACGAGTTGCCATGATACTGCACTACCTCAAATAAGTAACACTTCACTAATAGAGAAGACTATTGTTACTTATTCTCAGTGAGTACCACCACCCAGACATGTTTCAAGGCTATTGGCCTATCATCAGTGGGTGGGCTGGTACCCTAGTATTGCAGACATGACGACCCAGTGGTGAAGTTAATCGCACAATATGAGAGATGCCAAAAGGTGTATAAGATAATATTTAAAATAATTAAATGCACATGGCATAATACTTTAAGAGTTTAGTATCTATATAATATCGGTGTTTAGATACACCATAGACACTCTTAAAAAAACTACAAAGTAGTTGTTGTGGGCATCATTTGCTCTTTCTCATATTGTGCTCTGCCTTCACGACGAGTTGCCATGATACTGCACTACCTCAAATAAGTAACACTTCACTAATAGAGAAGACTATTGTTACTTATTCTCAGTGAGTACCACCACCCAGACATGTTTCAAGGCTATTGGCCTATCATCAGTGGGTGGGCTGGTACCCTAGTATTGCAGACATGACGACCCAGTGGTGAAGTTAATCGCACAATATGAGAGATGCCAAAAGGTGTATAAGATAATATTTAAAATAATTAAATGCACATGGCATAATACTTTAAGAGTTTAGTATCTATATAATATCAGTGTTTAGATACACCATAGACACTCTTAAAAAAACTACAAAGTAGTTGTTGTGGGCATCATTTGCTCTTTCTCATATTGTGCTCTGCCTTCACGACGAGTTGCCATGATACTGCACTACCTCAAATAAGTAACACTTCACTTATAGAGAAGACTATTGTTACTTATTCTCAGTGAGTACCACCACCCAGACATGTTTCAAGGCTATTGGCCTATCATCAGTGGGTGGGCTGGTACCCTAGAGTACCCTAAAGTATTATGCCATGTGCATTTAATTATTTTAAATATTATCTTATACACCTTTTGGCATCTCTCATATTGTGCGATTAACTTCACCACTGGGTCGTCATGTCTGCAATACTAGGGTACCTGCCCACCCACTGATGACAGGCCAATAGCCTTGAAACATGTCGGGTAGTGGTACTCACTGAGAATAAGTAACAATAGTCTTCTCTATTAGTGAAGTGTTACTTATTTGAGGTAGTGCAGTATCATGGCAACTCGTCGTGAAGGCAGAGCACAATATGAGAAAAAGCAAATGATGCCCACAACAACTACTTTGTAGTTTTTTTAAGAGTGTCTATGGTGTATCTAAACACTGATATTATATAGATACTAAACTCTTAAAGTATTATGCCATGTGCATTTAATTATTTTAAATATTATTCTCTAAGGCAAGCACACTTTTTTTCAGTGACTCATATTGTTCTAGCAATGCACCAAATTTTAACTTTAGATCAGTACACTCTTATACAAAGGTGACAAAGAAAAGAATCACCAGGTGAGCTATGATTATCAATTTGGTTGACCTTGGAATACATGCCGCGGGTTCGGCAAAGGATGAAATCATGATTTACCTGGCGATAAATCATGATTTATCGCCATCGGCTATTTCCATATGAGTCATGATACTCTCAGACGAAGTGTTCAAGTTGGATCTTGTCACAACCATTGTTAAATTCAGTAAATAAACACAGAAAGCAACTTTTAAAAAATTATATTTATAATATTACTAAAATTAAATTTACAAACTATTACAGGAAAAAAAAAACTCATACAGCAATACCCAGCATAACACTGATAACTGATACCGAAACTATTCTGTGTTATGTGAAACCGTGCTAATTGAGGTATAATTATAATGAATTTTAAAAATTGAATGCATAGCAGAGAAACAGTCTATAAACAAATTATAATAAATCTATAAACAATTTGCTCTTGATAGCCAATTAAAAGGATTTGAAAAGGAAACATCATGAGAAAAAACTTTAAAAAAGGCAGTTGTTTATTTAGGTATTTCAATAATACCTAAATTTTTTTCTCAGTGTTCAAGTCTTTGTAGCATCAAATCCCATCTCGTAAAATTTGCCGTATCTTGATGCTAGGTTCAACATTCGGATCTCCATTCATAATCGCCTCGCAGGCCATGTCAGCCCCCTGAAAAACTTTCTCCAATTCTTCTGTTGAAAATACTTTTGGTGCCACTTCAAAATTGTTTTCCTCTTCTTCATATGCAGTTTGCTCATCAATTTCAAGGAGAGTTGCATCATCTAAGTCACTTGCATGTGAGTCAATGCAGTCATGTACATTAACAGTGTCCAAAGTTCCAAATCTTTTCCGATCATCACAATGTCTTCAGCGGTTGTCTGAACTTGCGATTCAAAACCAGTGAAATCATTTACCAAATGGGGCTAAACATGCTGCCAAACAGAATGCATGTTGTTGGCAGTGCTTTCTAACCAAGATGCAGATATATTTTTGATCGTATTTAAAAGGGTAAAAAATAAATTGTGAAATGAAAAGTTTGAAAAGCTGTCATGTCTTCTCGTCAAGATGAAATTAAGAATACTGAACACTGTTGCATGTTACAGCTGACTGCCTAAGGGAAGCTATTGTCACATGTGCATGTGAGACAATAGAGTTGGCACCGCAGCATATATGTACCGTACCTAGGCCACTGAATGAGTTTTAATATGTACAGTAAGTTTTCCATTTAAACTTAATTGAAAACCATGTTATAGTGAAACCCATGCTGTTTGAAGCCGTGCTAAACGAGGCTGTATATATATCAAAATAAACTTTACAATATATTAAATAAAAAAATCCATAAAAATAAATAAAAATAAACTATTTAAAAGCAATCCAACCTTGCTAATCCCAGTCAAATCCACTAATCCCCTCTAATCCATACGCATTTTTGAGATGCATATGGATTTGATAGGCATTGCTTCTTCCTTGGTAAGAAATTCAATCACCACTCTTTTCTTGATACGTAATCTATAACATCCACCATTATGAATTATCCGTGTAATCAATATGAAGAGCACCACGAATGCTAACCACGCCAAGAAAAATTCTATCCCATGAGCCTTGCACATTCCATCCATGGCTGAACTGATTGACAAGGCTTTCAACATGTACAGGCTGGTCTCGATTAATGCAATTAATTCGTCCCGCCAGCGCATCACGCAAAATGGAAACGCGCTAATCGAATATAATAATCAATAGGAAAAATTATAATTGGTCCTTGACCTTCTGGAATATCCATAAAGAATTTTAAAAATACCTTTTAAATAACTTTTTAACTATATACAATGTAAAAGATAATAAAAATAATTATGGAATTAAATGTTTATTGCATAAAACAGCGGTTCCCAAACTGTGCGCCGCAGAATATTTTAAATTTTCGAGGGAAACACAGCGATACTCGACATCTGCCGGACACCGCGCGAACTACTAGCTTGAGGTAGTTCACAGTTTCAGCATTTCTTATTAAGTTGTTTGGACCTAACCACTAAACGGAACTGTTAGGTATTTTTTTTGGTCTGGGTGCACCTTGAAAAAATTACTGAGACACTAAGGACGCTGTGAAACGAGAAAGTTTGGGAACCTCTGACATAAAATACACAATGAAGAAATGACTTGCGGATATATTTGAATGGTGTTGACTTTCTCTTTTCATCAATCAATTTCCGATAGCCAACAAAAATCTTCTCTGGGCCCTGGCGCAATAAATATTGCAGAGAACTTCAAACCTTTTGTTTGAGGTTCTATGCGACATGAAAGATTTCATCAAGTTCTTTTACAGTTATCTCCTTTGTGGTAACATTTTCATCTGGCTCATTTAAAAATTTAAATTTTTATGAAAGTATGAACTGACTTTATTAGCAGGAGACAAACAAGTAACACGTCTTCTTCCGATGGCTGATGGAACACACCAAGGCGGGCAGCAGGCAAATGTTTGTTTATTGATCGTACAACTCGCGAGCTTAATGAGCGATTCAAATCTTTTTCAACTATCACATAAAAAAAAAAAAAAAAGATTGCGTTAATTGGAAATTAGCATCGTGTAAAGTGAAAAGTGGTATAATTTTTTCAAATAGCGTTAACTGAAAATCACGTTAATCGAGGCCTGGTACTTCCTCCTATCATATTTTGCAAAATTATAGACTCTTTCAAATTCAATCCTAACCTGCAAATTTTTCCCAAAATTGCCCTGTACTTGTTAAATAAGTCCTCAACTTTATTACTCTTAATATTATTAGTGCCAATGTTACAACAATATCACCTTTTGTGCCTTAAAAGATGTCTGCTATACAATGTTATCTATTTTCCCCAGGCAGACTACCTTGGTTCTCGGGTACAGGATTAAAAGTGCCAGGACATAGAATTTTGAGCTCATGGAAACGATATGTTTTTTGGAAATTTTTACTGTCTCTTTGGTTAATTAATATATTAAACTGTGTTTTACAAATAGTCTGAACAGGCTCAGTCATGTTCATTAGCTTATTTTTAAATTTAGCTCTTGATTTTGTAAGTTACAACTCACTATTTGTACCGATACTATATCAGTATTTTGGCGTGAATATCTTAACACATACAGAGTATGCAATGGAATAGAAGGGTTTCAACTGTGATAAATAAGTAGCTCAAACGTTCTAATCACTTGTTGGACATATATCTTTGTATTTAGCTAAGGAATTTTTACTTTTTAGTAAGGATATAACCATAACACTGTGGTCATAATGGTATAGCAACTGTCTCTTCATTTCATGGTCATAACGGTGGACCCAGGTTTCGTCACGTGACTATGCATGAAAGAAAAACCTCTTCTTCACTCTCGTAGTGCTGGAGAAGTTCCATACAAATGATTTTCTGCACTTCTTCGTGCTAACGTGTCAGCATTTGTGGGACCTACTGGGTCCAAACCTTGTTGTAGCCTAGTTCCTTTATGATGGTTATCACAGCAGGTTTCCCTATAATTATTGCATTGCACGATTCGAGTGTTGTGATGCGGCATCTTTTTTCATCAGCACATCGATATAGCTCTTGTTATCTGTTGTCACTGATGTTTCTGGCCAGCTGCTTGGGGCTTGTCAACAATGTCACTTTCTGCACTCTTAAAGTGTCTTACCCAACATCTAACGGTACTTAGATCTACAGTATTGTCACCGTAAACATTTTTGATATGCATATGGATTTGATAGGCAATGCTTGCTTCTTCCTTGGTAATAAATTCAAATGCCACTCTTTTCTTGATACGCAATCTATAACATCCACCATTATGAACTATCCGTGTGCTGCACTCACAAGACCGATCACAGAGCCACTCAGTATGGTGAAACTAGATACCTGTAGTGCCCAGTGACTTGCGAAATGATCTACGGCACTTTGAAAGCAAAATATTAGGAGGCATTACTTTCGTACTGGTCCACATAATAAAAAAATTTGCAAATAACTACTCTGAGAAGTGCAGACAGGCTGCCAGATCAGCTCATGGGGATCTGTCAATGATATACAGAAACTTTGCTAGTAGGAATAAGGAGCTGATTATCACTTTGTACAAAGCCATGGTTAGGCTGCACCTTGCATACTGTATACAGGTCTGGAGGCTCATTTTATGAATTATGTAGATCAGCTGAAATGGGTACAGAGAAGGACAACCAGATTGGTACAGGGAACAAAAGGTGCTCTTACAAAGAAAGGCTTTAGTTCTGCAAGTTGCAGCCACTGTAGACTAGGCACCTGCAAAGAGCTCTTGATTGAGTTGTTTAAGAACTTGAATGGATTGAGTAAGCTCAATGTTAATGGCATTCTTCCTCTTGCTGAGACTTCACACATGAGGAGGCATAAATCAAAAATAAGGAGAGATGGTTGCAGGTTGGATGTGAGGAAATTTGCCTTCAGCCAGCAATTGGAAGATTCATCCATTATTGTTGAAGTGGGTAGTTTGAATAAATTCCAGGAAGAATTGAACAAATTCTTGGAGGGGATATAGATGGGTAAGGTGGATGTTTTCTTGGCTAAGGTAAAGAAAGGCAACATGAGAACTATGGCAAACTAGTTTGCTACTACCGCACAATCAACCAACAGGTGGTTGATTGGTGGAAAAAACTCCCATCTGTCGTTGTGGAAGTTGACAGCTTAAATAAATTCAAGGCAGAACTAGAGAAACATTTGGATTGAATGGATGGGGGAAATGGGAAGGTTTTTTTTTTTTTTTTGGCTGATGCTGTATAAGCTTTCATTCTTGCATCATATTACAGTATTATTATAATTAGCCATATGGTGCAAGGAAGCCTGAGTCTGCTACACCAGCCAAAAAAAAAAAAAAAAAAAATTCTGAGTTACCCCTAAGAGAGAGAGAGAGAGAGTCAGAAATAGAAGGGAATCACAAAGAAAGAGAAGAATAATGATATCCAGCTCAGGACCCTAGGTGTGCCAAGCCCATACTCACCAGATGTGAGCCCCTGGGGGTTACAAATGCAAATTCAACAGAAAAGCTGGGTAAAATTTCTCAAAAGAATGGTCCATGTTTTTAAAATGTATTTTCCTTGTTTTATTCAACTTTAACAAGGAAATCATCAAACTTTTCCTTGTTAAGTGCACTGGCTATTTTCCTGAGGCTAAGTAACTGCAACTGAAAGTGTTGTAAGAGTCAAAGTCTGTTTTGAATTCAATGGAATAGACAGGTAATATTTCTTTCAACTATTTTTTTTACCTGTGGTGTTTTATTTGAAAAGGGAAACCATTAATGATATGTAAAGTATGATTCAGAAGTTTATGATTAATTCACAGAAGACAAGAGTGTATGACCTTTTCTTAGTTTTATTTCAATACATTTTTTACGCCCCTAATACCACACTGTCCAAGGCCTCCGTAGCCGAGTGATCAGGAGCGCGAGTGCAGTAGCACATGCTCTTTGAGTAGACCGTGATTCAAGCCCCGGACTGCTAAATACGGTCAATCTGCCAACCCGCACTAGACCAGCGTGGTAGATTATGGTCCATTTCCCTCAGCGTGAATTGTTCAGGAGGCTTCCATCCTGCAGTAGGTTGACAATGGCTGCAGTTCACCTTTTTTTTTTTTTTTTTTACCACAATGTTCACTTTGTATAGCAGGCTTTCATGTGGAACAATTTCAAAGGCTTTACTGAAATCTAAGTGTATGATGTCAAAATCATTTTTTGCATCCACTTCTTTGTTACCGCATCACTATAGCTAATCATATGGGTCAAACAATATCAACCTGGGCTCCTCCGTAGCCAGGTGGGAAGGAGCAGCAGTGCGTAGCACATGCTTCTTGATTAGACCGGGGTTCGAGCCCGTCACCACCAAATACGGAGGATGCGGAAAGGTCAGGGAATGACCACCGCATATTCCCGGAGCAATATGGCCTTAGTTGCTAATGCTCCTAAAAACCAAATAACAACAACAACAATATCAACCCTTAAGAAATCCATATTGTGATTTTCATATAACTGCATTCATATCAAGACAATCCAGCAATGTCTTTCTACAGACACCAATTTTTTCTCTTCTATAATAAAGAGGTGGATTACACATTTATCCAGCTCTTTATGATAAGAGACATCTACACCACACTTCCAATGTCTAGGACCGCTCCTGAATCCAAGGATAGAATCATAATTCTGGACAATGATTTGCTTACTATCTTTTAATAAAACTGGACAGATTCCATTACTCCCAGGTGACTTATTTACTTTTAACTACAAAAATTTCTCTTCCACTTTCTTCTCATTTATATCACAAAATCATTCAGCTCTCAGTCATAACTCTGTATACATATGGTATTTCCATCACTAAAACCTTCTTTACATGTGATTTTAGATGAAATATTGTCAGCAACCGGAGCAGGAGCAGTCCTGCTCAATAGTTATGCGAATTTTACATAGAGGGGCAATGTGGGTTCATCCTTTTCCACACAGTTTTACTATGAGTAAAGAACTATTTGCATTCTTAATCAAAGATTTCTTCTTCTTAATCATAGATCTACTTTAGCTTGCCTAATACCCCTTCTTGACTTGATTACAGATTAGTTTATAATTACTGTAGGTGCATTTTTCTTCTCTATCATTAATTTCATCAGTTCATCTTTCTTTATTATTATTTTTTTTTTTATGAAAACCCCAAACACGAGAGGTATTAGAACCTATAGTACTTAGTACCATGCAAGGGTTGGAGGTTGAGAAAATGAAAGAAGATATTTGTTGACATTAGACGAACCTCTGTAGACTGTAATTTTCAGGAAATACATTTGAAAAAAGGTTGTTCCAGAAAACGGCAGTTGAATGAATAAAAGAGGAAGATGAAAAGTTCTTTGTGTCAGACTGAAGTTGGCCAGTAAATGGTTGTTGGCTGGTGTTTGGAATGTTTTGAAAGAGAAAGTGGGAATTATAGAAGCCAATTCAGAAGAACGGTGCCCATGGAAGTATCTGTAGAAAAGGCATGCAGCAGAAACAGTACATCTATGAGAACAGAGTGGAGAGACTGTTAGAGATGAATCATTAATTAACCTAACTGCCCTCTTCTGAATGGAATCTAGATGCCTGGGAGGGGTTTTGGGGGCACCGCCCCAGATGTGGAAACAATATTCCATGGTAGGGCGGATTTGTGATTTGTACAGAGTGAACAGCTGTTTGGAAGAAAGGTCATGCCGAGAGCAAAAGAGAAAACCAAGTTTTTTTAGATGCAGAGAAAGCAATATTTGTAATGTGCATGTGCCAAGAGAGATTAGAAGTCAGGATAATCACCAAAAGAGATATATAATCTTACCTAGAAATCAAAGTGTCACCAAAGATAAGCATAGGAGCAGAAGATGGAAGCTTTTTCTGAGATATAAAACAGGACTGAGTTTTAGAAGGATTGAAATCAACTAAGTTGTCTTTGGCACACTGGAGAATTACCTGGAGATCAGCATTTAAGGAATTGGTAGCGGATATTTGAGAAGTTGAAGCTGATTGAGCAGGGTGAGGTTTCTCAAACTTGAAAGTGGAATGCAATGAAAAACTACGGATTGGATTTCCAGTCAATAGAAGGTCATTAATATACAAGAGGAAAAGAGTGGGGGAAAGAACTGAACCTTGGGGGAAACCAGCATTAGTGGAAAAAATAGAAGATAGAGAGCCATCTACCATCATACTCAGTGAGCGATCTGAGAGAAAACTGGATAAACAATTACAAAAAACAGTTGGCAAACCATAAGATGGAAGCTTGTTTAGGAGACCTTTATGCCAAACACATTCGAAAGCCTTTGAGATGTCAAGAGCAACTGCTTGTGAATCCCCGAATTTTTCCATTGAATTTGTCCATAAATGGGTAACATAAGCCAGAATATCACCAGTGGGTCAACACTGACGGAGTTCATAGTGGTGATCATTGATCAGACAGAAGGTTTCTAGGTAGTTTAAGAGTTGGCGGTTAATTGATTTCTCCATTACTTTAGAAAGAGTACAAGTAATTGCAATGGGACGATAATTGGATGGGAGGGATTTATCACCCTTTTTAGGAACTGGCTGGATATGAGCAAATTTCCAAGCAGAAGGAAAAACACCTTTGGAATAAGAAAATGAAAAAAGGTGGAAAAGAACAGGAGTAAGTTCAGGAGCACAGGTTTTGAGAACGAGTGGAGAAATACCATCAGGACCTGGAGCTTTCTTAGCATCAAGATTCGTCGAAATCCTTCTGACGGAAGACCACAGGAGGCATTGAATGGAGCATGTTGGGAATGGTGGGAGATGTTTTACCAATATCATTAATACAGGAGGTGAAAGAAAAATGGGATGCTAGCAGGTCAGCTTTATCCTTGGCTGAAGTGACAACAGAACTTCCAGTTTTGATAGAGGTGGGAGCAGAGATGGGCAAAAGTTGTAGCCAATAGCTTTGGCAAGAGACCAGAATGCTCGGCTACCAATAGGGCAAGAAGCAAGTTTTCTAATCTTGGCTTGTTCAAACTCTAGTTTGGACTGATTAATAACTGCTTTACAATTGTTGCGAGCTTTGGTGTAGGCAGAAAATGACACTGAAGAATTAGAAACAAGCCAATTACGATATGCAACATTCTTCTCTTCAACAGCTTTAGAACATTTATTGGAAAACCAAGGTTTGGATAAAGGACGAGATTTCAAAGTGGAGTGTGGGATAAAGGATTCCATTCCTACAAGAATAATTTCACTGACACAGTCTGAGCAAATACTGACATCAGAAGTTTTGAAATAGTAATCTGACCAAGGAAAAAAAATCTCGCAGGTCATCCCATTTTGCATTCTTGCAATGCCAAATAACACAAGGTTGGAAATAGCCATGAGATAAAGGCTCCATTGGAGAAGAGACAATCACCAAGTTGTGATCTGAGATGCCTAAAGGACCACTCACTTCGACCAAGTACTTAGAAGGGCTGTTTGTGAGAAGATGAAGCATGTTGGCTATATGGTTAGGATTGTTAGTATTCTGGTAGGTAAATGAACAATCCATGCAAGGTCATTATTAATTGCAAAAGCTTCAGCATCTTGACCAGCTGAGTCTATGTGTCCAGAAAACGGAAGCCAGCTGGAGTTGCGAACTTAAAAACCTCAAGAAAAATTACCTTACTATTAGGAAAGTTGGAATGAAGAAAGTCAAGTTGCAAAGAGAAGAAGTCATAGTTCCAAATGATTACTGGAGTTGGGAGAACAGTAGAGACAACAGATGAATATGACAGAATGAGGTAGAGAGATTTTAAGTTAGAGAAGATCGAAAAGGGAAGATTCCAAATTACCAAGTCTCTGACAGGGAATATTGGAATGGACAAATCCACAAGTACCACCTTTGAGGTGAAAGGAATATACAACGAATAATTTGGACAACTGAGATGAGCAGTAGTTGAATCAACCGATAACTGAGATTCTGTCAGAAAAAGTACATGGGGTTTGGCAGACTGTAAGTGGAAATGGACATCATTGAGATTAGAACTGAGACCATGTATATTTTTGAAATGAACTAGGAAGTGTTTGGGAGATTTTGATCTTTTCACAGATAGGCTTGCTCTATTAGTTTGACTATTTATGGTGAATTCAATAGTAATAAAAAGTGGGGGAGGGACATGCTGTATAAAGTAATGAAATTTTTGGATATGGCGTACGATATTATGAAATATTATACCCTGATCTTTGACATAACTTGGCCTCGACAATGTTCCCCCCGCATACACACTACTCGGACTCCAGTTACTATCTGGCAGAGTAGAGGTAGCAAGGTTATATACTAGCTGGAGGCCTCCTGCAGAGTTACCAATAGGTTTGGTCCTGTGTACTAACTAGCGGCCAGCCTGCAAACATCATTTTAGACCTGTACCCTCGAAACGTAAGGAAGTTTAAATCTCGCTATGGTGTTCATCATAACCTCAAAAGACATCAGTCATACTGCATGAGGGAAGGTTTGACATCCATTTAAATTGAGAAACAGTATTTGGTATAAAAAGCATAGTTAGTGTCTATAATTATTTTCCTGAATGCTTCCCATTTAAAATTTGCAGTAGGTAACAATATCAGTTGGTTCCATTTTAGAGTGAGTTCTAAGGCTCGTATTGAAGAGAAATTTAGAGAACAGGTACAATAAAGAATGCGCTCGCCATTTATTGGAAAAAAAAAATTAGTTACAAAATCTGTCACTGTATGGCGTGTAACTATCTTATTTGCGATTATGCAAATAACTTATGTTAGATGCATAATCATAAGTTATTTCCACAGTGCCATTACTCAGCTCCACTGTACTGTATAAAAGCAAAGCAGTCTCTTCAAAATCATATAGTAGACGTTTGCCGGCACTACAGCAGCAATACCAACAACTTTGGCATTTAAAAGGCGCTAGATATTAATTTAGCTGTACTATCAGAACAGCCACAATGCAGCTGCAGCTATCATAGAATTCCGGCATCAGAAGCACATAAGGCGTGGACCTATGACTGTATGTGCTGTTCACAAAATAATTGCAAAATTTGAAGCGAAGGACATCTTGGTGTTCAACCAAGTAAAGGTCAAAAACGAGTGGACTCCTCTCGTGTTGAAGATGTGGCTATGGCTGTCGGGGATTTATCAAGTCGATCTCCATGTGGTAGCGCAAGTGTGCCAGCTGTTTCTAGTGAAGTGGACAAGCAGTATTCCACTGTACGGCTCGTAATGCATCATGTGTTGTGGTAATATCCTTACAAGATGCACAGGCTACAGAAACTGAAGCACAGTGATGCAGATATTCGTTTCACATAAGCACTTCAGTTTCTGGAACGAATGACAGTGGATATCACTTGGCCACGGAACATCCTTTGGAGTGATGAAGCCCACTTCTACTTAAATCGAAAAGTGAATACGCACAACTGTTGCATTTGGGCAACAGAAAACCCTCGAGTTATCCAAGAGGTCCCGTTGCATTCTCCAAAAGTGACAGTGCAGTGTGGATTACGGCCACATTCATGATTGGGCCATATTTTTTTGAACAGGTAACACCGACTGGACCCTGCACCTGTTCCGTCACTGGACAATGATATTATGAAATTTGGAAAATTTCACAATACAAAAGGTGCAACAACGTGGGTGCCTTCAGTATACCATATTCATGCAAGATGGTGAGCCACCCCACACCCACTGTTCTGTCCAAAGATTGCTAATGCAACACTTTACAGATGAACGGGTCATCAGCCATTTTTTCCAGACATCTTGGCCACCCTGATCACCTGACCTCACCCCATGTGACTCCTGGTTGTGGAGTTTTTTGAAGAACCAGGTGTATCGGGAATAATGTCAAACTCTAGCAGAACTGAAGGACAGCATTAGACGTCATGTGCTGGCTATTCCAGTTGACATGTTACGTTCTGCTGTAGAAATTACTGTTCTTTGAATGGAAACTGTTGTTGATCAAAATGGAGGACACGTTGAACAACTTTAGCACTGTTCAAGTGATTTGTATTGCCACAGCACCATATAGCAACAAAATTTTTTTTCCCAATAAGTTATGAATGCATTCTTTATTGTACCTCATCAAAGTTTCTTGCGAAGACCGACTAATTGGTTAAAATAAATTTATTTTTACAGAAATAAGTTTATTTCTGTTTTATCTTATGTATATATCATTTTTATTTTAATAAATTTATTTTAACCAGTTAGTCGGTCATCGCAAGAAACTTTGATGATATAATGCAACCCGACGCACAAGGCCTGTTTTCTAATTTATTGTACCGTTGTCCAAATTTCTCTTCCATACAAACCTTGGAACTCCCTCCAGAGCCCTCTACATAGGGATACTTTAATTTTAACAACCCTGTATTATGATTACTGCCATCCAGTGGTTCTTTATACTAAAGAACCACTACGTGGCAGTGGTTATCTGGAGATGCTTAATGTATGTAGGGTCACCAAAATCATCAAATCAAGCATGTTGCTTTCTACTGTTGTCTCTCTAACATGCTGCTGCTGTAGAAAACAGCACCCAATAAATCTAGAAAAGTTCTACTACAGTGTGAGTGACCAACCCACAACTTCTAGTCAATATTGGTAAGTTAAAATCCCTCATTATAATAAACTCTGATTTGCTGGCCTGTGCTATTTGTTTGTACTATTGTGTTATACTTATCACAGTGATGTGACCAAAAAACATACTCCTATTATCACTCTTGTTTTCTCAGTGCTTACATCACCAAACTGACTCAACATTGCACTTTCTATCTACATCAACTGGGTGCGCTGCCTTAGTTTCAATGTGCTGCTCAGTCTATTGCAGTGCACCCAGTTAATACTACACCTTCAAACTTTATTTTTTGTTCCTCAGCACTCACTAGCAGTTCTTTGTTTGTTGAGTGTATACATGGTGTATATATATCAATCTGATGGAATATATTACAGATGAAAATGCTCTTGAAAGAAACTGAAGAGTGCAGCAAACTGTTTGAACTTTCGGAGATGTACTGTTTTCAAGATTCACTGGGTAATTTTTACTAAGTGCATGCTTGAAAACGTAATTTTATATGTTTATAAACAATGCTCTTAATATATCTCAATTGTGTTCGGCTTAAACCAACCACCTATTCTGATTTCTTCATCTCACACCTTCAAACTAACCCCGGGGGCTCACATCTGGTGAGTATGGGCTTGGCAAACCCAGGGTCCTGAGCTGGATATCATCATTCTCCTCTTTGTTGGTGATTCCTTTCTACTTCTCTCTCTCTCTCTCTCTCTCCTCTCTCAGGGGGTAATTTGGGAATTTTTTTTTTTCCGCTGGTGCAGCATAAGCCTCAGGCTTCCTTGTACCATATGGCTAATAATAATAATAATAATAATAACTTTATTTTTTGTTCCTCAGCACTCACTAGCAGTTCTTTGTTTGTTGAGTGTATATATATCAAACTAATAATAGGTATGGAATTCTGATGGGAGCTGGGGTGTAAATGTAGTAAGAAAATATTCAAAAACTAGTTGGGGTGCTAATACTAAAATTTCGCTCCGGTTAAAATACCATACGCTGACGGCCTTAGCAACCCATTCCACTTCTGTTTTCACTCTTCTTTTTTTAAAGAATTTACGTTTGCATTAATCGCTACACTTCCCTAGCACTCTACAGAAACCATCTTTAAAGACAGAATTACAATTAATTTTATATGGTTATACATAATGCTTTTAACATACCTTGATTTCGTTCTGCTATAGGACCAGCAGCCATTCTGATTCATTTAGTTAAAGTAAATAAACCACGAGTAGTAGTCTGTGAAACAAACAATAGAGGGCGAAACAAGAGTGGCACTCTGAAAATACGTAAATAGCGTTCGCGGAGTTTCTCGATTTATACGTGTTACTTTTAGATCGTCGGTGGCGTAATTGAGAAGTGTAAATGATTCAGTGTGGTTTTTATTTATTTCAATTGTAGTCAAGGTTAACAGTAGGTGAATTTATGTTGTTTAATTGTTATTACGTTTCTTCGTAGTTTGTGTATTTTGACGCTTCTTTCTGGATTTCCTATAGTTTGGCCAATGGTTCGGCCTTACTAAATTTGCACTGAGATACTGGCCAGCTGAGACTGTGACTTAACTATACTTTGCAAAGAACAAAAAAATAATAATAATAATAAACAAAAAAAAAATATATATATATATATTGTAATTTAAGTTATATTTATAACTGACTGTGTAACAACTGGGAAATTTGGATTGACCAAAAATGTCTCTGTTTCGTTCCATGATGGGTGATTTCAACGACGATCCGTTTTTCAGGTAATTTAGCATTTTCGCTAGGTTCGCGCTCGAAGTTCCATCAAGGTATTTGCACTCTTGCAATTTTTGTTAAACAAAATTTTGTAGATAAAAATTGGATTGTTAATGTCTTATTTCAAATGTTAATTTTTTTTTTTCAGAAATTACATTTCGTTTGATGTAATGAATTATTATACCTGGGTTAATTAGTGAAAAGTTATTCCTGCTAGCAATTCTTACTAGCACCTTTAAAAGCGCATGTGCATAACGCTAGAAACTATTTTAATTAAGTACATCTCATACTATTGTATGACCATAGTGTTTCTATCATTGAATGCATTGCCGAAACAAAGATTTCAGCATGAAATATTCATTGGACAAACTTCCCATCGAAATTCCCGTGGTTATTATTTTTTTTATTGGAATATCTTATTTGAAGTACTAATAATAACATGCAGGGGAATCACCGGTTATTTCTTTTATTGGAATATCTTATTTGAAGTACTAATAATAACATACAGGGGAATCACAGGAGGAAATATCACAATTTTAGATAGGTAAAAAATGTAACTTTAAATAAAACGATAATTATTATTGGTTAATAAATAAAAATTTTCTTTATTTTTATTAGCTATAACAAAAGAAATAGTAGTAGTAGTATTAGCAGTGGCAAATGATGCAAGAAAGCAAGCTTAGACAGAATCAGCCAAAAAAAACCCTTCCCACATCGCTTGGCCATCCCCCTCCAATAGTTTCTTCCTTGAATTTAATCAAACTTCTCACCTCCACAGCAATAGATCGAAGTTTGTTCCAACAGTCAACTACCCTCTAGCCAAAGGTAAACTTCCTCACTTCTATCATGTATCATGTATCACCTCACTTCTATCCATCCTTCCTCAATTTGAATTTATGCCCTCTAATGCATGTTGTCTCAGCAACAGGAAAAATGCCATCAGCATTTTTAAAATGAGGATTTAAACAAAATAAATAAACCAGCATGTTTGAGCAGCAACAAGAGAAAGCAATACTCATTATCAGCAGCAATTTCATGCAGTTAAAAAACCAAAAGGTGGCAGTGATCGTAGTGCATTTATATGGAATTTACTTAAGGTGTCAAAGGTAAGGAAAAGGGTTTTGGTCTGAGACAGTTTTGAAATTCTTTATAATGGGACCAACTGATGAAGTTAGCAACAGCAAATTCTAAATTCAAAGCTTCCAGGTAGAAGCTATTAGACTTAAGAGATGCAGTTCAAGGCATAGACCTAAATGGCTGTCAGATGAAATTCTTGCCTCAGCAAAAAAAATAACTCAGTGAAGAAAAATGCATATAATTTATCAGGTGATACAGATGCCTACAGTAGATATAAGCTAGTCTGCAATCAAGTCAAAATGGAGATTAGGCAAGTAAGGCAGCTTACAAGAAGTAACACAAGCAAAGGAAAACAGCAAAGACTTCTTTGCTTATGTAAACAGTAGAAGGAAGGGGGGGTTGAATCACATTGGTCTTTCTAGGAATGAATGGAATTAAGTATTGATAATCCTGCTTAGGTAGCTGACAAACTGAATGAGTATTTTGCATCTACATTTGCACGAGGAGTTATTCAGGGAGGAGAATGCCAGAAGTTTGTCAAACTCTGGCAGGGAGCTAAATGATTTTGTAATAACTGAGAGCTAAGTAGAGGAGAAATTGTTAAAGCTAAACGTGAAAAAGGCACCTGGGGTGAATGGGATCTATCCAGTTATATTAAGGGAGGCAGCAAAGCAAGTAAGCAAACCTTTAGCCATAATTATGAAAGCATCCTTGGATTCAGGGAGGTTTGTTATTTGGTTTTTAGGAGCATTAGCAACTAAGGCCATATTGCTCCAGGGACATGCGGTGGTCATTCCGTGACTTTTCTGCATCCTCCCTGTTTGGTGTTCATGGGCTCGAACCCCAGTCTAATCAAGAAGCGTGTGCTATGCACTGCTGCTCCTGGCCATGGAGGTGCCTTCAGATAGGTCTCCGCGGACTGGAGAATTGCAGATGTATCCCTAATTCAAAGGGTGACAAGTAATTACAATTCGGTTAGTTTAACTTCTGTTCTGGGGAAAGTAGTGGAGTCACTGGGTTAAAGAAGCAATGCAGGACCATCTAGACAAGACTTCAGTTCAATAACTGGCAAGACTGAGTTAAATAACTTTTCATAAAAGGGTGTTATTGGGTTTTCATATCTCTCTGAGAGAAAAAGAATAAGCAATATTTCCCTTTACTTAAAATTAAAAAAGAGGTTTTGAAAAGGAAAAGCCATGGAATTCTTTATATACTAAAAAAAAAACTTAATTCTTAGTTAAGTGATTCTTTAATTTATTTTATTTGTAAAATCAAATGTAGTGACTGTCACAAGCTCCTTCATTGCTGTTTGTAATTGCAAAACTGCTTTGTTTGTGTCAGAAAAGCAAAAAATAACTTTTTTTAACTTAAAAGCATTTTCATCACATGGCTATATGCTTATAAACATGGTATATAAGAAAATTAACTTCTACATCTGTTTCATTGTCAGTGATTCATTAAAGTGCATGGAGTACCTAATAGTAATATGGAATAAAATATACAAAAAGAAGTTATGGAAGGCAGTCTAATCTGTTAGATAGAACTGTCAGTGAGTGATTGTCAGGATTTATACTTTTAAGCAATGGTTAAGTTTTAAGCAAAGGATACTTACGTTTCATGCATTTTATCTTAAGTAAATCATTTAAATGAAGAACATTACCCCCTGCAACTAAAATAGGATTAGACTTGAACTCAAAAATACTTCAACAGTCTGTGCTTCATCTACTGTCAGCACACCGAAACACCTAATACCTGTTGTTAAAAAGGTTTTCATTGGATTCTCTGCAGAAAATTCCAGAAATGTCTGCTAATTATCACACAATTAAGAAAAATTCACGATTGAATTAAAACTAATTATATGCATGTTATTGACACATGAAGTTTGCCAAGGTAAAGCCTTTTATTTTGACTTAATGAAATGTGCCTGGAGAATTTTAGTTATAAAAGTAAAGGAACAATAGTGATTTTCATACAAGGTTCTAAAGTTAAAGGAAATTTACTTATGAAAAACTTGCCATCTACTTTTCAAGAGAACAAAAGAATGTGTAATGTTCACTTTCAGCATTATCTGGTGCTTTCAGATCATATAAACTGATGTGTTTTAAAACACATCAGTTTATATGATCTGAAACATAGTTTCCTGTTTTACCAGATTTTTGTTTAACTATAGTCATTTGTCACCATTAATAACACTAGTTTACAAATTTAAGTTTGTTTGCTGGGGTTTGAATTTCAATCGGTCCTATTGCCGAAATACATTGCTGTGATTTCAAATATGACTTAGATTTTTTTCTATCACACCCAGATATATCACAATTTAAGAAACAAAAAAGTATTGTTCTTTTACGAAAGTATATAACTTTATTGTATTTAGTAATGACAAATTGATGGGATTACATTTTCGTATATCAAAAAATAAGTAAATATTAACAAGTATTAATGAAAATTCTGAAACTTTCATTAATCACACCTTCGTCTCTTTGTTTGAAAAAAATGTTTAATCATTTTTCTTTTATGTACAGTGCCATGTTTCTCTCTTTTTAAACACCAGCAGTAGTCAGCCATCATGCTTGTATTCCACCTTCCCTGATACCTCTACTCCATTTCCTTTATCCTGATGGAATCTCTCCCATTGTTCTTCAATCATCTGTTCAAGATTTTCTGGGAAAAAATCAAGATGGGCATGCAAAAAGTGAATTTTGATGCTCATATTGCAACCTAAATTGTGAAGCTTTTGAGTATATTTTAAACAATTTTCTCATAATCCTGTGAGTTATGATTTCCTAGAAAGTTTTCCATTACACTTTTAAAAGCAATCCAGACTTCCCTTTCAACGTCAGTCATAGTAGTTTCAAACTGACCGTCTAAAACCAATTTTCTAATTTGGGGACCAGCGAAGATACCCTCCTTAACTTTTGCGTCAAATAAACTGGGAAATTTACTGCAAAGTAACTTAAAGCAGTTGCCATCCTTATTCAGTGCTTTAACAAATTGCTTCATTATGCCTAACTTGATATGCAGTGGAGGTAAAAGTATTTTATCTAGCTTCACCAAACTTTTGTGCACAATATTTTTTGACCCCATTGTAAGATTGTGCCTCAGAGGCCATTGCTTCTTTGTCCAGTGCAGTGCTTTAGCTCTGCTATTCCATTCACAAATAAAGCATGGCATTTTAGTGTACCCACCCTGTTGCCCCAACAACATACATAACACTTTTAAGTCTCCACATAGTTGCCATCATGATGTTGATATTTAATTTTCTCCAGAAGCAACTTTAGATTGTCATAAGTTTCTTTTAAGTAGACTGAATGATCAACTGCCACAGATGTGTACTTATCTCCATTATACAAGAGAACACCTTTTAAACTAGTCTTAGAAGAGTCTATAAATAGTCTCCATTCACTTAGGAACATATGATGGAGCTCCTAAGGCACTTATTAAACCAGCGATATTGCCACAATATACGAGAGGACCTTCTTGTGAAAAATACTGTATAAACTCCCTTTCACGATTTTTGTACCAGGAAAATGATGTCCTTGAAGTGAATAAGTTCTTCACTTGAAGTCTGGATCCCAGAATTTCAGCAGCATACTTTGGAAGATCTAAGTCCCTTACTAAATCGTTCAGTTCGACTTGTGTGAATTGCTATGTTGTTAAAATATTTTCTGGTTGATAACATTCCTCTTCACTAACCTCTTTAGCTTCTGCTTCAGTGGAAGATGATGTGGACTCCAAAGTTTCTGGTGGAAGTTTTACAGGCAGATCAGGTCCACGCAGAACTGGTCTTATGGCTGATGGTGCGCCTCCGTAGCCAGGTGGGAAGGAGCAGCAGTGCGTAGCACACGCTTCTTGATTAGACCGGGGTTCGAGCCCGTCACCACCAAATACGAAGGACGCGGAAAGGTCACGAAATGACCACCGCATATCCCGGAGCAATATGGCCTTAGTTGCTAATGCTCCTAAAAATCAAATAACAAATAACAAAGGCTGATGGTAGATCTGAATATTTGATGTCCTTTTTTTATTTTTTGAATTGTAACCTTTAATATCACATACACAAAAGTAACATTCGGCATGGCTTACTGACTCACGCCACACCATAGGAATAGCAAATGGCAAGCACACCTTTCTTCCTTAACATCCATTTTCTAAGATGTTCGACACATGTATGTCATACTTTATGAGGTGCCCACGATTTATCCTGATCGCTTAGTTTTATATCAAAGTATGCATAATACGATTTTTTTTTACAAAATCTGTAATGTTTCGCCTCTGCTTTACAGGAACAAAACAACTACATATGTAACAAAATATGTCGGGACTGTTTATACACTTTCTGGTTGCCATACTAAAAGAAAACTAACACACAATGAGAGCTCATGACAGTTTTTAGAGGAGTACTGTGACTGCATAAGAGATGTGCCACTTGTATAGGCTCTGTGGTTGAGTGGACTGTACAAACAAGTGAGTGCATGCTCAGACAAGTTTAACTGGTAGCTACACACAGGAGTCTCCAAGACTCCACTCGGAAAATAAAATTCTGGGAATCACAGATGGGCTGGAAGAGCAGGGTGTGGGCCGTCTACCTTCCTGGGTCAAGGTTGGCTACCTTGCAGTGTGTGTAGTTATGGCTTAAACATGCACAATCTGTTGTATTTGAGGCAAATATTTCATATTGATTACGAATATAGGGTTATAAAACTTGTAAACATCACAGCCACCACTAATGACATTAGAAACCTGATTTGCAGCTGGACCATCATTCCGGATTGGACCCCAAGCGATCATAGAGTGATACGTTTCCACATCAGCATGCACACACCTAAACGAGCACCTCATTGCCCCCACTGGATTTGTCAGGTTCTCGACTAAGGCCATTGACTGGGCAACCTTTTCTTTGACTTCCATACTGTATGGAAGAGTCAATGGCTGCCCAGTCAATGGCCCTCTGCAAGAGCTTGTACCAAGTCATAGCTGTGTGTGGCGAATTTTACATCGCCAATTACTGTACCGCTACCATATCCAATGTGTACAGGTTTTTTTTTTATGAAATCCCCAAACACGAAAGGTATCAAAACCTTTTGGGATTATTGGGCTTTTCTGTTAGCACAATCTATTATAAACTGGTAGTAAACTCGATCTTATTGCATTTGTGATGATCCCGATGATTGGAATTCTGTGGGTTTTTTACATTACGGTATTATGGTGAAATGAGTTCCCCTTCGCTAAAATCTTCAATCATATAAAAAACAAATTTTCAGAATCTTCTCTTCATTCCTTTTTTTCTTCTTCTTCATAAACTTGTTACTCCCGCATGAATCATGTTAGTTGCAGTCTCACTTGCGCATATCATGTTAATTAGTTGCAATTTGTGTGTGCCATTAAAAAATGCTTATGCATGCTGTCATGAAATTTATGAAGAAAAGAGAAGAGATTATCTTGGAAACATCCCTCTTGAAGCATTTCTGAAGAAGACAACTTCTTGTGCAACAAACCAACAATGAGTGTGAATTTAGTTGATGATGATGAATAAACATTTTTTAACATTTTTAAGTCATAAATAATTTTTTTAAATTATAATTTGCTCCATTTTTTCTGTTTCACTCTGTTTTCATTTATTTGGATAAATCAATCATTGCTTAAACAAACTAATTAGCTAACTAATAAGTTTGTTTAATTAAGAAAGAACGTAACCCCTGGTTTTAATATTGTCTATGGGGAAATAAATTCCCCGCTTTACGAATTTTCGCCCTACGAGTGCATACTAGGAACAAATTAACTCGTAAAGTCTGGAACTACCTGTACTTCTTAACTATGGGCAAAACTCCTCCTGCATTTCATGTCCTGTCTGTGTTTTGTGTATTCTATATTCAAATTCTGAATCCCCTATATCTGATTGATAACATGTACTCTATCTCCACAGTGTCTGTATTTGATGACTTGAACTTCAAATTCATCAAATTGAAAGCTTCCAAAACATTCCTGTCTAATTACTTGTTCCACGAGGACTTCCGCCAGGATTTAAATTATAACTGCTGAACTACTATTGAATTATAATCATTTCCTTGTTATATGATGAGAGCCTTGTTGATCATTCAGCCCTGGAGAGATTGTGCAAGGCTCAAGGGGTAGAATTTTTTTTTTCAACCTGGTCTGTGCTTGTTGACAGGCGAGATTGCTTCTACAGGATGGAGTACACTTAAGGTTATTTAAGTGTACCCCATCCTTTGTTGTGGCCAATAGCTTTGGCAAGAGACCAGAATGCTTGGCTATCATTAAGGCAAGAAGCAAGTTTTCTACTCTTAGCCTGTTCAAAATCTAGTTTGGACTGATTAATAACTGCTTTACAATTGTTGTGAGCTTTGGTGTAGGCAGAAAATGAAACTGAAGATTGGAAACAAGCGAATTACAATATGCAACGTTCTTCTCTTGAACCGCCTTAGCACATTTATTGGAAAACCAAGGTTTACATAAAAGACGAGATTTTAAAGTGGAGTGTGGAATAAAGGATTCTATTCCTACAAGAATAATTTCACTCACATGATCTGACCAAACGTTGACATCAGAAGTTTTGAAACAGTAATCTGACCAAAGAAAAGAAATCTCGCAGGTCATCCCATTTTGCATTCTTGTAATGCCAAACAATGGGTTGGGAATAGACATGAGATAAAGGCTCCATTGGAGAAGACACAATCACCAAGTTGTGATCTGAGGTGCCTAAAGGACCACTCACTTCGACCGTGTACTTAGAAGGGTTGTTTGTGAGAAAAAGATCAAGCGTGTTGGCTGCATGGTTAGGATTGTCCGTTATTCTTGTAGGTAAATGAACAATCTGTGCAAGGTCATTAGTAATTGCAAAAGCCTCAGCATCTCGACCAGCTGGGTCGGTGTGACTAGAAAACGGAAGTCACCTGGAGTTGTGAACATTTAAAATCACTATGGAAATCACCTCACTGTTAGGAAAGTTGGACTGGAGAAAGTCAAGTTTCATCATCAGCCATTTTCAATCCACTGCAGGATGACGGCCTCTCCAGCAACTTTCCAGTTCCTTCTGTTTTGAGCACTGGCCATCCATTTACTACTCAAAAACTCATGAATTTCATCTATCCATCTCCGCCTTTGTCTTCCAGGTTTTCTTCTAGCTCCTCATGGGTACCATTCTGTTATTTTCTTAGTCCATCTGTCATCATGTCTTCGAGCTATGTGTCCTGCCCAAGACCATTTTAGTTCTTTAGTTTTGATAAGAATGTCCTTTACTTGAGTTTGCTGCCTAATCCATGTGTTTCTCTTCTTATCTAACAGTCCGATTCCCAATATAATTCGTTCCATTCTTCGCTGTGTAGTTCTTAGCTTCTCTTCCATTCTTTTGGTGAGTGCCCAAGTTTCACTTCCATAAGTCATGGTGGGGAGTATACATTGATTCATTATTTTACGTTTCAGACAAACTGGGATATTGCTCTTCAGTATGTGACTATATTTCCTGAATGTTATCCATCCAAAATTTATTCTTCTCTTGACTTCCAGCATTTATCATTATTACAGCTAATAACTTGTCCCAGATAAGTATATGACTCCACCTTTTCAATTACTGCTCCTTCAATCATTATTTCCCTTTCCTTGGCATACTTGTTCATCATTACTTTTGTTTTAGCCATATTCATCTTTAGTCCAAAATCCTTACTAACTGTGCATAACTGATTAAGATTTTCCTCTAATTCTTTGGGATCGTGGCTTATGACCACAATGTCATCTGCAAATCGTAAATGGTTTAGGTACTCTCCGTTCACATTGACTCCTTTCTGCGACCAGTCTAATCTTCTGAAAGCTTCCTCAAGGGCAGCAGTAAACAGCTTCGGAGATATTGTGTCTCCTTGTTGAAGTCCTTTCTCGATTTTAAATTTGCTACTGTCTTTGTCTAGTCTAATAAAGGATGTAGCACTCTCACATATTTTCTTCAAAATCATAATATATGGAGTATCTATGCCTTGTCTTTCCAGTGCCCGAAACATTGCCTTATGCTGCATGGAGTCAAATGCCTTTTCATAATCCACAAATGCCAGGCATAATGGTGTTTTATATTCATTTGCTTTCTCCATTAGCTGTGATATTACGTGAAGGTGATCCATAGTTGAGAATCCTGTCCTAAAGCCAGCTTGCTCTTTCGGTTGATTCTCATCAAGTATTCTTTCTAATCTGTTAGTAATGACCCTTGTGAACAACTTGTAGATATGGGATAACAAGCTAATTGGTCTATAATTTCCAATTTCTGATTTATCTCCTTTCTTATGCAGCAAAACTATGATTGCATTATTCCACTGCTTAGGTATCACACCTTTTCTAATGCACTTTGTGAAGAGCCTTGCCAGTTTTTGTGTTATGTCTCTTCCTCCCAATTTTAACAACTCTACAGTAACTTCATCTTCCCCCGGGGCTTTCCGATTCTTCATTTTCTTCAATGCATGTTCTACCTCATCGGGAAGAATATCGGGTATGTCATATGTGTTGCTACTTTGCAATCCATCTTCCCCACTGCTGGTATCATTCCCTCGCTCCTTGTATAATTCTCTATAGTAGTCTTCTGCTATTTGAATTATGCCTTCTCTGCTGTTTATAAGTACACCATCGCTATTCTTCAGTTTCAGTATCATTTGTCTTCCTGTTTTACTGCTCATGGCTGCTGATTTAAATCCTTTGTTTTCCCTTAATGCTTGTTCTACTTTTCTTGTGTTAAATCTTCTTATGTCCTCTCTGAGTCTCTTTCTAATGGCTTTGCATAACTCAGTATACTCAATTTTCTCCCTGTCAGTGTTTTTCTTGCTCTTCATTTGTAGTCTTTGGTTCATCACGACAAGTGTTTCTTGAGTAATTTTTTCTTCTTTGGATTTCTTTTTCCCTATAGGTTTCTTGGGCTTTATGACTTTCAGAAAGTTGTAATATTCCTGATCGATATCTTGGTCCTGAGCAGTCTGCAGAAGCTCAAACTTGTTAAGTTCCAGTACATACTGTTTTTTCTCCTGTTCTGTTATCTCAAAGACCTTTGTATTATTTACTCGAGTCAGTTTTTTCCTTTCCTACATTTATATCAAGTGTACATCTTACCATTCTGTGATCACTTCCAACATTTACATTATTCAGGACGAAGTCGATTTTATTAGTTGTTAATCCATTTGGACTCTTCCATGTCCACTTTCTGTTCACTCTTTTCTTGAAAAAAAAGTGTTCAATACTGACAGTCCTTGAGATTCTGCAAATTCCACAAGTCTTTCACCTCTCATTTTTTTCACCAATTCCAAAATTTCCTATAGTTCCCTTTCTGCGCTGTTTTGTCTTTCCAACCTTAACATTGAAGTTCCCCATAATAATAATAGTGTAGTGGGTTTTCTGCTCATCTAGAAGACTCAATTTCGGTGTACATTTCTTCAACCTCTTCATCATCATGGCTCGATGTTGGTGCATAAATCATTATAATCTTTAGCTTGTACCGCTTTGAAATCTTGAGTATTAGTCTTGACACCCTTGGTGATGTACTTTTGAATTCCAAAATGTTGTTTTTAAAATCTTTATGGACCAGAAACCCAACTCCACCTTCACTCCTTTCACTGTTTCCATTGGTGATCCATAGTTGAGAATCCTGTCCTAAAGCCAGCTTGCTCTTTCGGTTGATTCTCATCAAGTATTCTTTCTAATCTGTTAGTAATGACCCTTGTGAACAACTTGTAGATATGGGATAACAAGCTAATTGGTCTATAATTTCCAATTTCTGATTTATCTCCTTTCTTATGCAGCAAAACTATGATTGCATTATTCCACTGCTTAGGTATCACACCTTTTCTAATGCACTTTGTGAAGAGCCTTGCCAGTTTTTGTGTTATGTCTCTTCCTCCCAATTTTAACAACTCTACAGTAACTTCATCTTCCCCCGGGGCTTTCCGATTCTTCATTTTCTTCAATGCATGTTCTACCTCATCGGGAAGAATATCGGGTATGTCATATGTGTTGCTACTTTGCAATCCATCTTCCCCACTGCTGGTATCATTCCCTCGCTCCTTGTATAATTCTCTATAGTAGTCTTCTGCTATTTGAATTATGCCTTCTCTGCTGTTTATAAGTACACCATCGCTATTCTTCAGTTTCAGTATCATTTGTCTTCCTGTTTTACTGCTCATGGCTGCTGATTTAAATCCTTTGTTTTCCCTTAATGCTTGTTCTACTTTTCTTGTGTTAAATCTTCTTATGTCCTCTCTGAGTCTCTTTCTAATGGCTTTGCATAACTCAGTATACTCAATTTTCTCCCTGTCAGTGTTTTTCTCGCTCTTCATTTGTAGTCTTTGGTTCATCATGACAAGTGTTTCTTGACTAATTTTTTCTTCTTTGGATTTCTGTTTCCCTATAGGTTTCTTGGGCTTTATCACTTTCAAAAAGTTGTAATATTCCTCGTTGATATCTTGGTCCTGAGCAGTCTGCAAAAGCTCAAACTTGTTCTTAAGTTCCAGTACATACTGCTTTTTCTCCTCCTTTGTTATTTCAAAGACCTTTGTATTATTTACTCGAGTCAGTTTTTTCCTTTCCTTTCCTACATCTATATCAAGTGTACATCTTACCATTCTGTGATCACTTCCAACGTTTACCTTATTCATGACGGTAACATCATTCACAATATATCTTCTGTTAGTGAGGATGAAGTCGATTTCATTAGTTGTTAATCCATTTGGACTCTTCCATGTCCACTTTCTGTTCACCCTTTTCTTGAAAAAAGTGTTCATTACTGACATTCCTTGAGATTCTGCAAATTCCACAAGTCTTTCACCTCTTTTATTTCTTTCTTTCACCAATTCCAAAATTTTCTATAGTTCCTCTTTCTGCGCTGTTTTGCCTTTTTCCAACCTTAGCATTGAAGTCCCCCATAATAATAGTGTAGTGGGTTTTCTGCTCATCTAGAAGACTCAATTTCAGTGTACATTTCTTCAACCTCTTCATCATCATGGCTCGATGTTGGTGCATAAATCATTATAATCTTTAGCTTGTACCTCTTAGAAATCTTGAGTATTAGTCTTGACACCCTTGGTGATGTACTTCTGAATTCCAAAATGTTGTTTTTAAAATCTTTATGGACCAGAAACCCAACTCCACCTTCACTCCTTTCACTGTTTCCATTGGTGTACAGCAGATTTCCACTTGATAAACTTATAAGTGATTCATTTCTTCTTCTTGTTTCAGCCAAACCAATGATATTCCAATTCACATTTGCTAATTCCTTTTCCAGCTCTAATGTCCTGTCTTCACCTGTCTTTGCAACTTGACTGAAGACAGTCAAGTTGCAAAGAGCTCCAAGTGATTAGTGAAGTTGGGAGAATGGAAGAGAGACAACAGATGAATTTAACACAATGAGGTAGAGAGATTTTAAGCTAGAGAAGATCAAAAAGAGGAGATTCCAAATTACCAAGTCTCTGACAGGGAATATCGGAAGGGACATATGCACAAGTATCACCTTTGAGGTGAAAGGAATCATACAGCGAATAAATTGGGCAACTGAGATGAGCAGTGGTTGAATCAACCGATAACTGAGATTCTGTCAGAAAAAGTACATGGGGTTTGGCAGACTGCAAGTGGAAATTGACATCGTTGAGATTGGAATTGAGACCACATATATTTGTAAAATGAACTAGGAAGTGTTTGGGAGGTTTAGATATTTTTGCAGATAAGCTTACTCCATTAGTTTCACATCTGGTGAGTGTGGGCTTGGCGTATCCAGAGTCCTGAGCTGGATATCATCATTCTTCTCTTTCTTGGTGATTCCCTTCTCTCTCTCTGTAATTCAGAATTTTTTTGGCTGGTGCAGCATAAACCTCAGGCTTCCTTGCACCATATGGCTAATAATAATAATAATAATTCATGGGACATTCAATAGTAAGAAAGATTGGCAGGGGTAGGACATGCTGTATGAAGTAATGAAATTTTTGGCCCATATCCTTGACATAAAGTGCCCTCGACAATGCCCTCTCGCATGCACACTACTCAGACTTCCTGCAGTCAATAGTTAGCAGAGTAGAGGTAGCAAGATTATACACTAGCTAATCCGGAAGCTTCCTAAAGAGTTACCACTAGGTTCAGTCCGGTGTAGTAACTAGCGGCCGGCCTGCGAAAACCCCTTTAGGAGCTGTACCAAAATGTTAGGAAGCTTGGATCTCACCATGTTCATCATAACCTCACAAGTCATCATTCATACTGCATGATGGAAGAGATGGAGAAGGGTTGTTTATTTAGGCTATTAGCTTCCACAATAAAAGATGGAAGCCTGTTCCATCAATCAACTACCCGCTGGCTATAGGCAAATTTCCGCACATCTATTGTACAACTATCTTTCCTCAATTCGAAACTGTGCCCCCTCAGGTTCTTAGTCTGAGCAAGAGGAAGAATTCCATCAGCATTCAGCTTGATCAACCCATTCAAGGCCTTATACACTTCAATCAGATCAACTCGCAGGTGCCTACTCTCCAAGCGCTGCAATTTGCAGAACTTAAGACCTTCTTGGTAAGATCATCCCCTTTGTTCCTCTCACCAATCTTGTTGCCTTCTTTGTACTTGTTCTAGCAACTCTACATCCAGGCCTCCAGATTTGTACACAGTACTCTAGGTGCCTACTCTCCAAGCGCTGCAATTTGCAGAACTTAAGACCTTCTTGGTAAGATCATCCCCTTTGTTCCTCTCACCAATCTTGTTGCCTTCTTTGTACTTGTTCTAGCAACTCTACATCCAGGCCTCCAGATTTGTACACAGTACTCTAGGTGGGCCTGGCCATTGCCTTGTAAAACGGGATAATCACGCCCCTGTCCCTGCTAGCAAAATTCCTATATATCATTGACAAGACTCCATGACCTGCCCTTGCAGCTCATCTGCACTGCTCAGCGAACTTCATATTTGACCGCACAATTCCCCCAGGTCTTTTTCACTTTCTACTTCCTCGAGTGTAGTGCTACACAGTTGGTACATTTCTCTTCGGTTACTGCTATCCATATGCAGTACTCTGCATTTGTCAATGTTAAACTTCAGTTGCCACTTCTCAGCCCATTTTCCAAACTTATCTAGATCCAGCTGTAGTAGCATACTGTCTTTACTGTCGTTAACAACTCTGCTAACCTTTGTATCATCTGCAAATTTGGATATTAAATCTGATATACCTTCATTAATATCATTGATAAATATACAAAACAATAATTGGCCCAACACCGAACCCTGGGGAACTACACTAATAACATTTGCCCACGAAGAGCAGTGTCCATTGATTATCACTCTGTTGTCTCCCACTCAACCATCCCTTTATCCATTGTAGCAGCTTACCCTTGGTGCCATACCTCTCCAATTTGTACAGCAGTCTTCCATGTGCAACAGTATCAAAAGCTTTCCTGAAATCCAAGTATATGATATCAGAATTATTTTTGGCATTCAGTTCCTTTGTGACCACCTCATAGTATCCAATCAAATTGGTCAGACAAGACCTCCTATTAACAAACCCATGCTGTCTTGTCTAGATGATCCTGCAATGCTTCTTTAACCAGTGATTCCATTATTTTCCCTGGAACACAATTAAAACTAACAGGTCTGTAGTTACTTGTGTCACCGAAACCCCCCTTTGTGAATTGGTGATACATTTGCACACCTCCCCTGAGTCTAAGGAAGCTGTTATAATTATGGCTAAGGGTTTGCTTACTTCTTTTGCTGCCTCCTTTAATATAACTGGATAGATCCCATCCACCCCAGGTGCCTTCTTTATGTTTAACTTCATCGATTTCTCCTCCACTTTGCTCTCAGTTATTACAAAATTACTTAGCTCCCTGTTAGTATTTGATAAAATTCTGGCACTGCCCTCATTGAATAACTCCTCGTGTCAATATAGATGCAAAATACTCATTCAGTTTATCAGCTACCTGAGCATGATCATCAATGGTCAACCCATCTATGTTATCATCAATAGTCAGCCCTTTCCTTCTAAAGTAAAGAACTCTTTTCTGTTTTTCTTTGCATCCTTTGCCAAAAATTTCTCATAATCTGCCTTTGCCTGCCTAACCTCCTTTGTGACTTGATTACAGACTAGTTTCTACCTGCCATAGGCTTTTGTGTCACCTGATACTTTATATGCATCCCATACATTCTTCTCAGCCACGAGCCTCATTAATTCATCTGACATCCATTTAGGCCAAAACCTTGAACAATATTTTTTTGTTGGAATGAAAAGCCTAGGGTTTCTTTTTTGTTAGTTGTTGGTGCATCAGCTTCTGTGGCCATAATTCACGTCCCAAAGGTTTTGTATTTTATTGTGATCCAAGGCGGGATTCGAACCTGCAACCTTTTGGGTTGCCAGGAAAAGTCTAGTAGCGTCCAAAATTAAGTCCTTGAAGGCTTCTCATTTAGAATTCAACGTTGGAAACATCAGTTGATCCCACTGTACAGAATTTAAAAACGCTTTGTGACGCCCTGTAGTCACCTTTATGAAAGCAAAAGCCCTTCCATTTAGCCTTATTAGTAGTTACATATTAATTCCCACATCAGTACATTGTGATCGCTGTACCGCAGTGGTTTCTTTATCTGGAAATTCTTAATGCATGAATAATCCGTCGATAATCAGATCAACAGTATTACTCCCTCTGGTTGCCTCTCGAACATATCGCTGAAGACATTCTGATTTACTGCCCCACTCTATTTCTCTGCACAATTGCTCATTATAATCATCAGATTCATTAGGCCAAAAACACATGCGCCTACTCTCATTTTTCCTTTCCCAGTGCTTATTTCATACCAAGCAGACTCAACACTGCATTGTCGACCAACATCAGTTGGATGCGCTTCCTTAGATTTTGTGTTTCTTAACTAACAGCATAACCCCCCCTCCTCCCTTCCTGTCCTGTCTATCCTGCCTGTACACATTGTACTCCCTAAATTCCAGTTCTTCATTCCCTATATCTGTGTGACACTACGTCTCTGATATCCCAACAATATCTGCTTTTGATGTCTTGACTAGCACTTCAAGCTCATCAAATTTATTAACTATAATCCTAGCATTGCTGTGTATGCAAGTATACATACACCTGTTCCTACTCTTAGTTACCCTAACACAGCCCATGTATTTACTTGTTTCACTATGACTTCCAGCAGCCTTGGAAATCTCCATTATCTTGCTTTCCAGACTGCTGCTCATTCTAATAGAAGCAGTGCAATAATCACTTTTGCTTCTGCCTGCGGCCACTGTTAACATTTTAGTCTGTGTATCCCCCCCCAAGCTAGCAGTTTTGCGAGAAGGAGCAGCAGTGCGTAGCACATGCTTCTTGATTAGACCGGGGTTCGAGCCCGTCACCACCAAATACGGAGGATGCGGAAAGGTCAGGGAATGACCACTGCATATCCCGGAGCAATATGGCCTTAGTTGCTAATGCTCCTAAAAAAAACCAAGCAGTTTTGCGACCCACCTAACACTGCCTCGATAGCATCAGCAAATATTCTTGCACCCTTTCTATTTAAGTATACCCCCACCCCTGTCAATAAGCACAGACCAGGCTAAAAAAAAATTCTACCCCTTGAGTCTTGCACAGTCTCTCCAGGGCCGAATTGATTGACAAGGTTCTCATCATATACCCCCTCCTATCATGTCTAGGTAGAATTGCAGACACTTTCACATTCAATCCTAACTCGCATCTTTTTTTTCAACATTGACTTGTACTTGAGTAAACCTGCAGATCCCTTACTCTTAATGTCATTAGTTCCAATGTGTACAACAATATCACCTTTTTGAGCCCTTAAAAGATATCTGCTCTACAACGTCATCAACTTTTGCCCCTGGCAGACATTTCCTGTTCCACCTATCCTTCTTGCATAGTATATTCCCCGTCTCCCTGACAATAGTCACCAACAATAACCAGTTCTTTGGGACCAGCACATTCTGCCTTGGATGTTACCTCTGTTTTGCCTGATGCACAGGATGGAGCTCTGTCGTTGAGCTGGGCAGCTGAGAACTTGATGGGCCTCTCATATTTTCTTTGAGGGAATTTACCTTCTACCTCAAGCTCTCGTAGATGCCATCAGAACACTGAGTTGGTGCCTAATTTCTTGACACTAGTCACCTAGCACACACAACAGCATCCTCCTTGGCTGGATCATGTCCTGTTTTATAAAAGTTGGCAAACATTTCGCACATTTTTTTTAGACTGATGCATGGGAGAATCGCCCCTTTGTTTCTCCCCCGAGTCACATCACTCTTGCTAGTCTGATCTTTGCTTTGCAGCTCTAGTGTTATGATTTCTGTTTAAATACAATTCAATTAACAATGAATTTTAATAAGGTTAATATTATTTTTGATTAATTGATAATACTATCATAAACCAACAGATTCCTAGTACAGTGCTTCGTATTTCGCTATCTAGTTTTACTTTATACCTTACGCTATCAGTTCGAGATATATACAGTGTATATGTTAAGTTATTTCTTATTGACTACAATAATGCGGCTAGTTCAACAATATTGGCATCAACACCAGGAGTTGTAACTTCCAAACATCGCTGTTCAATTCAGGCCTAATGAATATGAAGAGTATAATGAGCAGTTGTGCAGAGAAATAGAGTTGGCCAGTAAATCAGAATATCTTATAATGGGGGATTTTAACTTTCCAGATATTGATGGAACTTGTGGTTTGGTCACTTGCACACTAGCAAGACTTTTGTAGATTTATTGGATGACTGTTTTCTACAGCAACATGTTCGTGAGGCAACCAGAGGGAGTAATACTCTTGATTGATCTGATTATCAGCAGTGATTATTCGTGCATTAAGAATTTGCAGATAAAGGAACCACAGGGTGACAGTGATCACAATGTATTGATGTGGGAATTACTTAAAGATGTGACTACCATCAAAGCTAAAGGGAAAGGCTTTTGCTATCGTAAAGGTGACTACAGTGGGATCAACTGATGACTTTGCCAACGTTGAATTCTAAATGGGAAGCCTTCAGGGACTTAATTTTGGAAGCTACTAGGCTTTTCATTCCAACCTAGAAATACTGTTCAAGGTTTAGGCCTAAACTGATGTCAGTTGAATTAATGAGGCTCGTGACAGAAGAAGAACATATGGGATGCATATAAAGTATCAGGTGACACAGAAGACTATCAGAGGTATAAACTAGTCTGTAATCAAAGTTACAAAGGAGGTTAGGCAGGCGAAGGCAGATTACGAGAGATCTTGGGCAAAGAATTCAAATAAAAACAGCAAAGAGTTCTTTATTTATGTCAACTCTAGAAGGAAAGGGATGAATCATATTGAACCACTTAACATTGATGGGTTTACTATTGATGATCATGTTCAGGTAGCTGATAAACTGAATGAGTATTTTGCGTCTACATTTACACATGAGGAGTTATTCAATGAGGGGAGTGCCAGAAGTTCATCAAACGCTAACAGGGAGCTAAGTGATTTTGTAATAAACTGAGAGCAAAGTGGAGGAGAAATTGATGAAGTTAAACATAAGGAAGGCACCAGATCTATCCAGTTATATTAAAAGAGGCAGCAGTGGAAGTAAGCAAACCCTTAGCCATAATTATGAGAGCTTCCTTGGACTCAGGAGAGGTCCCCATGGACTGGAGGTGTGCAAATGTATCACCAATTCACAGAGGGGTTTCAAAAGGTGACACAAGTAACTACAGATCTGTTAGTTTAACTTGTGTTCTGGAGAAAATAATGGCATCATTGGTTAAAGAAGCATTGCAGGATCATCTAGACAAGACTGCAGTAATAGTTAAGACACAGCATAGGTTTGTTAATGGCATCATTGGTTAAAGAAGCATTGCAGGATCATCTAGACAAGACTGCAGTAATAGTTAAGACACAGCATAGGTTTGTTAAAGGGAAGTCTTGGCTGACCAATTTGATTGGATACCATGATGTGGTCACTAAGGAACTGAATGCAAAAATAATTTTGATATCATATACTTGGATTTCAGGAAAGCTTTTGATACTGTTGCACATGGAAGAGTGCTGTACAAATTGGAGAGGTATGGTATTAAGGAAAAGTTGCTACAATGAATAAAGGGATGGTTGAGTGGGATACGACAGAGAGTGGTAATCAATGGACACTGCTCTTCGTGGGCAAATGTTATTAGTGTAGTTCCCCAGGGTTGGTCTTGCGCCCATTGTTGTTTTGTATATTTATCAATGATATTGATGAAGGTATATCAGGTTTAATGTCTAAGTTTGCCGATGATACAAAGGTTGGCAGGGTTGTTAACAACAGTAAAGACAGTATGCTCCTCCACTGGATCTAGATAAGTTGGGAAAATGGGCTGAGAAGTAAAGTACTGCATGTGAGTAGCAATAACCGAAGAGAAACATACCAATTGTGTGGTAATGTTCAGGGAAATGGAAAGTGAAAAAGACCTTGGGTAATTGTGCAGTCAAATATGAAGTTCGCTGAGCAGTGCAGACGGGCTGCCAGTGCAGGTCATGGAGTCTTTTCAATGATGATATATAGGAATTTTGCTAGCAGGATCAGGGAGGTGATTAACCCATTATACAAGGCAATGGTCAGGCCACACCTAGAGTACTGTGTCAGGCCTGGAGGCCTCATTTTAGGAAGGATCTAGAGTTGCTAGAAGGAATACAAAGAAGGGCAACAAGATTGGTGAGGGTAACAAAGGGGTGCTCTTACCAAGAAAGACTTAATTGCTGCAAATTGTAGCACCTGGAGAGTAGGCATCTGCGAAATGATCTGATTGAGGTGTATAAGGCCTTGAATGGGCTGAGGAAGCTGAATGCTGATGGGATTCTTCCTTTTGCTCAGACTGAGAACCTGAGGAGTGCAGTTTCAAATTGAGGAAAGATAGTTGTAGAATAGATGTGTTCAAATTTGCCTTTAGCCAGCAGGTAGTTGATTGGTGGAACAGGCTTCCATCTTTTGTTGTGAAAGCTAATAGCCTAAATAAATTTAAGGCTGAGCTGGAAAGGCATTTGGAATGAAGGAGGGGTGAAATGGGAGGGTTTTATTTTTTGATGATGATGCTGCATAAGCTCGCTTTCTTGCATCGTATGGCAGTGCTAATATTAATCGCAATAGGTATATGAAATATGTGTTGTATTCCAATTGTTATTAAAATCCAGGAAGAAATAAATAAAGCACATTTTGAAATCATATCAACGTGTTACAATCTGAAGTACTGAAATTGCTGTTTAATTTATTACAGGGGATCTGCAAAATAATAGAAACATCTGATATGAAAGTAGTGTTTTTAATGGCTCAATGATGTATTTATGAACATGTGAATTTATATGGGATTAATTTAAAGATGTAACTGCCATCAAGGGTAGAGGAAAGGGTTTTAGCTTTCATAAAGGTGACTACAGTGGACCAACTAATGATGTAACCATTCCCCAATTCTAAATGGGAAGCATTCAAACAATTAATCATAGAAGTTACTAGGCTTTTCATATCAACTAAGAAATACTGTTCAGGGTTTAGGTCAAAATGGATATCAGATGAACTAATGAGACTCGTGGCAGAGAAGAAAAATGCATGGGATTTCAAAAATCACCATAAAAATTCTATCACATCTACAACAGAAGATGTACCAATGTTTAATATTAAAATAAAGGGATATATACATATAATTTAAGTTTATAATACAAATGTAAAAAATATATATGTTCTCTATAACCCATTTAACTTTGGAAAAATGATCATTAATCATAGTGAAATAGTTATTTCAATAATATATAATCAGCATACCTGTAGTTGTCCTTAAAAATGTTTGCTACTGAGGAATTTTCTCTTGTATTCCTGCTTACTCTCCCTCACAAGGAACCAGCAGTAATCTCTCATCATTACAGGATCCCAGCGACCTTGGTACTGCTTTTCCATTGTCGAAAATCTTGATGAAACTGCTCCCATTGTTAATCACTCTAGTCTCCCAGATTTTCGGGGGGGAGATTTGAGATGGGAATGAAGAAATTGAATTTTCAACGACATTCGACAGCCCATGATTTATAGCACTTGAGTAAAGTAGACAGCAACATTTCTTTGTTTTCTTCTTTCCTGTTACCCAAAAAACCATGTACTACTGCCTTAAATGATCGCCAAGCTGCCAATTCAACTTCCTTTAACTGGGTTTCAAGCACATCGTCTTTCAGGAGTTTCCTAATTTGGGGTCCTTCGAAAATTCCTTCCTTAAGTTTGGCATATGTTAAATTAGGAAACACACTTCTGAAGTATGCAAATCCATTACCTTCTTTATCTAGTCCCTTCAGGAAATTTTTTCTCAATCCAAGTTTGATATGCACAGGTGGAAGAAGAACCTTATTTGATTTTACTAAAGGAATATATTTTAATTACATTGTCCTGGTGTGAACTCGTCCCAATTCTTCTGCCACACGGCTGTTCCACAAACAAAAAACAACAATATTTTATGGTAGTGACCTCTAGAAATGTGCTCCTCTGCTCATACTATCACGCCTCATGAAATTTCTCTTTGAACAGAAAAATGTGAGATCCTGAAAACACAAGTCTGCCTACAGTATCACATGTTATCTCGTGAATACAGCGAATGACAACAGTGTCATCATACAACTACAGTAAATGGGAAATTTAGCTCTCACACATTTGACCTTTTTTGAGCTTCTTAAACTTGTATGTATTGCTGTGCAGGTCGCTGTGTTTGGTTGGTACCAGGTTTTGCTGTCACTCTGCTTTACTCACTGACGAAATTGTGCATGAGCCAATGAGAAAATTGCTTTATACTTGCATTGTAACCTAATATATCAGGCATGTTGTTATAGCAGAACAGACTGTATACGTGATCTCAATTGTAATATCAGTTATTTCCACTTGCATCCTGCCAAATCCCATGTACTTTTTTTTGTCAGAATCCCAGTTATTGGTTGATTCAATCACTGCTCATCTCAGTTGTCCAAATTATTTGCTGTGATTCCTTTAACTTCAAAGGTGGAACTTGTGCATATGGAAATTCCGATATTCCATCACAGACTTAGTGCGAACTCTGTACCAATTGAAAATCCGCTCTACTGTGGAATATTTTTTCACATCTAGGCTGATGCTCTAGAACCTTTTGTCTTCCAGATTCCATTCAAAAGAGGGCAGTTTGGCCAATTAATCTCTCTCAACTCTGTACCAATTGCAAATCCACCAATTGGAATATTTTTTCACATCTGGGCTGATGCTCTAAAACCTATCTTCCAGATTCCATTCAAAAGAGGGCAGTTAGGCCAATTAATATCTCTCTTTCCATCCTTCTTCCTCATTTATTTATTGAACTTCCATTTTCTGAAACAACTCTTCACACATATTTCCTGAAAATTAAAATCTACAGAATTCAAGTTGAATGTCACTAAGTACCTTTTTTTTTTTTTAAATTCATTTTCAACCTTCAGCCCATGTATGGTACTAAGTATTATAGGTTCTAATACCCCTTGTGTTTCGGTTTTCATAAAAAAACAAAATACTCAAAACAGAATCATTTATATTTACCTAAAATTAATCATGTTAAAAGTTGTGTTATTTATTGAAAGTTAATTAATTGAAACACATGTGCAGTGATAATCAATAAATAAATAAATAGAAAATAAAAAACTGAGTAAGCAACCATTTACAGTAAATTTCATTTTTTCGTAATTATTGAAACTGGCAACACCAACCTCTGCAAAGCAGATACCTCCCTGTAGTAGATCTTTCTTCTGACTCAGTGGTGTCTGCTTTAGAGAGGATTCACTGTATTAATTTCCTTCATCTATGTTTTTATATGAAATGGTAGCCTCTGCAATAAAAGTACCACAACAAAATAGTCTAAAGTGTTAAGCACCAGGCACCTTTTGGCATATCCCCAATGTAAAATTTATTGACATCCAGTTAGGTAGAGGTCAACAAATTTATTTTAGATCTAGGTGCTACTTGTAGAATTTACATGACAGGATTAACCTGGCAGAGGTGACACTACTAGTCGTTACATTTACATGATCACCTGTTGTCCAGAAGCAATGCATTAGCATTAGTAAAGGCACATGAAGCAAGAAGGCAAGTTTTATAGCATCAGCCAAAAGAAAAAACAAAATCTTCAAATTTCACCCACTTGCTCCAAACGTTTGTCTAGTTCTGCCTTGAATCTGTTTAAGCTATCAACTTCTAAAATGACAGGTGGAAGTTTGTTCCAGCAATCAACCACACACTGGCTACAGGCAAAGTTCTGCACATCTATCCTACAACTGTCTTTCCTCAATTTGAATTTATGCCCTCTCAGGCAATTATTCTGAGCAAGAGGAAGAATCCCATCAGCATTGAGCATGCTCGAACCATTCAAGGCTTTACACACCTCAATCAGATCACCTTGCAGGTGCCTAGTCTCCAAACACTGTAATTTGCAAAACTTAAGCCTTTCTTCTTAAGAGCAACCCTTCGTTCCATTCACTAATCTTCTTGCCCTTCTCTGTACTTGTTCCAACAGCTTTACATCCTTCTTGAAATGAGGCCTCCAGACCTGTCTACTGTACTCAAGGCGTGGCCTGACCATTGCTTGATACAAGCGGATAATCATCTCCTTATACCCGCTAGAAAAATTCCTGACAAGACACCATGAGTTACTCTTGCAGACCGTCTGCACTGCTTAGAAAACTTTATCTGCCTGCACAATTACCCCGGGTTCTTTTCATTCTCTACCACTGCCAGTGTAGTACCATACAGTTGATACTTTACTCTGGGGTTACTGCTTCCCATATGCAGTAGTTTACATTTGTCAATGTTAAACTTCAGTTGCCACATCTCAGCCCATCTGCTCAACTTTTCTAGATCCTGTTGCAGCAGAGTACTATCATTAGTGTCACTAATAACCCTGTCAATGTTCGTATGGTCTTCAAACTTGGACATTAAGCCTGATATAACATCATCAATATCATTAATAAATACAGAAAACAACAATGGACCAAACACTGAACCTTGAGTCGACTCCACTAATTACATTAGTCGACGAAGAGCGGTGTCCATTAATTACCACTCTGTCTTCTCCCACTAAACCATCCCTTTATCCATAGCAGCAGTTTGCCTCCAATGCCACACTACTCCAATTTGTGCAGCAGTTTTCCATGTGCAACAGTATCAAAGATCCAAATATATGATATCAAAGTTATTTCCTGTATCCAGTTGCTTTGTGACCACATCATAGTATTAAATCAAATTGGCCAGACATGACTTCCCCTTAACAAAACCATGCTGTGTCCGAGCTATAACTGAAGTCTTGTCTAGATGATCCTGCGGTGCTTCTTTAACCAGTGCCTCCATTAATTTCACTGGAACAGAATTTAAACTAACAGGTCTGTAATTACCAGTGTTGCCCTGTGATCTTCCTTTGTGAATTGTGGTCAAATTTGCACATCTCCAGTATAAGGAAGCTCTCATAATTATGGCTAATGGTTTGCTTGCTTACTTCCTTTGATGCCTCCTTTAATATAACTGGATAGATCGATCCACCCCAGGTGCCTTTCTAATATTTATCTTCAACAATTTCTCCTCCACTTTCCTCTCAGTTATTACAAAATCATAGCTCACTGTCAGAGTTTAATTCGCCTCTGGCATTCCCCTCCCTGCATAACTCGTCGTGTGAATGTAGATGCAGAATGCTCATTTAGTTTGTTAGCTACCTGAGCAGGATCATCAACAATTGAACCATCGATATCCAGTGAACCAATCTGGTTCATCCCCTGCCATCTAGAGTTTACATAAGTAAAGAACTCTTTGCTGTTTTTGTTTGCATTCTTTGCTAAAGATTTCTCATAATCTGCCTAGCCTCCTTTGTGACTTGGTTACAGACCAGCTTATATCTATCATAGGCTTCCGTGTCATCCATTAATTTATATGTACCCCATGCAGTTTTCTTCTGTGCCACATGTCTTATTAGTTCATCTCACATCCACTTAGGCCTAAACCTTGAACAGTATTTCTTAGTAGGTATGGAAAACTCTGGTAGCTTCCAAGATTAATTCTTTGATTGCTTCCCATTTTGAATTTGTTGTTTGTAACATCAGTTTGTCCCACCGTATAGAATTTAAATACTGTATCAGACTTCTGTAGTCGCCTTTACGAAAGCAAAAACCTCCCCTTTGCCCCTGATGGTAGTTTCCTCTTTGAGTAAATCCCACTTCACTGCCACCTAATGGTTCCTTTATCTACAGATTCTTAATTCATGAAGAATCATTATTGATAATCAGATCAAGAGTATTTCTCTCTCTAGTTGTCTCCCGAACATGCTGCTGTAGAAAACAATCATCCAATAAATCCACAAAAGCCTTGCTAGTGTGTTATTGACCAACCCACAAATTCTAGTCAGTATCCGGGAAATTAAAATCCCCCATTATAAGAATCTGATTTACTATCCCACTATATTTCCCTATACATTTGTTCATTATACTCATCAGAGTCATTAGGCCTGTGACACACCCCTACTCTTCAATTTTGATTTCCCAGTGCTTATGTCACACCAAACTGACTCGACACTGCACTGTCTAGCCATGTCAACTGGCTGTACTTCCTTGGATTTTGTGTTTCTTAACTAATAGCATAATCATATGACAGGGATGGTTTTAAGAGGAGTTTGACCAGTCATAAACTGTGATGTGGTCACAAAGGAAATGCCACCAATTTTAAACACACACACCAACCGTTTATGACTGATTGAATAATGAAATAAAATAAAATGATAGAAAAGACTGTAAAATAATATTTACAAAAAACTTAATTATTTACAAAAAAATAAACTATAACAAAAATAAAATAAGTAAATAAGTTAAAATGCATTAAAATATAAATATAAAAGTGATAAAAAGACTATAAAAAAACACTATTAGAGCTTTCGGAGGTGTCTGCCTCCTTCCTCAGTAATAGTGAGACCTAAGTGACACATCCTTAAATACCAGGTTCACGGCACACGTGAATGACCAAGTGCACGCTCAGCATTCCTTTCACTTGTACCTGAACCGGAAGTGGTCTGGAGACATGGAAAATTAAAACGTTTATCTCTGGCCAAAACCACCGCCTCAAAAAGGGGGTGAAGCCTAACTCCCCTGTCTCTGTTCATGCTATTGTTACCAGAGGATCCAATCCACAGACTTTCCAGCCACTTGCGGTCCCAGAATCTATGCGCCCAGTCAAGGATGACAGCGTTGTCTGGGGAGATCTAGTGTTGTTTTTCCCAATAGTGCTCGGCAATGGCGGATTTATTGAGCTCTGCGGTCCATATCGCTCTTGAATGTTCCCCCAGACGGTCCTTGAGACACCGTCCTGTCTCCCCCACGTAACATTCCCCACAATCCGGGCATGTGATCTCATATACGACCCCACTACTAGAATCCCTAGTAATGGGGTATTTGACCTGTGACACTACTGTGTGCTGAACGTCGCAAAGCATCCTCGCAATGCGATCTGACAGGCCCGGATAGTAGGGAACATACACTGTGGTAAGCGGTACAGGCGGAACTACCCGATTGGGCTCTTCCTCTCTGTTGTATTCATCAATGACCCTCTGGGGGTAACTGCACCTCATAAGATCCGTCGTGATTTGCCTAATTTCCTTCTCCCCCTCCTCAGGGTTACTGCAATGTGTTCTCACCCTACCCAAAAGTGCTCTGGCCACACTATTTTTATGTTGGACCTGTCCAACATAAATCCGCCATTGCCGAGCACTATTGGGAAAAACAACACCAGATCTCCCCAGACAACACTGTCATCCTTGACCGGGCGCATAGATTCTGGGACCGCAAGTGGCTGGAAAGTCTGTGGATTGGATCCTCTGATAACAATAGCATGAACAGACAGGGGAGTTAGGCTTCACCCCTTTTTGAGGCAGTGGTTTTGGCCAGAGATAAACGTTTTAATTTTCCACGTCTCCAGACCACTTCCGGTTCTGGTACAAGTGAAAGGAATGCTGAGTGTGCGCTTGGTCATCCACGTGTGCTGTGAACCTGGTATTTAAGGATATATCACTTAGGTCTCACTATTACTGAGGAAGGAGGCAGACACCTCCGAAAGCTCTAATAGTGTTTTTTATCGCTTTTATATTTATATTTTAATGCATTTTAACTTATTTACTTATTTTATTTTTGTTATAGTTTAGTTTTTTGTAAATATTATTTTACAGTCTTTTTATTTTATTTCATTATTCAATCAGTCATAAATGGTTGGTGTGTGTGTTTAAAATTGGTGGTATGAATAATCCCAACCTCAGAGGCCTTATTGCAGATACAAAGGAAATGGATGCAAAACATAATTTTGATATCAATACTTAGATTTAAGTAAAGCTTTTGATACCCCCAGAGGCTCACATCTGTTGAGTATGTGCTTGGTACACCCAGGGTCCTGAACTGGTTATCATCATTTTTCTCTTTCTTGTTGATTTCTCTCTCAACTCAGAATTTTTTTTTTTTTTTTTTTTCCCTGGTGCAGCAAAAGCCTCAGGCTTCTTTGCACCATATGGCTAATTATAATAATAATAATACTATTTCACATGAAAGGCTTCTGTACAAATTGGAGTAGTCTGGTAAAAGGCAGATAGTAACTGTTCATGGCCACTGCTCTTTGTGGACTACATTAATGGAGTCCCTAAGTCTATATTTGGCAACTTACCGCTTTCAGTATTTATTAAAGATATTGATGATGAAAGCATGTGAAGTTTAATATCTGAATTTGCTGATGACAAAAAGGTTGCTAAGGTGGTTAATAGGAGAATGAGGTCTTCATCATGGGTTGAGATGTAGCAATTGAGTTTACTGTTTAGGTTCCTTGCAAAATAGTCCAATGCATTAGTCCACATGCATAATTCAATATTTAGCACGCATAGTTGAGAGTCTGCATAGGCATTTAGAGAAATTGCGACTTAAGTAAAATTCAACTTGCATAGAGTTCCACGGAACGCAACCCTTATGTTAGTCAGCGAGTGGCTGTATAAATTTTAAAAAATTAAACATATTCATAGTATAATTTGCAAATGTTTAGTAAGTTGCTGTCTGGAAACAGGACATTAGAAGTTTCTGGGTTCAGCTGTACTCTTCTTCCTTGGATGAGAAATCTAGATGTAGAAATCTCTTTCACCTACTACACTTGGACCGTTTTCAGGGATTGCAAGAATTAAATCCAGACAGTAAAAAATTAAAATGCAGCAATTTTTTATGTATGGTGATAAGCTTAAATTATATGGTAATTTTGTGTTTATCATGATGAATGCAATCCAAGTTAGTATTCTTTATATCTGCAATTTTTGGAAAACTTTTAATGGTGGTCTTCAGTATTGTGCTGAAAGATTTCATTTTTATTGTCTGTTCAATTTCTAATTCTAAAACAAAATAAAAAGAACAATAACATCATAGACAGTCTTTTGTGCATAGCACAGTTGGTTTATCCAGCAAAGAGCAAATCAGCCAAAGAATGCACACAATTTGCAGACATATTATATATTCAAAGTATGGCCTAAGTTATGCTTAGGCCATACTTTGAATGCACCTAAAACCTTAGAACAACCAATGATCATAACCAGAGATAATTCAGAAATCAAAAGGGATGTTTACAAGTCTTCATCTTTTCACGTCTAGCAAAGAGATATTGAGGTGAGGTTAAAAAAAATAATTTTAAATCTAGAAAATTGAGTAATCATACCTTTTTTGAATGTGCACTGTTTATGAAGATATCAGTGGGAGTAGCATTGTATATAATTAATTAAAACCAGGGGGGGGGGACTTGAACACCTCATAATTTAGTAAATGTGATACTTAAAAACTAATCAAAACAGTTAATTTAAAGTTAATATATTAATTTTTGCTATTATTGTATTAAATTTTTTACATTCAAAAACTGGAACTGCACCTGCCCCACAAACCACAAAATTTCTGAAGACCTGACTTGCACTGCAGGTACATGACCCGATGCAGGAATCTACCACAAAATAACATACCTGTTGAGTGCTACCACATATCAAGGTAGTGTAGAAAGAAAATAATTAGGAGTAATTGTTCACTCTTTGTGGTAGAGTGAACAACCTAGGAATAATTGCATTCTACCATGAAGTTCTCTGATCAGTGCATACAAGATGCTAGGTCAGTTTCTATTGATGATAAGGTGTTTTTTTTTTTTTTTTTTTTTTTGCTGACATATAAGCTTGTTCTCCTGCATCATATGCCACTACTAATAGTATTTTCATGTAATTTTCCCTACTGCTAATATTAAAATAATTAATTTCAAGTTCTTTTGAAATATATATTATGTACCTGTATGTCTCAGATTCATATACACAAAATTTGAAATCACTCATAATGCTTTATTTGTTGTAGATGAGAAACTTATTGAAGGAATACTATGTTTAAGGAATGGCAAAAACTGTAGTTAAAGCTGTTATCAAATATTTTATGAAAAAGAACTGAACTCAGAAAGTACCATCGGGTTAAGAAATCTGAAGATTATCTACTGTAGTTATGGGCACCTGTTGCATATGCAAGAAATTATTTATTTATTATTATTATTTTTTTTTTTTTTTTTTTTTTTTTTTTGGCAGTAATTAAAGCCTTAACACCATTAAGAAAAGTGTATTAGTTGTGCAGAGGAGGCTATACTAAAAAATTTAAATAATTTCGTCATTGTCATCCTATTTCTCCTTGAAGGATAGAGCAACTTGATCACCTAATAATTCAACCTTGGTTACATCAAGGAATGCCACCACAAAATTATTGTTAATTAGCTTCTTAAATTATTTCAGAAACATTCCTTCTACTCTCTCCCCTCTCGCATACTTCTGTATGTGAGGGGGGGAAGAGAATTAACCCCAGGGGCTCACATCTGGTGAGTATGGGCTTGGCACACCCAGGGTCCTGAACTAGATATCATCATTCTTCTCTTTCTTGGTGGTTCCTTTCTACTTTTCTCTCTCTCTCTCTCTTTCTCTCTCTCTCTCGTCTCTCTCTCTCCTCGTCTCTCTCTCTCCTCTCTCTCTCTCTCAGGATTTTTTTTTTTTTTTCTTCTGGTGCAGCATAAGCCTCAGGCTTCCTTGCACCATATAGCTAATAATAACAAAATACTTTCCTTTCGTATTTGCTTCTCACCTGGCTTGCCCATTCTGCTAATTTTTCTTAGTTACATATTTCACTATTATTTTCTGGCAACATGCTGTTTTTGGATATGATTTTCAGTTGCGTTGTGTTTGTCTTAATATTTTCTTTCATATTTTTCTCTTTTATTGTTTTTTTTTCCTCGACTATTCGTTTATATTAAAATTTTATTTATTTGTTTATTTATATATATATATATATATATATATATATATATAATTTTTTTTTTTTTTTTTTTTGTATGCTATATGGTAGTAGTGAGTTGATACTAATTCATTGTCCAATTCACTGCCTCTTATAGCCTGTGTTTTTGTATTTTTATGTTTTGAATTTAAATTTGGTATCCATTAGCTGTTTGGCTTTGTAAGTTCTTCCAGCTGCTATATCTTTAATTTCTCAGTGCATAAGAGACACTGTTACTTATTTTGACATGCTGATCACTTTGTTAATGCATTGATTTGTTTAATGTTTGAAATTCAGTGATTCATTTCCTGGACCATCACAGTAAAACTACAGAATTTAGCTTTTGTTTATTGTTATGTTTATTTGATATTAAAATGTCAGCAAATATTGATTCTTGTTTAAAGTGTCATATTTCCCTTTCTCCACTCCTAAAAATTTATTTTCAAATAAATTAAAAACAGGATAATAGCTGTATAAATAATTAGCTCCTTGAATAGCAGCTATTTATATATGTAGGTATATACACAAACTAGCTTCATACTCCGTTAAGGGGGGAGAGACTAGAAAAATTTTTTCATTTATTAATAAAGAAATTTTTTTTTTTTTTTTTTTTTTTGCACACACTGAAATTTTATCAAACCAGCCAAAAGCATCTTAACTACCTTCATTTTTATTATCGAGTTCGGTTTTTAATTATTATTTATTATTTTTTTTTTATCTGATATTATTATTACCATATTTGTAAAAGGTTTGCAAATACAGCAGGCCCCCGTTATAAAGCGGCTCGCTTTACGCTGATTCGCTATAATGCTGTTCTTCACAAAAATATAACCCATATCTGACTATAACGCTGTCAAAGACTCACTGTAACGCTATTTTACTAGCATACAGATTGAATTTTTGGCAAATCTGTTCTTCAGTCCAGTCTGTTTTGAGCTTTTTTTTTTTTTTTTGGCAAAAGGAGAAAATAGCCACCATGAAATTAACTACAGTAATTATTTTTATAATTTCTACTCTATGTATAAAATTGAAACTTTCAATATGCTCTTATTTTCTTGGTGTGGATAGTTTCAAGGGAGAAATTCTTTTTTAGTACACAAGTTGAAAAAATTTACCATCCAGTGTCATATGTTGTTACGAAGTCTGCATTTTCTGTTCTGACCTGTAATAGAAAGATACTAAAAATAGATTTACTCCCTATCTCTTCTTTTGTTTTACTGTGGGAACTATAACTTGCGAAATGTTTTTCACACAATCAATCCCATGAGTGCTAAATGCGGTGCTGTTTCTTGTACAGTATTCTCTTGTCTTCTGAACTCCTCTGACCTTGTGGTCACCCGAAGTACATAAAATTTGTTTGTTTTACTGTTTTGGAAATTCCATAAACATTCTCCATGAGTCACACCATAATCGATTACAGTACTTTTCCTGCAATAAACAACCATTTGATTTTACTGCACGGTAAAATCGAACTTTTCAGATAAATAAAACATTTGTCACAGTCTTCAGCTCACTTGCCAGAGGAATTCTAGATATCATTCAGTGCATACAGTGTTAGACATACAGACAGTTTACTGTACTCGAACATCGTATCACAATCAGTGCAACACAGTTACATTTGTAGAGAGTTATGGCGGATAAGAATGAAAAGGCAACAATGTTTGGACACGGTGCAAAGATTGGAAAGGTAAGAAAAACATTGAGTTTGAAAATTAAATTAGACATTTTGAAGAGAATTGATTCCGGTCAAAGACAAGTGGATGTGTGCAATAATTTAGGACTGGCAGGTTCAACTGTAAGAACAATCATAAAAAATAAAGAATCTATTTTAGCAGCTGGAAAAACAGCTGTTCCCCTGCAGGCAACTAAATTGACCAGGGCTAGGCCGGCTATTATGATTGAAATGGAGAAACTTCTACATAATTTTATTGAAGACAACATTCAACGTAGAATTCCGTTAAGTTCAATTATTATTAAAGAAAAAGCGAAGAGCCTATATGAAGATTTAAAGGAAGCTCACCCCGAAAAAAATGTGGAACCATTTAACGCTAGTAAGGGCTGGTTTGATAGATTTAGAAAGCGCTATAACCTGCACAACGTAGCAATACAGGGAGAAGCTGCAAGTGCAGATCAACAAGGAGCCGAAACTTTCAAAAAAGAATTTGTTAAAATTATTGAAGAGGGATGTTATACTGCTCAACAAGTTTTTAACATAGATGAAACAGGTCTTTTTTGGAAACGAATGCCTAAAAGAAGTTTCATATTGAAAGAAGAAAAAAACATGCCAGGCTTTAAAGCAGCGAAGGATCGGTTAACTTTGTTGTTGGGTGGTAACGCTGCGGGGGATTTTAAATTAAAACCCCTTTTAGTTTACCATTCTAAAAATCCAAGGGCTCTTAAAGGTTTAGCTAAATCAAACCTACTTGTAATCTGGAAGGCTAATAAAAAAAAAGCTTGGGTAACCAGGCCGCTTTTCATTGATTGGTATGCTGCGTTCTTCTGTCCTGCAGTGGAAAAATATTGCGCAAAAAATAACATTGGTTATAAAGCTATTCTAATCATGGACAATGCGCCAGGACACCCAAGCAAAGAGAGCTTAGAAGACTTGAACAATCACATAAAAGTTTTTTACATGCCTCCAAACACTACGTCTCTGATCCAACCAATGGACCAAGGAGCAATTGCAACATTTAAAGCGTACTACATAAGGAACACCTTTTCCCAAGCTATTAAAGCCATCAACACTGAAAATGTACCGAGCTTAAAGGAGTTTTGGAAATCCTATAACATTAAAACCGCCATCTACAACATTTCAAGTGCCTGGAATGGAGTGACTCAGAAAACCATGAATGGAGTGTGGAGGAAAGTTTGGAAAAATTGCATAAAGCATTCCCAGGAACCTGATGATTCCGTTGAAAATGTTAAAACACAAATTGTTGAGCTCTGAAAAGAAGCAGGATTACACGAAATTAACAAAGACATCGTACAAGAGATTATCGACAACAGGGATGGTCTCTCTGATGAAGAACTAATGGAAATTATAAAAGAACAAGAGCTTGCTATTGAGGGAGATGATGATCAAGATACTATAGATGAAGTCGCTGACTGCAAAAGGACTTAGTGAAGCTTTTGAACACTTCGAAAAAATGTGTGATTATTTCCGAGAGAACGACCCTGACATGGAACGAAGTGCCAAGGTAATAAGAAATTTGAAGAAAGAAATGAATCCGTACATAATGTTGTACAATGAGAGGAAGAGGGCCAAAGCACAACTCAAAATTGACACATTTTTCAGTCCAAAGATACGAAAACTCGAGAGCACAGGGCCATCGAATTAATAAATTCATGATTTTCGTTAGTTAATTACCTCATAATTATATGTGTATATAATGTAGAAAATTTTATATGTACAAAATTTTGAATATTAAATATTTTTAATCAACATTGGTGCACATTTTCACTACCATTTATTATTGATTAGAAAATATCCTATGGAATAGACCGCAACTCACAAATACATATGTTACCTTATGGGAATATGGCGTTCGCTTAGTGCGGATTCACTTAGCGCTCTGTTTTCCCGGAACGAACTATCAGCGTTAAGCGGGGGTCACCTGTACTCTAAAAACCGCTTGAACTCCCCCCCCCCCCCTCAAAAAATTGTGGTATTTATTTTTGGCAAAGTGTCTTGTTCTTTTTGAATGTGCAGCTAGAAATAGGAAAATGCTCACTCTCGGTCATGATTATTGAAAGCTAGTGGTCACGACATCATCTGTGCTGTGTCAAACAACCAAATTTATGAGGTGGTAGATGACTTTCATCAACCGGTGAAATATCACCACTTTGCTTATTGGAGGCTTGAAGTGGTGAAACCCATGTTTAGTCTCTAGAGCAAAGTTTCCGGCATCCCCCTCCCCCCCATACTTCTCCTTCAACCCATGCACGGTACTAAGTACTATAGGTTTTGATACCTTTCGTGTTTGGGGTTTTCATAAAAAAAAAAAAAATCATCTAAGACACGCACACACAACCCCCGTATAACACAGTAGTTAGGTTCCCATAAAATCTCTTGTAGTGCAAAACAGTGTTATACAGGACTAAGGACCAGTACAAAAATTGGGGTTAAGTTCCGAAAGCTAACAAAAATACATCATTTTATAAATATCGGAAACTTAATTTTTATTAAAAATAGTAATAACTGAACGAACAGTCTTACAAACTGTGATACATATATGTTAGATAATGTACGTTCATTTAATTTTCTACCTCTTCACTGCTACTAAGCACAATCAAACGAGAACGTTTTCTCTGTTGCAGAATATCTGAACTTTCTTCTGCGGCATCTAGATTTTGTGTATCTTCTGCTCTCTTTAAAAAATCAGTAATCTGCGTTTGTTTGCTTGATAGATCTTTGTAAATTGCATGGTATGAACCGTATGATGCTAAGCATTTTTGAAGCTCCCTTTTGAAATTTGTGTTCCTTTCAGTCAAAGGATCTGCATTTAGAAAATAAGATTCTAATTGCTCGGCTAAGTTTATGCCTTTCCATATGCTTTTTAGTGTGAAATTTAGAATTTTAATCTGTGCTATCATCCTCTGAATTGGTTTGGTTAACCTCTGATGCCATTTCCACCAAATCCGCTTCACCAGCCTCTTTTCTACCAGTAATTCTTGAACATCTTCATTAGTCATATCATCAAACCTTCCCCCTCCTACCAAGTTAGCAATATCTACTATCGCACCAATTCTGTTTTCTGCCTTTTCGACCATATTTCCTGAATGAACTGACTCTGTCCATACGTTTTTCCAACACGGTTTTATTTCTTTGAACGATAGTTATGATTCTGATACAGTCCACAATTGTGAAATCTTTCCATGCCTCCATCACTTCAATAGATTCAGAATCAATTTTTTTCCAAAATCCATTATAAATTTTCCGATGTAATGAGTTTTAATGGTAAATATAATGCTGAATTAAAAAAGTTGTATTAGGTGGTAGGAACAGTACTTCAACATTTTTGGTGCCTTAAATCTTTTGGATGGTATGGAGCATTATCCAATAGTATTAAAACTTTTATTATATGTTTCCACTTTAAATAGTTTTCCACGGTTGGCACAAATCAATTTAGAAACCATTCTTTTAATAATGCATCGGCAGTTACCCAAATTATGCCCAAGTTCCTTAGGCATAATTTAGGGCTGGAATATAATTCACAACAAAAATTATTCCAATACGATTCTTAAGAACAAAGTTTTTAGTAATGCTTCGAAGTCCCTTTTGTTTTATTCTGTGGTTTCAAACAAGCACAACTTCAATAGCACAGAACCTAACATGGAGATTTCTGAACAAAAAAAATACAGTCAGGCGGACTGGGTCATACACGATTTATAAATAGGAGAACAATATCGTATATAACACGAACCGAATTTGCTTATGCACGATTCGCCTTTGTGTTTACAAGAAATGGCAGTTGAACGCGGAATCACCCCCAACTGAACGCAACACGATAGAAATGAAGAGAAGATTCTGAAAATGTATTTGTTTTTTATATCAGTCAAGGGGAAACACATTTCATCATAATTATGTAAAAACCCACACAATTGATATTGCACGTGCTACAGTCCTAAATGAGGCAACGCCAAGAATTAGAAAGAATGCAGAGAAATTAAAAACTTTAATTGCAGGAACAATTCAAAGTGTAATTAAAATCCATTAGATCAAGACACAAAGAATTGGAAGAGATGGAACGGCTGTCATCTGTTTGGATAGAAAATCAAACAAAAAACAAGTTTGCTTATGATAAAAGCAAAAACATAAGTATTTTATTACGATTATAATGTTTTGGTTACAAATGTGTGTTCAATCTTGAGTGGTCGGCACCTAACTCAATTTTTCCCATAGGGCCTGTTGTTTATATTGCATGATTTTGCATTGCACGAGGGTTTCTAGGAACACAACTATCCTGCTATATGAGAACTGACTGTGCATGGATTTCCCAATTTTTTTGCATGACAACTAGCGAGTCAACTACAGGGATTCACAAAAAAAAAAAAATGCAAATGTTGAAATATTGCATCCAACATAATATTAGTAGGGTTTTCTCCACACAAATGCTGAAAAATACCATGTTATGCAAGGTTTGCCTATATATATGTGGGGAAGTCTACTGTTATAGTTTACTTCCCTACCACTGGCATTGTAATTAGTTCTAAACAGGTAGAACACTTAATTTATAAATGTATTAGCCTATATATCAGGGCTATTCAAATTATGTGACCATAGGCTAGGTTGGAGAAGTTCAAATATTAGGTGGACTACTACAATTTTTATACATATATTAATTTAAAACTATATTTATTTATTTATTTAAAACAGATAAAATTACTAGTCAGAACAAATAAATGCCTTCAGAAATGATTTAACATTACATTTGCCTGTTTTTTTTTGCCTGAGAATTAAATAATTTAAATTCTTTAGTTATAGTATAAAATGGTACCAATCATAACAAATTAAAATTCAAAAACAGAATTGACAGTGACTATCTGCAACATACAAAGGACCCTATCAGCCTCTATATGAAGTAAAGTTAATAATAATTACATATTTACAAAATCTAAAATAGTGAAAATAAAAAAAATTATGAGTTGTTATTGAATAAGGCTTACATTGAAAGGCACACTTCTTCGGAAATCTTCAAGAGTCGTTTGTTTCCAAGACAGTCTTTTCTTTTCTTTATAAATTTCACGATAGCATGCATAAGCATTTTTTAAATCTGTAGCAACTTTTCTAGTGCGCCCGAAACTTGAATCTTGTAACTCGAAAATCTTAATTGCTTTTTCTGTGTTGAAAAGCTTCGTCAAGTCCCCTTGAGAGAGTGAAGGAATGAATAGGAGTTTCAACTGCTAAACAGTCTTCTTCCTCGGCTTCTTCACATTTTGCCATTTCAATGAGGTCTTTATTTGTGAGCTGTCCATTGTGTACTTGAAGCAGATCAGTGATGTCAGTAGTAGAAACCTCAAGCTGCAATTGGTTAGCAAAATATATATATATATATATATATACACACACACAACTATTTCTGTTTCATTTTGTATGATCTCTGCTGGTCTTGAAATCCTTCAGTTATCAATAAACTGATGACAGAGTTTATTTCAAACACTTCATATTCTTCTGTGTAATTTTGTCCCATACTCATTTTAATTCCATCTAAAATATGGAATTCTTTGAGTTGGACCTCCCTCCTTATCTCTGCCTGAACAAACAAATGCACACACAGTAGTAATAGCTATGCGAGTTGTTTGAAATGCCATATTTATGAATGTTTAGCATTTATGTATTGCAATTAGTGTTAATATTTTCGATTTTGTTGATATTTGAAGAAAAGAACTGGTAAAGTGGGAACTACCTATATAATAATAAAATTAAATTAATAATGCCTTTCCTTTGATAATGTACAAGGTTGGATTAGAAAATTCTAAGACTTTCTAAAAAAAATTAAATTAGGATACATACAATTGGTGCATGGTGGGGAAGTCTACTGTTATAGGTTACTTCCCTACTGCTGACATTGTAATTAGTTCCACCAAAGGAGATCATGTTCTGCATGATCTTCTTCAGTGGTGGTTTTTTTTTTTTTCTCGCTGATGTTATCTGTTGTTGCATTCTATTGAGTGGTTGGAATGCTGTCAAATTTTCTTCCTTTCAACGTTTTGAGTATGGAGAAGAGAGGGGGAAAATCACATGGATCAAGGTCAGGGTATGTGGAGGGTAGGTTAATTCAGGAATGGTTTCTAAACAAAAATTCTTGAAGAGGAGTTAAATGTATGCAAGAACACTATCATAGTGGAGAAACTGTCCAGCATTTTCTAACTTATCTATATTGTATTGGTCCACTTCATAATAGGTCTCTTTACCAGTAGACTATTCTGAGCAAATTCGAAATATGCAATACCATGAATGTCGGGGTGGGGGGAAGTAACAAGTTTTCATGTTTGGCCAAACTAGTCGCGTTTTTTTTTAATTGGATGATTATAGTGACTTCCACCAGAATTTTGGTTAGCAGTCATGGCCCATGCTTCACCAGTGACAGTGCATATGATAAAAAAAAAACATTAAGGTCTGTTTCCACCATTCTTTTCCACTCCTCATACATTCTTGGTTGGAGAATGTTTTGATGATCATTCAGTGATCTTGGAACAATGCTTCCTAACAAATGCCAATGTTTTTGGTCAGAACTGCCTGGAATGAACCATTGGAGATTCCCAGTTCATAATAATTCTCTGGAAGGTTAAGCACCAGTTGTAACTAATTGTTTCTCACACTTTCACAACTATTTCATTACTGCTTGAAGCTGAATGTCAACCCACACATTGATCATCTCCAACAGATTCACCCATTTTAAAATGTTTCATCCACAGATAAACATCATAGCATTACCTAATGCATTTCTTAACGTTTTGAGAATTTCTGCTGTTTTTCCCATTCTTTACACGAAACGTGATGTGTGTGCATATACACATAAACACCCTCCAACAATTTCCTGTTTTCATAGGAATAATTTCAAATGCATTTTTAGTTTTCAAATGCATAATACAGTTTTGAACTTAATCATGCACTGCTCATTACTGTTATGGTAGAATGGGAAGTGGTTCAAAACAGTAATGTGGTGACCCTACACTTACTCATCTTGGAACTATATAAAGATGTAGTTGCATACTTAAACTGCTAAAACAAAATTAAAATGTGTAAAGTTGGAAATAAGTAAATTTTTAAATTGGTGCATATTAAATTCATTTTTAGCATTCCTAGCTTGCTCTCTTTTATTACTGCTTTCCAAAACCAATATGCATGTTTTTCATTTACAAAATCGTTTTTTATAGTGGTCCCATGGAAACCATCAGGCAGATGGAGTCAATGATGGATAATATGATGCTGCCATTTGGAGGTATGTTTGGTGGTTTGGGCTTTCCTCAGTTATCAGATGGAAGAAGACAGCAGCAACAGCAACAGGTTGCAGTAGCAGGAAGACAAAATGCCAATATGCTTACTCCTTTTGGATTTGGACGAAGCCTTTTCCCCAGTATGGATATGTTCTCAAGCTTTGTAAGTGCACATATTAAATTATAATAGCCTGAACTATATCATATGATTTAAACTTTATTTTGCTGCTGTCATGAAATATATTCAGCTGTATTTGTATAGCTTAGCATAAAGATGTGAAAGAATAATAAATTTCCATTTCAGTATAATATATGTATGTATTATACTGAAATTAGTATTAGTAATGGCCGCATAGTGCAAGAAAGCCTATGGCTTATGCTGCACCAGCCAAAAAAAAAAAAAAAAAACACTAATAATTAATTTAAAAAAAAAAGGAAATTTAACCTATCATCCTCTGCGTTTCCCTCACCCGAAGGTACTCTCCAGATGACCTTTGAATTTTCCCCAACTGTCAGCCTCTACCACCCATGTAGGCAACCTATTCCAGTAATTTATAACTCACTGGCTAAAATAAAACTTCCTGCAGTCCAATCTAAACATCTCCCTCTGTAACTTTTATGTCCCCTAGTTCTGGCATCATTTATAATCTTGAAAATTTCATCCTCGTTCATTTTACTGATGCCTTTCAGAGCCTTAAACACCTCAATAAAATCTCCTCTAAGATGTCTAGTTTCCAAACTCTGCAACCCACATATTTGAAATCTTTCTTCATAAGGATGGCCTTTTGCCGATCTCACCAGGCGATTTACCTGTCTTTGCACCCTTTCAAGAAGCTCCATATCTTTCTTTAGGTGTGGTCTCCATACTTGAGCACAATATTCCAAGTGTGGTTGTGCACCTCCGTAGCCAGGTGGGCAGGAGCAGTGGTGCATCGCACACGCTTCTTGATTAGACTGGGGTTCGAGCCTGTGCTCACCAAATACGAAAGATGTGGAAAGGTCAGGGAATGACTACCGCGTATCCCCGGAGCAATATGTCCTTAGTTGCTAATGCTCCTAAAAATCAAATAACAAACAAACAAACCAAGTGTGGTCTAACAAAAGCCTTATATAATGGAATTATCACATCCCTATCTCTACTTGCAAAAGTTCAATACATCATCAATAGGACACTATGGGCCTTCCTTGCAACCTGTTTACAATGCTCAGAGAATTTCATGTCTGACCATATCGTAACACCCAAGTCCCTTTCCTCCAGTACTGGGTTTAGTTGAACTCCACCAAGTCAATAAGCTCATGACCACCAAATACGGAGGATGCGGAGAGGTCAGGGAATGACCACCGCATATCCCCGGAGCAATATGGCCTTAGTTGCTAATGCTCCTAAAAACCAAAACAATAACAACAACCAAGTGAATAAGTTATTTTGGGATTACTGTTTCCCAGGTGTAATACCTTACACGTTGTTGGATTAAAGCATAGCTGCCATTTTTCTGACCATTCCTGAAGTCTATCTAGGTCTGTCTGAAGAAGCTCAGCTTGACAGTGATCATTAACTACTCGACCAGTTTTAACATAATCTGCAAATTTAGGCATCACACACTCTATCCCTTCATCAATGTTGTTTATGAAAATTAAAAACAACAGTGGTCCTAATATTGATCCTTGGGGAACCCCACTTCTTACATCAACCCAATCTGAGGAATAGCCATTTATCACAACCTTCTGTCTCCTGCCCTGAAGCCATTCTGATATCCATCTAAGGATTTTCCCAGTGATTCCAACCTGTTCCAGCTTATAAAGCAACCGCTCATGTGGGACTGAGTCAAAAGCTTTGCTGAAATCTAAAACAATGTCGAAATTATTCCCTAAATCCAGCTCATGAGTGACCCTTTCAAAATAGCGAACTGGATTCGTTAAACATGAACATGAAGTATCCTTGAGAACTTCAATTCTATCCAAATGATCCTGAATTCCACCCTTGATCATTGCCTCCATGATTTTCCCTACCACTGAAGTCAGACTGACAGGTTGATAATTTCCCACTTCACTCTTTGAACCACCCTTATGTATGGGAGATACATTGGCACTTTTCCAATCCAACAGAATCTCCCCAGCGTCTAGTGATGGTCCCATAATTAGCCTCAATGGTTCAATGCACTCACTTGCCGCCTCCCTTAAGATTATAGGGTATATTCCATCAACTCCAGGAGCCTTACTAGCCTGTAGGCTCGAAAGTTTTTCATTAAATAATCTTGCAAAATTTCAATATCATTAATTACATATTTTTGAACTTCGCTCCCACAATTTCCCATTGCCACAAAAGGTTTTTCTTCTATAAATATCAATGAAAAATAACTGAGTTCATCTGCAACGGCAGCTGGTGTATTTAATACTATCCCCTTTCCCTTATGTAAAGGTCTGATCTGGTTTGTCCTATTCTTCGTATCATTTATATATGTGAAGAATTCCTTATCTCTCCCCCCCCCTTTGCTCTATTTGCTAGAAATTTCTCATAAACTGCATTTGTCTATCGAACCTTTTCTGTGGCTATATTACAGATCATCTTGTAGCTGTTATAGGCTTCAGTACTGCTTATTGCTCTGTATCTTTCCACAAAGTGGAAAGATTGTGGTGGATCTTGCTTTTCATAAACTAAATATCAAACTGCATAACTCCCAGCTAATTAATAATTTTATTATACAACTAATAGACATCAAATAGTTCTTAAGAGACTTTTTTTTCAATTAGTCTTTTTAAAATCACATTTAAAATAAAATACCTACTTCTCTTTGCTCATATAAGAGCGCTCACTCTCTCTCAGCTGTATACGTAGTCCGGTATGATATATATGTATATATATATATATATACATACAGCAATACCCCCGCATAGCACTGATAATTGGTATCGAAACTGTTCCATGTTATGTGAAACCGTGCTTTGTTTGTTTGTTATTTGGTTTTTAGGAGCATTAGCAACTAAAGCCATATTGCTCCGGGATATGTGGTGGTCATTCCTTGACCTTTCCGCATCCTCCGTATTTGATGGTGATGGGCTCAAACCCCGGTCTAATCAAGAAGCGTGTGCTACGCACTGCTGCTCCTTCCCACCTGGCTACGGAGGCGTCGAAACCGTGCTGATTGAAGTATAATTATAATGGGTTTTAATTGAATGTGTACCAGAGAAACAGTCTATAAACAATTTGCGTTTGACAGCCAATTAAAAGAATTTGAAATAAAAGAATATTGCAAAAATTTTATTAATGAAAAAAAGGTAACATCTTGACAGATGAGAAAAAAGCTTTATTGTTTATTTAGGTATTTCAATAATGAAGTCTGGTGAAGTCTTCTCTTTTTCTCGGCATACAGTACAGGTCTTTGTAGAATCGAATCAAATCTTGTAAAATTTGCCGTATCTTGATGCTACGTTCAACATTTGGATCTCCATTCATAATAGCCTTGCAGGCCATGTCAACTCCCTGAAAAACTTTCTCCAATTCTTCTGTTGAAAATTCTTTTGATGCCACTTCAGTGTTATCCACTTCAGAATTGTTTTCCTCTTCTTCATATGCAGTTTGCTCATCAATTTCAGTGAGAGTTGCATCATCTAAGTCATTTGCATGTGAGTCAGTGCAGTCATGTACTGTACATTGGCAGTGTCCAAAGTTTCCAATCCCAAGTCTTTTCTGATCTTCACAATGTCTTCAGCAATTGTCTGAACTTGCAATTCAAAGCCAGTGAAATCATTTGTCAAATGGGGCAAAACATGCTGCCAAACAGAATGCATGTTGTTGGCAGTGATTTCTAGCCATATATAGTTTTGGTCGCATTCCTGATGTTATAATTTTTCCAAAATGTTTGTAAAGATGATGATTCCACTCCTGTTGAAGCTTCAATCGCTTGGGAAAAAGTTTGCCGCAGATAATACGCCTTGAATGTAGCAATTACACCTTGATCCATGGGTTGTAAGAGAGAGATTGTGTTAAGTGTAACCCCAATTCACAAAGGAGGATCAAAGGCTGACACAAGTAATTACAGACCTGTTAGTTTAACTTCGGTTCCAGGAAAATTAATGGAGGCACTGGTTAAAGAAGCACTGCAGGATCATCTGGACAAGAATTCAGTTATAGCTCAGACACAGCATGGTTTTGTTAAGGGCAGGTCTTGTCTGACCAATTTGATTGGATACTATGATGTAGTCACAAAAGAACTGGATGCAGGGAATAACTTTGATATTATATATTTGGATCTTAGAAAGGCTTTTGATACTGTTGCGCATGGAAGACTGCTGCACAAATTGGAGAAGTGTGGCATTGGAGGCAAATTGCTGCTATGGATAAAAGGATGGTTGAGTGGCAGAAGACAGAGAGTGGTAATCAATGGACACTGCTCAACGTGGACTAATGTTATTAGTGGAGTTCCTCAGGGTTCAGTGTTGGGTCCATTGTTGTTTTCTGTATTTATAAATGATATTGATGATGGTGTATCAGGCTTAATGTCCAAGTTTGCAGATGATACCAAGGTTGGCAGGGTTGTTAAGGACACTACTGATACTATGCTGCTGCAACAGGATCTGGAAAGGTTGAGCAGATGGGCTGAGAGGTGGCAAATGAAGTTTAACATTGACAAATGTAAAGTACTACATATGGGAAACAGTAACCCCAGATCAACGTATCAACTCTTTGGCACTACGCTGGCAGTGGTAGAGAATGAAAAGGACCTGGGGGTAATTGTGCAGGCAGATATGAAGTTCTCTGAGCAGTGCAGACGAGCTGCAAGAGTAGCTCATGGTGTCTTGTCAATGATATACAGGAATTTTTCTAGCAGGGATAAGGATGTGATTATTCCCTTGTATAAGGCATTGGTCAGGCCACACCTTGAGTACTGTATACAGGTCTGGAGGCCTCATTTCAAGAAGGATGTAGAGCTGCTCGAATGAGTACAGAGAAGGGCAACAAGATTAGTGAATGGAACAAAGGGTTGCTCTTACGAAGAAAGGCTTAAGTTTTGCAAATTACAGAGCCTGGAAACTAGGCATCGGCGAGGTGATCTGATAGAGGTGTATAGGGCTTTGAATGGCTTGAGCATGCTCAATGCCGACGGGATTCTTCCTCTTGCTCAGAATAATCACCTGAGAGGGCATAAATTCAAATTGAGCAAGGACGGATGTCGGATAGATGTGCGGAAATTTGCCTTTAGCCAGCGGGCAGTTGGTTTGTGGAATAGACTCCCATCGCTTGTTGTTGAAGTTGATAGCCTAAATAAATTTAAGGCTCAGCTGGACAGGTATTTCGAACGAACGGAGTGGTGAAATGGGAGTAGTGTTTTTTTTTTTTTTTTTTTTGGCTGATGCTGAATAAGCTTGCTTTCTTGCATCATATGCCTCTACTAATGCTAATGCTAAAGTGGAAGAAAGCATATTTATTTTCATTGAGGTCAGAAATTTCAGGTGGATGGCCTAGTGCATTGTCTAAAAGCAACAAAATCTTGAACTCCGTCCCTTCATCTTTGCAGTAACGTTCAACTATTGGACAAAAATAATTTGTGAACCATTCTGTGAACAGTTCTCTTGTAATCCATGCTTTCTTATTGAATCGCCAAATTGTGGGCAATGTGCTTTTTATGCAGCCCTTTTAGAGCTCTTGGGTTTTCTGCTCTGAACACGAGTAGAGGCTTCAATTTAAAATCTCCACATGAGTTTCCACCAAATAAGTGTTAAAACGATCTTTTGATGCTTTATATCCAGGTTGGGCCTTTTCATTTTCAGCTGAAAAAGTTTGTGAGGGCATTTTTTTCCAGAATGGTCCAGTTTCATCGGCGTTGAAAATTTGTTTGTCCTTGTAGCCACCTTCCTCGATGATGTCTTTCAATTCACTGGGAAATCTTGCAGCAGTGTATTTATTTGCACTTACACTTTCACCTGAGATATGAACATTGTGGAACTGGCTGTAAATATTTCTTGAGTCTCCTGTTCATTTTCTTTTTCCTTCAGCGTGTTATAAAGGTTCATGGCTTTGGCTTGAATGATGTTTTAACTCTAAGGAATTCTCTTTTGATTACAATCTTCTATCCATATCAATAAAAGACGTTCCATAGTAATCAGTAGCGAACTTCTTTGCTTAGTTATCACTTTCGTCATGTAAGATGCTGTAGAAATTCCCTGCTTTTTATACTGATCCTTCTTTCGAATAATCGTTCGCACTGATGCTTCATTCATTCATTCCATTTTCAATGGCGATTTTAGCATACGATGCACCATCTTCACGGTACTTTATAATATCAAGTTTTTTTCCTAACGTAAGCCATTTACATTTAGTAGCTCCACCGCTTTCGTTACTTTTCCTTTTCTTTGACTCATCGTTTCGTATTTAAAGATGTAAAAAATATTGTGAAATAAAAAGTTTGAAAAGCTATTACCTTGTCTCATCAGGATGGAACATTGAATACTGTTGCCGCTGACTGCTTGAGGAGAGCTATTGGCACATGTGCATGTAAGACAATAGAGTTGGCACCACAGCATATATGTAGAGTACGTATCTGGCTATTACTGTAAAATTTCGACTTAAACTTAGTTATAAAGTTTATTGCTTCCTCTGAAAACTAATGAATTTATTATAAGTTAAGATACAAAAATATAAACAAACAGGAGCTTTCGGGGCGATGGAACATTATAGTCATAAAACAATAAATTTTACGACTATTATGGAACCTGATACCAAAAGCCTTGTCGCAGACTTAAACTTAATTGAAAACCATGTTATAGTGAAATCCGTGCTGTTTGAAGCGTGCTAAGCGAGGTATTGCTGTATATATACATATCAAATTTTTATATATTTTTTATGTATTTGTCTACACACATATAATTATCTACCTTGATTATAAATATGCTTAATATATATTAAAAAAAAGCAGTTTTATCTTATTTGCACAGGTCCAGCTTAACACATAGACCTGAAGAAGAGGTTTAAGAAAGCCAAATGAAGGGAAACATGGATGTCATGAAATAGGGGTATCAGGCCATCAAATTTTTGATAAAAGAACAGAATGGTCTAAAACTTTTTATTAATGCATGAAAACTGTATTGGTAATGCTACCCCCTCTGAATGCCAAATGAAATTTTGATCTGAGTAGTTTAAATGGTCTCAAGAAAATAGACAATGCCCCCCCTCCCCACAGAATGATGAATGGAAATGGCATCTCTCCATACTTATGTAGTCGTCATGTTAATGTCTGTTCCAGTATGCAGGAGAGACATGCCAAAATACATATGATTGACCAGAGAATGTAATATTTTAAAGTGGGGAGCAGTTGGTACTGACCATCCTATGTAAATATTTGGCCAATGTCAAAGGTTAGTTCTCCCTGGATTCCTAGAATATATTCACCGTTTTTTAAAAACAATGGAAGGACCAAATCTGTGAGGAGAATTTACACCCGCATGTTGCAGATCTACGAGGGTTTCTTTCAACAATTGTAACTAGTAATGAAAAATTTCATCCAAGCAACCAAAACACTATGGATCATCACCACCTAAAAAAAATTCAGGACTCAACATTCTGCTAAGAAGATAATAGCCAAGGTTTTTTGGGATGTGGAAGAAATTTTTATAGACTATATGTTACATTAAAAAAAAAATTAGAGGGGTCATAAAGGAAGAGAAGAAGGAAATTAACAAGAGGTGTCTTGTCTCTGTATGACAATGTTCATGTAACTAGTCCCATAAAGCAAATGCTGCTCTGGGAGATTGCAGATTTTGGAAGTTAAACTACATGTTCTACAATCTCAACTGGCACCACCTAGTGATTTCTCTCTTCATGTGTACCCTAATAAAGTGGCTACTCAGTCCATATAAATGTCAAAGCACCAAAAAAGAAATTTAAAAATCATAAAAATATAAACAACCGGTTTCTATATTTATAATTTTTATATATATATATATATATATATATATATTTTTTTTTTTTTTTTTTGAGTAAGTTTATATAGTCAGAATAAGAAAAAAATTTATATAAAAAACACTTATGTACATGTTTTTTTTTGTATGTACATTTTTACAGAAATTCAAAATTTTGAAAAATTCATTTTCAAAAGGATTAAAACCCTTATTTTAAATGAATTATTTTTATTATGCTTAAAACTTGAGACAGCATGCTGTTACCCTTTAGTAAATGCCGAAAGCACCACATTTTTGATGATCCCTTCAGCTAATGCTCAATCCAGATATTATATCAGCCATCTGAGTGTTTAACCAAAATGGTTGAATGCATGACATCTTCAAACATCTGCATGTAGCACTCCATTTATGGTGTTCCATAGGGCTTAGAAGGGAACGGGCATTCTGTGTGTTATCAGACACCCAGTCTAAAACACTGATGGATCCAATATCTTTCTATTTTAGAAGATTTAGAACAAGTCCAGTTTTAATCCTCTTCCCTAAAATCCACTCATGCACACCTTCTCGATGGTAAGCCCCTGTTTGTCACTTTGATGGCAATGAATGTGTAGCGTGGTTTTCTTCAAAATGCCTGGAAAAGGCCAAACTCTCCTGAATGATGGTGACACTACGAAACAAATGGCCCTCAGTCCCCAGTGTCTTTCACTTCCCCTTTTACGGCAGCGAGAGGATCAGAGTGGAAGCAGAGGGTGCGAAGAATCTGTGTGACCGGGCTGCCATGCATGGAAACTTTTTGGTGTTGGTTTTTTTTTTTTTTTTTTTAGGATCATTAGCAACTAAGGCCATATTGCTCCAGGAATATGCAGTAGTCATTCCCTGATCTTTCCATATTTGGTGGTGACGGGCTCGAACCCCGGTCTAATCAAGAAGCGTGCGCTACACATGGAAACTGAACTTGGCCTGTTACAACATAAGATCGCTCATTGGTGAAGGGATATTAGAGTTGGAAACGGAATTAGAAAATGTGAATTGGAATATCATAGGTTTGGCTGAAACAAGAAGTAATGAGTCACTTATAAGTTTATCAAATGGAACTCTGTACACGAATGGAAACAGTGAAAAGAGTGAAGGTGGAATTGGCTTTCTGATCCATAAAAATATAAAAAACATTTTGGAATTCAAAAGTACATCCCCAAGGGTGTCAAGACTGCTTCTCAGGATTTCTAAGAGGTGCAAACTAAAAGTTATAATGATTTATGAACCAACATCGAGCCATGATGAAGAAGAGGTTGAAGGAATGTACGCTGAAATTGAGAGACTTCTAGACGAACAGAAAACTCACTACACTATTATTATGGGGGACTTCACTGCTAAGGCAGGAAAGAGACAAAATAGCGCAGAAAGGGAAACTATAGGAAACTTTGGAATTGATGATAGAAATGAAAGATTTGTGGAATTTGCAGAATCTCAAGGAATGTTAGTAATGAACACTTTTTTTTCAAGTAAAGGATGAACAGAAAGTGGACATGGAAGAGCCCAAACGGATTAACAACTAATGAAATCGACTTCATTCTCACTAACAGAAGGTATATTGTGAATGATGTTACTGTTCTTAACAAGGTAAATGTTGGAAGTTATCACAAAATGGTAAGATGCACTTGATATAGATGTAAGAAAAGAAAGTAAAAAAACTGACTGGAGTAAATAATAAGGTCTTTGAGGTAACCGAAGAGGAGAAAAAGCAGTATGTACTGGAACTTAAGAACAAGTTAGTTTCTGCAGACCTTTCAGGACCAATATGTCGATGAGGAATACAACTTTCTGAAAGTGATAAAGCCCGAGAAACCTATAGGTAAAAAGAAATCCAAAGAATTAAAAATCAGCTAATGGAGAAGACAAATGAATATAAAACACCATTATGCCTGGCATTTGTGGATTATGAAAGCATTTGACTCCATACAGCAGAAGGCAATGTTTCGGGCACTGGAAAGACAAGGTATAAATACCCATACATTATGATTTTGAAGAAAATATGTGAGAAAGGTAAACAAGGAGATGAAGTATCTCCGAAGTTGTTTACTGCTGCCCTTGGGGGAAGCTTTCAGAAGATTAGACTGGTCGCAGAAAAGAGTCCATGTGAATGGAGAGTATCTAAACCATTTACAATTTGCAGATGACATTGTGTGATCATAAGCCATGATCCCAAATAATTAGAGGAAAATCTTAATCAGTTATGCAGAGTTAGTAAGGATTTCAGACTAAAGATGAAAAATATGGCTAAAACAAAAGTAATGATGAACAAGTATGTCAAAGAAAAGGGAATTAATCATTGACGGAGCAGAAATTGAAAAGGTAGATTCATATACTTATCTGGTACAAGTCAGCTATACAGGCACTCCTCGACTTACATACTTAATTTGTTTTTTTTCCTCATATATGTAAATCCAACTTTGGTCTTGTAGATACTACGTACACACACACACACACACGGGCAGCAAAACAGACAAATCAACCAGAGTACATGTGCACTTTACAGATACATTACATAAAATGGGTACAGGTGAATGTCCAATTCTTAAAATATGGGGTCGTAATTTGATAGCAACTCTGCCATTTCACTAAAATTTCCTTTATTAGAAGAAAATATGGATTCATCATGTCCACAAAAAGGAATATTCTGATGAGACAAAAATAAGATTACATGTAAAAGCCAATGTAAAAGATCTCTTCATTTCTTTCTTTCTCTATCCAGTACTGTCAGATGAATTTTTTCAATAGTTTGTTGAAACTTGGACCGTGCACTCTCAAGCATGAGAGACTCTTTTTACTATTTTCATGGTCAGAAACGTTTGAGTTTAATTTCCAACAAGTTTCAAATCCCGTGATAAAGTTGGATGGTTCGATTTCTTTATTCTCCAATGAAAATAGTTTGTAGCAAAAACAAAATAAATTTCCTGATGGTGAAAAACCATCCATATTCCAATTTTTTTTTCTCAATTTGGCAGTGTCTAATAAAACCACAAAGTTGTTAGCTGTCGATATTTCCCTTTAATTTTTTCTCCTGCTCTTTCAACAGTGTCAGATGGTCTGTCCTTATTTTGAAAATATTCACTGCCTTTCTTAATAAAATAAATTCTCAAGTTATCTGCTACTGGGATAGGCCAAAAAGCGATGTCTGAATACTGATAATGATATTGATTCAATATAAAAAATTAAAACTTGAAACAATTCATATTTTAAGAACTAGAAACCAAAAAGCTTTCAATAAAAGAAACGTATTCCACAGTCTCAATAGATAACGAAACATTACATAGATATGATATTTAAACTATCTTTTACAACAGAATCACAATTTATTAAACTACAACACTACTTTCAAAAATATAGATATGTGCCTATATTTACTTCAGTATGTGCATTCCTGCGTATCACACTTTAACTTTGCACATAAACAAACTAAATGTTAACGGTATCTGTTTATATGGTAGGTACAGGTGAGCCCTAGTTTGAATCAGGGTGTTAAAAAAAGAAATTAAGATTACAGAGGAGAAAGATAAATTTTAAAAAACTTGAAATTATTTGTTAAAGTTAATACTCTCCTTGTATTTTGAAGTGATGGCACCCCTTACTGGCTGGCACCTTTCAAAGATATAGATATGTTCCTATATTTACAGGTACCTCCGTAGCCAGGTGGGAAGGTTGATTAGACCGGGGTTCGAGCCAGTCACCACCAAATATGGAGGATGCGGGAAGGTCAGGGAATGACCACCGCATATCCTGGAGCAATATGGCCTTAGTTGCTAATGCTCCTAAAAACCAAATAACAAACAAACAAACAAGCAAGCCTATATTTACTTCAGTATGTGCATTCCTACGTATTACATAACTTTGCACATAAGCAATTAAACTAAATGTTAACAGTATCTGTTTATATGCTAGGTACAGGTGAGCCCTAGTTTGGATCAGGGTGTTAAAAAAAGAAATTGAGATTACAGAGGAGAACGATAAATTTTAAAAAACTTGAAATTATTTGTTAAAGTTAATACTCTCCTTGTATTTTGAAGTGATGGCACACCTTACTGGCTGGCACCTGGGGTGGATAATCTGCCCCAGGTGCCTTGCAAACTATGCTAACTTTTTTTTTTTTTTTTTTTATTTATTTTAAAACAGTATAAAAGGTAAACAATGAAGAGAAGATTCTGAAATTTTATTTGTTTTTTATATGATTGAAGATTTCAGTGAAGGGAAAACACATTTCTCCATAATGAAGTAAAAACCCACACGATTCCAGCTATCAGTATTATCGTAAATGCAATAAGATAGTTTACTACCCGTTTAATAATTAGATTGCACCAACAGAAAAGCCCAATAAAACGGAAAGTGCAAATTGTTTTATGGTTGTGACCTCCAGAAATGCGCTTTAGAAAAAATCACGAAGCCATTCAAAATTGATTCTTATAACCAAACATAGTAATAAACAGTGAAGGTGTAGTGCATTTTAAAAGTGATTTTTGTGTTGTGCTTATTTGATATAAATTTATATAAAACTAACACAATTTCCATTATAGAAGTGACCTTTTAGAGAGATAAATAGTTTAGTTAAATAGTGAAAACTTCAACTTCTGCGGTCTTGGAACGAATTACCAAAAAACAATGTGTTATTGGGTTCACATTACAGTATTTTTATTAATTTTGAGAAGCTTTGTGCTGTGTATGCATCTGCGAGACGAGTTATACGTAAGTCACTTGTACATAAGTAGAGGAGTGCCTGTAATAAGGATAAATGGCTGGAAGTCGAGAGAAGGAAAGGATAAATTTCGGATGGATAGCATTCTGGAAATATAGTCACATACTGAGGAGCAGTATCCCAATTTGCTTGAAACGTAAAATAATGAACCAATGTATATCCCCCACCATGACGTGGAAGTGAAACTTGGGCACTCACCAAAAGAATAGAAGAGAAGCTGAAAACTACACAGTGAAGAATGGAACAAATTATATTAGGAATCAGACTGTTAGATAAGAAGAGAAACATGGATGAGGCAGCAAACACAAAGGACATTCTTATCAAAACCAAAGAACTGAAATGGACTTGAGCAGAACAGAGCTCGAAGACATGATGACAGATGGACTAAGAAAATAACACAATGATACCAAAGAGAAGCTAAAATAAAACCTGGAAGAAAACGACAGAGATGGACAGATGAAATTCACAAGTTCGTAGGCAGTAAATAGATGGCCATTCCACAAAACAGAAGAAACTGGAAAGTGCTGGAGAGCCCTTCATCCTGTAGTGAATTGAAAATCTAACATAATGATGATTATGTTAGATTCAGGCCAACAGAGTTGCTACAGTCTACTTCTCTAGTGTCATTCTTGAATTGCATTCTGTCCAATAATACTACAGTCATGCTTAACTAAATAGTGAATTTTGACCCTGGATTACATTTTATCTAGTGTCATTCTTGAATTGCATTCTGTCCAATAATGAAAGTTGCGACAATTCATGAACCTCCCATCATAGCACACTGACAAGAGAATGTAGTTAAACAGATCAGAGTAACTTTCTGTGGTGTCCTGTTGTTTACTCCAGCGTGACAGCATACAAATTTTCTGCCATGTGACACTTTTTTTTTTTTTCATAAATCTCAAAAAAAATCACCTTCCGTCTTATAAGGTGATAAGTCACAGCTATCATAAACAAGCATGTTGTTTTGTCTTGTCTTGTCAATGATTTTAGCATTCTTACCAATATGCTGGTAATTTTATGAAACTCTTGCTAAAATGTTAAAGATTTCCAAATAACTTACCGCTAAATGTTACTGTTGGAAAAAAAAAAAACTTTGCTGAATCTGTTAAGTTACGGTAATGAATGTTTTGATGGTGCAGCCGTAGCCACTACATATGTGCACACTTATTTAGTACCCTATTACGATGTCACCAACAAAGAAAAGCTTGTTTACAAATTACGAGCCATCATTTATGCAAAGGAACACAGGATTAGAGCTGCAGAAAGACATTTTGGGCATCCATCAACAGAGGTGGAAACAAAAGCATAAACTCATTATGGCAATAAAGAACAAGCATACCCTTCTCCAACCAACAGTTCTTTCTCAAGTCCTGCCCATTTTGTCGAAGAAGACAAAATGGGCAGGACTTGAGAAAGAATGAATAGTAATAGAAAGAGGAACTGTGGTATATCTATGTCAACAAAAATAATTTTTGAGGCATTTCAGGGCAGCAGCGGGAGGCTCAATGATTTTGTTATTTATTTATGAAGGGAAACTACTTAGTCATGGGGACACGGATATGTATAGCCCTGGAAATGCCAGAAAAATATGAAAACAAATCCTGGAATTTCAGACTTATAATTAATACTAGGAAGCACACACAAACCACAAGCTTGGCTGATGTCTTCACTGTTGCTCATTTTTAACATTTGATCTACCCTCAAATAGAAGTGTGAATGCTAAAAATCAGTAACTGAAGACATCAGGCCCTGAAAAGACATACTATAGTGTTTTTGGCTTGCTGTGCTAATGGAATAAAAGTTCCACCTCTCCTTGTATTCAAGAGAAAAACTCTGCTAGAGGAAAAAATTCCAAGTATTTTTGTTCCTGTTCATTCTATGGTATGGTATGGATGGAATCAAACTATGGCTGAAAAAAGTATGTTCACAGCATCCTGTAGCCTTCTCAAGAAACCAACTTGCTGCTATTCCAGGTGGACTTAGCTGACCAACTAAAAACCACTGCTTCAGTAACAAGCTTTTTAAACCTTTTTTGTAAAAGAAAAATGGATTAAGAACTATCTGCAAAATTAGAAATTAAGTCTGATTTTTCATTAATAAATATTAAAAAAGCAGTGTCCACTGATAACCACATGGTCTTCTGCTCAACCATCCCTTTAACCACAGCAGTGACTTGCCCTTAATGCCACATTGCTCCAGTTTATATAGCAGTCTTATGTGTAACAGTATCAAAAACATTCCTGAAATCCAAGTATCGTATTTCCCCATGTATAAGACGCACCCTTTTTTGAAAAATTTGGGATCTAAAAACTGGGTGCGTCTTATACAGTGGTTGTAGATTTTTTTTTTACTTGCATTTCCCACTTTTTCGTCTTGTCTTTGCGCTGATTGTTTCGCACTTGTTACCGGTATGTTAGGTTACATTTTGCCACGTTCTGCCCAGAAATGGCTTAGAAAAGATTTTTGTACAGTGCTGAATTCAAGTTAAAAGTGATCCAGTTTTCAAAAGTGAATGGAAATATGCTGCTGAACGTAAGTTTGGTCCTCCTCCAACTGAGAAAACAATCCGAGACTGGCTACGGGAAGAAGAAACCCTACTGAAAACGCCATGGCAGAAGGCCATTAGAGGCAAGTCAGCAAAATGGCCTGATTTAGAGAGGGAATTGAAGATATGGATTGAAGAGCAAAGGGCAATTGGAATTCCTGTGTCCACAAAGATGGTTCAGCATGAGGCAAGAAAAATTGCTGATGAAAAAGAAGTTACTGATTTCAAAGGGCACAATTGGTGCTTCAAGTTCATGAAACAGAATGGACTAAGCGTGTGTACGCACACCAGATTTGCCCAAAAGATGCCTGAAAGCTATGAGCAGAAGGTCCTTGAATGTCATCGTTTTGTCATTCAATGTGGGAAGACACATTGAGTTGGGACAGATTGCAAATATGGACGAAGTCCCCCTTCAATTTGATATCCCAAGTAACAGAACTGTTGATAAGAAGGGGTGAAAACTGTAACTGTGAAGACAAGTGGACATGAAAAGAGCCATTATACAGTTGTTCTAGCTTGTTGTGCCGACGGAACCAAGCTGCCTCCTATGCTGATTTTCAAACGCAAAACAATGCCAAAAGAAGACATTCCTCGAGGAGTGATTGTCCACGTTCATGACAAGGGTTGGATGAATCAGGATGGGATGAAGATCTGGTTTGAGAAAGTTTGGAGCAGGAGACCAGGTGGGCTCTTACACAAACCTGCCTTATTGGTGCTTAATCAGTTCAGGGCACACATAACAAAAAACACAAAGAAGATTGCTGCAGAGCAAAAAACAAAACTTGCTGTCATACCTGGAGGCTTTACATCCCAGCTCCAACCAATTGATGTCAGCATTAACAAACTCTTCAAAGTTGCCATGAGAGACGAATGGAACCAATGGATGAAGTCTTTTGAGCAATTTGAACCAGCAGGAAGAGTGAAGAAACCAACTATAGGAGAAGTTTGTACCTGGGTGAAAAGATCCTGGGATAATATCAAGATTGAGGTTGGTGTCAAGTCATTTAAGAAGTGTGGCATTTCAAATGCCATAGATGGAACTGAGGACGAGGCAATATATGAAGACAGTGATTCGTCATCAGACACAGATGAGGACAAGCTAATGGATGGGAGTTTTGGCAGTGATAAGGAGTTGTATGAATTTTATGATAAATAAAACTTGAGTTCAATAACTTTATGTAATACTTTTTTTTTTCAAATTTCGGGCCCCAAAATTAAGGTGCATCTTATACATGGGGAAATACGTTATATAATACCAAAATTATTTTTTGCATCCAGTTTCTTGGTCACTGCATTGTATCGGGTTGGACAAGGCTGCCCCTTAACAAATCCATGCTGTGATTGCAATCCTGTCCTCGATCACCTCTTTTTTTTTTTAACTGAGTCCATTATTCTCCCAGAAACAGAAGTTTAGCTAACAGATCTGTAATTACTCATGCCACCTTTTGTGATCCCCCTTTGTGAATTCAGATTACATTTGCATATCTCCAATCCATAGGGAATGGACTGGAAATGTGCAGATGTATCCTTCAATCCTCCCCTGAATCCAAGGATGCTCTCATGATTATGGCTAAGAGTTTGCTTATCTCCTTTGCTACCTCCCTTAATATAACTGGATAGGGTCCATCTGCCCTAACAACCTTTTATGTTTAGATTCAACAATTTCTCCTCCACTTTTCTTTCAGTTTTCATAAAATAATTAAGTTCCCCATTAAAGTTTGATAACTAGCATCTCTTTCCCTAAAGAATTCCTCGTGTGTGAATGTAGATGCAAAATATCTATTGCATCTACCCTGCTTGATTGCTGAGATTTGTGTTTGAGTCCTGTTATAGACTGGAAGAATTCGTAAAGGCTTCTTCAGTCAGGGCTGTAGTTAGCTGGGCATTAGGGGCATTAGGGCTCGTCCATGAATTATTCTGGGTTTTTGGACCACTTGAATGACAGAAGTGGCCCGGTGTCATTCAACTCCTTCCTTCTACTGTTAATGTAAACTTAGAAGTCTTTGTTGCCAGATACTTCTCATTATCTCCCTTAGCTTGCCTAACCTCCTTTGTGACTTGATTACAGACATAATTTGTATATATATGTATACCATACGTGTCTGTATCACCTGATAATTTGTATGCATCCCACACATTTTTTTTCTCTCTGCCACAAGTTTCATCAGTTCCTCTGACATCCCCTGTACGTGGTGAGGGGACCTCCCAGTGACTCTGCTGGATTTCCAGACTAGCATCACTGGGATCCAATGCCCACAGCCCAGGTTCCAGGCTTACATCAATGGAATCCGGTGTGTTTGCCGTGCGCTGCAACCCGTGGAAATTCGGAAAGGGGGATCCTGGTGGTTGAGGGGCCCAGCTTCAATACACCACTTTGGCCCCTGCTTCACAAGACGGGTGGTCCTGGAAGGCCCAGCTAGGATCAATCGGCTAGTAGGCTTGCCTGCGAGAGTCAACCGTGTCAGTGCCACGCCCCCTACCCTCATGGTCCGAGGGACAGGATTCAGGCTGGCAGCGATGCGGGTATAGTGTCTGGGTAGCCCTGGCGTTCCACTCCCGAGTGCATTTATTGCATGCCGGGTAGTGGGCGTCCCTTTGGGCTCCGTGGTGGGTGGGGAGCCGGGCACTGAACAATTTAAAAAAACTCCATGAATCCTGATAAACTCACTTCTTCAGGGGCCCCAACCCGGTCCCTATCTGAAATCGATGAAAAGGAGACAGATAGCATTATTGCTAAAAAGAGGCAGCGAACCGAATTACCATCAGGGCCTGTCCCAAGGTTCTTAATCATGCATTCTACCAATGAAACACCAATTGGAAAAATGTCACCCTTTTTTATTCAAAAAGGGTTAGATGGGTTAGCAGGTTCGCCCAAATCAGTTAAGAGGCTTCGTTCTGGAGACCTTTTAATTGAAACTAAAAATGACAGGCAATCTGAACATCTACTCTGAGTAACATCAATCGGAGGTATACCCATAACAGTGACACCACACAGAACACTAAATTCATCGAGAGGTGTCATTTCGGAGTGGGACCTTCTTGACGTAACCGAGGAGGAAATCTGCTCCGAATTAAAACCAAAGGGAGTCATTGCCGTCAAGAGAATTACTGCACGAAGGGATGGAAAAATTGATAAAACCAGGAGCGTTATCCTGACTTTTAACTCTCCTAAACCTCCTGATGAGATTAAAGCTGGATACATCAACTGTTCAGTGCGTCCATAAGTTTCGAACCCTTTAATGGTGTTTTAAATGCCAGAAGTATGGACATTCTCGAATGGCCTGCCGTGGAGTCCTTGCATGCGCTCGATGCGGCGCAAAGGACCACGAAACAACAGCATGTTCAGCCGCAAAACCCACCTGTATTAACTGTGAAGGCGAACACCCGGCCTACTCACGGGCATGCCAGAGGTGGAAAGAAGAAAAAGAAATTCAACGGCTGAAGGCAGAGCTAAATATATCATACCAGGAGGCAAGGAAATCGGCGAAACCCCTGAATATCAACAGACCTACCTACGCCCAGAAGGTAGCAGGGAGATGTTCCGTCGGAACTCAGACGGACATGACCATTCCTCCAAAGGAGTCTTTCACTCCCATCGCGCTTTATCTCCTAAGTTCTCAAAAACCTGCACAGAAAAACGAATCAGCTGCCACTCCTATATCAGTACTTCCTAATGCTCCACAAGCAACAAAGGAAATTGTGAAAGAAAAAAATAAGAAAGGGGAAGTCTCCCCTAGAACCCAAGAAAACATGGATGTCGAGCAGAAGGAGGTACCCGAAGATTCAGTCTTGGAACTCTGTGGAGGAACAAATGGACACCGGACAGCGTCCATTCTTCCCCAAAAAAGATAAACTCAAGACTGATAAAAGTAAGCCCTCAGCACCTCGGAAGCCGCCTGATGGACCCACCAAGCCAAAGTAATGGCTAAATTCCTACAATGGAATTGTCATGGATTCCGGCGAAATATTGATGACATCAAGGCCCTCCTGCAAAAGCACGAGCCAGTTTGCTTTTGCTTGCAGGAGACATATCTAAAGGCAAATCACGATCCCACCATGCACAACATCACAATTTTTCGAAAGGATAGAATTGCGGATGGCTCTGCTCATGGAGGAGTGGCTATCCTTGTCGGCAATCAGACCCCAGTTCAGCCCTTGCTAATTACAACTAGCATGGAAGCTGTTGCAATTCGCCTTTCGGTGGGATTTATATTAACAGTTTGCTCTCTTTATTTGCCACCTGGGACTGACATCCCCAGGAAGACCTTGATGATCTTGTAATGCAGTTGCCTCCCTCCTTACTTACTTTTCGGGGATATGAATGGACATAACACCCTGTGGGGTAGTGCTAACATCAGAAGGGGACGAGTCATAGAGCGTATGCTCAATGACCTTTCCCTTCTAAATACTAGAACAAACACCTTCCACATGCCTACCCATACTTTTTCTGCCATTGATCTCTCTATCTGCTCCCCTTCTCTACTCCCTTCATTCACTTGGGAAGTGGAGGAGAATCCATACGGAATTGATCACTTCCCCGTGATAACCTTGTTACACAGTGGGAAACCATGTCTTCCTTTTAGGTTACCACGGTGGAAGTTTGATCAGGCTGACTGGAATGCCTTCCAACATCAGGCAAATTTTGACCTCAGTACAGTCAGTCGGGAGCCTATCAATGACGCAGTAAAGTACATCACAGAAACCATTGTCCAAGCAGCTGCTAATGCTGTCCCAAAAACACCTGCCTGGTTTCCACCATTTCCCAAACCTTGGTGGAATTTACAATGCACAACAGCAAAAAAGGCTCAAAACAAAGCGTGGGGGATATTTTGCCGATATCCTACCACGAACAACCTTATAGCCTTCAAACGTGCACGAGCCAAAGCACGCTACATCCATCGTCAGAGTCAAAAGGAATCGTGGATCTGTTTTACATCATCTATTAACCAGTCTAACAACTCTAAGGTAGTCTGGGATAAAATCCGGAAAATGAAGGGAAAATATACATCCCACCCTTCTTCAATCCTAGATTATAATGGATGCACTATTGCAGACCCAACTGCAATAGCCAATGCTTTTTGGGAAACATTCTCTAACATTTCCGCAACATCCTCGTATTCCCCAGAGTTCCTGGTCCTGAAACATAAACTGGAAAAACAAGTACTTAATTTTAAGTCCAAGGGCCTCTATCCCTATAACGGGGCATTCACTATGGAGGAACTGAAAAGAGCCCTCACTCTTTCCAAAGCAAGTGCTGTTGGACCAGATGGCATCCATTATGAAATGATTAAACATCTTTCACCAAAATTTATGGATTGTCTGCTCCTTCTGTATAACACAATCTTTATTGAAGGGCAGTTTTCGGATTCCTGGCGAAAGGCAATCGTTCTTGCCTTTCTTAAGCCAGGAAAGGATCCAAAAGTCACCACCAATTATCGTCCTATTGCTCTGACTAGCTGTCTGTGCAAAATCCTGGAGAGAATGGTTAATTCTCTTTTAATATGTTATCTCGAATCAAATGACCTTCTCTCCAACGTCCAGTGCGGCTTCCGAAGGAACCGGTCCACTTTGGACCATCTTATTAGATTGGAAGCATCCATCCGGGATGCTTTCCTAAAACGCGAACACTTGGTGTCGGTGTTCTTTGACATGGAGAAAGTGTATGACACAACTTGGAGATTTGGCATCTTAAAAGATCTGCATAGCCTTGGCCTTAGGGGGCAACTCCCCATTTTTATTAAAACTTTTTAGCCAATCAATCTTTCCAAGTTCGTGTGGGATCCTCACTCTCGTTCCTTCAGCCAAGAGGAGGGAGTACCACAAGGATCAGTATTAAGTGTCACGCTTTTTGCCATCAAAGTCAATTCCATCACAGAACAACTTCTTCCAACTGTAAACTGTGCCCTCTATGTTGATGACTTTAGTATATTTTGTCAGTCATGAAACATGAGGGTTATTGAAAGACAACTGCAGAGAGCCATTGATCGCCTTAATTCCTGGGCACTTGCTAATGGCTTCAGGTTCTCGCCGGAGAAGACCGTTTGCGTACACTTTTGTCGCAAGCGCAATCTTCATCCTGAACCTGAATTAAGGCTCGTGCAAAATGTTATTCCAGTAGTGTCAGACACAAAATTCTTGGGACTTGTGTTTGATAAAAAGTTGACCTTTCTCGAACATATTCGTCAACTTCGTACAAAATGCACGAGGGGACTAAATATTCTCCGCTCTCTCTCCTCCACGCGTTGGGGAGCAGATCGGTGCACCCTACTACAGGGCCCAGGTATACTCCTCAGCCAGAGACAGTGCCCTTCAATCGCTTGACCCTGTCCATCATCAGGCCATCCGTATCGCTACTGGAGCATATCGCACATCTCCTGTCCAGAGCTTATACGTTGAAGCAAACGAACCATCCTTCGACGTAAGCAGTTGTCTTTAAACTATGCTTTAAAGTTGAAATCCCTGCCAGACCATCCTACGTGGACATCCGTTTTTGAGCCATGTTGGGAAAACTTGTACAATACCCGTAAGACTGCCAGCCGACCTTTTGGAATTCGTGTCCAAGAGCTACTCAGAGAGTTTAACATCATGGTAGACAAGGTTGCACAAACACAAAAAGAAATTCCTCCACCCTGGCATGCTCATCCCGCACCGTGCGACTTTTCCCCTTAAGAAATGGGTAAGGTCTGAGACCTCATCTGTCTACCAGCAGCTCTACTCTGCACACCAAGCTGAGCACTCAAGACTTCCTGCCCGTTTACGCAGACGGCTCGAAGTCTGAATCGTGCGTAGGATCTGCTGCTGTCTTTCCCGACACTATAATATCTCAGCAGATTCCTCCTGAATCCAGCATATACACAGCAGAGCTGTATGCTATAGAGCTAGCCTTTGATCACATTCGAACTTGTCAATTCCAAAGGTCAATAATATATTCTGACTCTTTGAGTGTATTACAGGCTTTATTATCTCTGAGACACAATTCTCATCCAGTTCTTTGTCAGGTTCAGCAGAAGATACATTCTCTTCATAAACACAAGTTTGATATCCGCTTCTGCTGGATTCCTAGCCACATTGGGATAAAGGGAAATGATTTGGCTGACGCTGCAGCCAAATCAGCAACACCCACTCATAATCGTTGCCTGTCAGTCCCCTATACAGACTACAGGCAAATAATACGCAATAAGATATATTCCCAATGGCAAGAACTATGGCACAGACAGAGAACAAATAAATTATATCAAATAAAGCCTCTAATAGAAACATGGCAGTCTAGTCTGCGCAGGAATCGAAGTGAGGAAGTTGTTCTTGCTCGACTCCGCATAGGACACAGTCATTTGACACATTCTTTTCTGCTGAGGGCGGATGACCCTCCTATGTGCGATTCTTGCGACACCGTTTTAACTTTAAAGCATATTTTAATAGATTGTGTTAATTTTACCCTTGTTCGCAATATATATTTTACCGCTTTTACTCATCCGACTGAGCCTTATACACTCAGTCAGATTTTATCAGACAACGACCACGTGTCAGCAGTTTTTAAGTTTTTACAAGCTATTAATATATACACACATATATAAATTGGATCATTTATTTTTAAACTTATACTGCCTTATTTATTTATATATATATATACAAATAACAATTTGACGAGGTAACCTTTTAAAGGTTACCAAATTTATCTTTATTGTTATTTTAATCGTATCCTGGCGCAGTATAACCTTAGTTGTTTTTGCGCCAATAAATCCAAATTCAAATTCCTCTGAAATCCATTCAGGTGTAAGCATTGAATGGTATGTTTTTAGTTGGTATGAAAAGCCTAGTAGCTTCTATGAATAATTACCCAAATGCTTCCCATGCTATTGGTAACATCATCAGTTGGTCCCACAGTATGTTGCCGCAGTTTTTGTCCTTTTCGATTTTTAAGTGCTCGGGTGTCCTTTTATCTGAAAAATTGGTAAGCTTAATATCAGTGGAAGTACTGTTGTGTTTTTGCTTGAGGAGCTATATTAAAAAAAAAAAAAAAAAGTTATCAGATCACCTTAACTTTTAATTTGTTTAATGATTTTCATCCAGTGCATTCTTTTATGTAAAATTTGTGCAAGGGTACTATGAATGTTGAAGTTGAACAAAAGTAAATTTGACTGCTGCATCAGTGTTATGTTTGAAGTTAGTTTTTGAAACATGAAGCTTTTTTTACAGTTTATTGCCAAACTGGTGATTCACTTTGGCCACAAGACAAAACTTTATAATAGATTAGTTTTGCCCATGATAAGAATTTTTTTTTCAAATTGTAATCCATCTAGGCTTTATAGCACCATTGGCTCAAGTACAATTTTAGTTTTTAAAAACTGTGTTGAGAGTGGCAAGTTGAAGAGATATATATATATATATATATATATATATATATATATATTTATTATTATTATTAATACCCATATGGTGCAAGGAAGCCTGAGGCTTATGCTGCACCAGGAAAAAAAAAAAATTCCCAAGTTACCCGGAGAGAGAGAGAGAGAGAGAGAGTCAAAAGTAGAATGGAATCACCAAGAAAGAGAAGAATGATGATGTCCAGCTCAGGACCCTGGGTGTGCCAAGCCCATACTCACCAGATGTGAGCCCCCGGAGTAATACATACAGTGGGGCCTCGTACATCGAACGCCCCATACGACAAACTTTTCGTACCACGAACCTGGGTTTTAACGTATTCACTTACTATTTTTCCCTATTTTTGTGTCAAAAAAAATGCTAATTTTTTTAAATAATGATTTTTATTGCATTTATGCTGTGTAATACGGTGCTTGATTATGGAACAAATTGAAGTATTCAATGGGATATTCAATGTTGTACAGTATATTCCTAGGATTATTATCCCGATCAAAACTACAATATTCTTCAGTCATTACCCATAATTAATTCATTATTAATTATCCATAATTAATTCTTGAAAATGAAACAGACAATCTCAGGAAAGAACACCAGGCGACAACAATATGCAAGGTATCAGCAGGCGTCATCTGATGCTTGTCAGATAAAAATATTCCAAGAAACGCACCCACCAGTGAATGACCACAAGAGCCATGTTGCGGTGAATGCACTACTTTACCATGCACCGACAGCTTCACTCGGGTGACCCTTCACTGCTTCTGGCGGCTTCACTCGGGTAAGTATTGAAAGAACACAGATTTGACCATGAGATCTCAGGATAATAATTTGACATTAAAATGCTAACCCGAGTTAACTCGGGATAATCAGGGAAGTGGTTAATACAAACACAACGCACATTCTGTTTTATTCACCATGTCTTTCTTTTGTTTCAGGAAAGTTCCAGATTTGTTTTTTGAAAATTTCTTTTGAAAAGATTCAAAAAATAGGTCTTGAGAAAAGTCAGCCCAAGAAAACACTCAAGAAAGACATCATTGCCAAGCATGAAAAAGGAGCTAGGGTAGTTGATCTGGCAATTGAATATGGAGTCAACAAATCCACCATTGAAGAACAAGGAGACCATCAAGAATGTTGAAGTTGCAAAGGGAGTGACCAGATTAAGTACACCAAAAAACCCCATCATTGAAGAAATGGAGAACTTGATGCTACTGTGGATCCACCAAAAGCAAATGGCAGGAGGTACTATCAGCGAAGAAGTCATCTGTCTGAAAGCCAAGCACATCTATGCTGACCTGAAGGGAAAAAACTCTAAGGCCAAGCTCTGAAGAATTTGAATTTAAGGCAAGCAGGCAGATGGTTTGAGAAGTTTAAGGGGAGGACTGGCATTCAAAGTGTCATAAGGCATGGGGAGGCAGCAAGTGCTGATAAAGAAGCCGCTGATAAATTTGCCAAGAAATTTCAGAAGCTCATGAAAGACGAAGGATATCTACCACAACAGGTCTTCAACTGTGATGAAACTGGCTTTTCTGGGAAAAAATGTCCAGTAAAACCTACATCACAAAGGAAGAACAAGCTCTGCCAGGCCACAAGCCTATGAAGGACAGGCTGATCCTCCTCTTTACTGATATTGCTAGTGGAGACCTGAAGATCAAGCCTCTCTTGGTGTTTCATTCTGAAACACCAAGAGCATTTAAGAAGCACTCAGTTGTCAAAGGTAAACTTGGAGTCTACTGGAAATCTAACCCAAAAACTTGAGTTACTAAGCTCTTTTTCAAGGACTGGGTGCTTGAAGTCTTTGCACTTACAGTAATACCTGGAGGAAAAGAACTTGCTACTGAAAGCTGTCCTCACCATGGATAATGCACCTGGCTACCCACTTGATTTAGAAGATGCCTTGGAATTGGAGTTCATCTTCCTGAAGATTTGTTTTCTTACCTCCCTACACCTCTAATTCAGCCAATGGACCAGAATGTTATAGCCAACTTCAAGAAGCTCTACACCAAAGCACTTTTCACCAGGTGCTTTGAAGTTTGCCATGCTTCCAGCTTCATGATATTGAGGAAATTTTGGAAAGAAGAATTTAACATGCACGCCATTAGACTCATAGAAAAAGCTTGGCATGAAGTGTCAGTCAGGAACCTGAACTCTGCCTGGAGAAACCTATGGCCAGCCTGTGTTCAAGGAGAAGAACCTGATAATGGAACCCAAATCATGAAGGACATTGTGGCAGCAGCTAAGGACCTGGACTTGGAAGTGAAAGATGTGGAGGAGTTAGAGGAGCATGAAGTGCAGCTGACTATGGAAGAACTGAAGGAGCTGCATAACATCAGGTTGGGGAAACAGAAAAAAATGTTTCCTCAGAGGAGGAGAAAGAAGAAAACATTACCAAAGGTCCAATGCCTTCAGCTGCTATCAAGGAGCTTCTTCAGGACTGGAAGAAGCTTCACAACAGGGTGTTGGTGTGGCACTCCAGCACAGCGGAAGTGAACAGAGTAGGGGACCTCTACAATGACATAGTGCTTCACTACTTCAGGAGCCTCCTTAAAAAGAGAGAAAAGCGATCAACACTGGATAGATTCTTCAATGCTAAAAAGAAGAACTTGAAGCTTCTGAACATGAAGAACCTGTAACCATGAAGAAGAATAAATAGTGTATGTAAATGGTGGCCTTTTTTTTTTTTTTGTGGAGGGTTCAGTACCAATTAATTTATTTCCCATAGGATACTATGGGAAATTGCGGTTCATGGTACGAGGCCCCACTGTGTGTATATATAGCAGTCTCTTGATTTACCGGGACATTTCAAGCCTCCAGATTTAAAAAAAAAATCAACCAGAAATCATAAAATAACTAGTAATAACTAGAATAGGTATAAACAAATGTTTTGCAAGTCATAAATAAGCTGCTTTATAAAGTCGTTATTGGGAGATTATTTTGTAACCCACCCCACCCCCACCGTCTTCACACCTGATGCTCAAAAAAAAAAAGAGAAGAAATGTTTAGTTTGTTTTAGTGCATTGCTTGCGTCGATTATTGTGTTCCGTCGCACTGCAAAGAGAAATTTTATTTCTGGGGTAATGAAAAAAAAATTTTTTTTTGTTTAGAAATCTCGAAAATGATGGGTAAACGAGTTGCGCTTTCAATTAACCAAAATTTTGAAATTATTCAAAAGTTTGAAAACGGTGCATCCATTAAATCTTTTGAACCATTATAATGTTGGTGACCAAACCACACGCAACATAAATGGTGCATCCATTAAATCTTTTGAACCATTATAATGTTGGTGACCAAACCACACGCAACATAAAAAATAAAGGGAAGCATCGTATTGGACACATGAGTAGTGCATAAGTTTTTTATCTATCACTATCTTTTTTACGTAGGTTGCTGAACATTATTTGATACAGTAAGTCCCCAACTTACGTAACTTCGAACTTGCGTTAATTTTTTTTTTCTTTTTTAGGATTGTAAAATTTTAAACAGTAAAATTATAATTTATAATAAGCTATCAATCACGGCATGCACAAGCGAGATATGGAATAACAAGCTTAAAAATAGGAATGAAGAGAAGATTCTTTATTTATTTATTATTTTTTTTTTTTTATATATAACTGAAAATTTCAGTGAAGGGGTGGGGGGACACATTTCACCATAAGAATGTAAAATCCCACAGAATTCCAGCAATCGGTATTATCGCAAATGAAATATGATCGCTTTTACTACCCTTTTATAATGAATTGCACTAACAGAAAAGCCCAATAACTTGGAAAGTGCAAATTGTTTTTATTGTTTTCTAGTAGTGACCTCCAGAAATATGTTTTAGTGGGGTGATAATAGTGAGTTTTCGCCTTAACCCTGTGAAGTTCTTTACAGAAAATTTCATTTTGACCGTTATCACGGTGCTGACTGAGAATAAGTGACAGCAGTACTAGTAAATCTACCAACAAAAGGAAAGCGATTAATTTGGATCAGAAAATTAAAATAACAAGCATGTTTGAAAATGGTCAAACATTAACAACTATTGTGCAGAATTCAGATTTGTCAGTGGTGAACACAATAATAAAGGACAAAGACAGAATATGAGAAGTGGTGAAGGGATTGGCACCAATGAAATCAGCTGTAATAATCAAGGATACAAAATATATATCAGCTTTTACTGTACAATTTCTTCCTTTTATGTTTTCTTTTCTTATGTGCCACTCCAACTACTTCACTGCTGTCCCCAGATAAAGTTTTTAATTGAACTAATTAAAAATATATAACTTTTTCTATATATATAACTACCTAATTGAAAAAAATAACAATTTTTCTGAGGATATTATGTTGTTTTTGTAATTTTGGCATATCACAGATATAGTAGCAATATTTTATTAGTTATTCCTGAGTTACATAAAACGTGACTTATGTAAGAAATCCTGGAACGTATGTTGGGGACTTACTGTATATTTGGATTAACTGGAAAATCGATTATCCGAAAATTTTTTTTTTTTTTTTTTTTACCATCTATCCTGGAAAATCGAGAGTCGTGTGTGTATAAGTTACATATGAAAAAGGTATACAGTTGGTGAAATGGTTTCAGTGAATGTAAAATTAATAAATAGGTATGACAGATGCACCTAAAAAAGCACAAAGCAGCATTAAAGGATGCAAGACTAAATATAAGTTGTATTAATATATTGAATTAAATATGCATAAATGGATGTGATAGTTATACAAAGTGCCAGCAACTAGCAGGGTGAGGAAAGTAGAAAAAGAAGTGTAGTAGATTTATGAAAGGTGAAAGAATGTTAAAATCCTAGAGGTTATGATAAATTAAGAAAAATTATGGGTTGAATTACCAAACCAATATAAAGTGGGGGAACTGTAAATGTAAATTAGTACATCAAAATAATAATATAATGCAAATAAAATGGAAGTAAAAATTAAAATTAAAATGTTTTTTTTTTTTTTCATTTTATAAAACCTTTTCTTTTTAATTTTTATTTTCATTCTTTCACCATTTAATTAACATTCTTTCACCTTTCATAAATCTACTTTCCTCACCCTGCTAGTTGCTGGCACTTTGTATAACTATCACATCCATCTATGTATATTTAATTCAATACATTAATACAACTTATGTGTGAACTTGCTCGGAATTGTTAAATGATTAGCACAAGATGTTATTGAATGTCCTTCCACATATCAGCTTGTTGATTTGGTAAGCTCCTTTAGGAATGTGATATTATTCTTAAATAAGTTAAACTGTTTAATGCTTAGGTATATTTATGGTATACTAATGGAGCTGTGGAAGTTTACTAGAGCGGTAGGAATTAGTTGGCTGGTAAGTTGTTCCTCTCTCTCCCTCCAATAAGATAGTAATTTAGAATAAAATCCCTGATGTTTGAAAAGAAACAGAGTTTACATTAAACTCTTATTTCATAATGGACTATACAGGCATACCTCGGTTAATGTTACCTCTGATAACGAAGTCCGCAATTTCAAGCCCCATTTAACATAAAAAATATTCCAGTTTAATCACCTGAAATCTAAACAAACTGAAGAAGTTACGGAAACCTTTGGTGCTTCTCGTGGTTGGTTCGAGAAATTTAAAAAACGGGCCAGGATTCAAAAATTAACAGGAGAAGTTTCCAGAAAAACTAAAGGAAATAATTGAACGTGAAAATTTTCCACCAAATTTGGTGTTCAATGTTGACGAAAGCGGTTTGTTCTGGAAACGGCTACCAACAAAAAGCTTTATTTCTATTGAAGAAAAATCAGCTGCTGGGTTCAAAGCAGCCAAAGACCGTTTAACGTTACTCTTTGGATCAAATGCCTCTGGCGATTATAAATTAAAATTGTTATTAGTTTACCATTCAGAAAATCCGAGGGCGTTAAAAGGTAACATAAAAATGAATTTACCTGTAATATGGAAAGCAAATAGAAAAGCGTGGGTTACCAAGGAGTTATTTACTGATTGGTTTGTTAACCACTTTTGTCCTGAAGTAAAACGGTATTGTCAAAAAAACAACTTTGAAGAAAAAGCTCTTTTGTTGTTAGACAATGCTCCGGGACATCCTACTGATCTTAACACGTTGGACACATGCATTCCTGTCAAAGTTGTGTTTCTTCCAGCAAACACAACTTCCCTGATTCAACCATTGGATCAGGGAGTAATAGCATCATTTAAAGCTTATTATCTGCGTTGAACATTAAGCAGTTTAACTGAACTAGAGGATAAAGAGGAAATGACAGTTAAAACTTTTTGGAAAAACTACACCATTAAAAACACAATTGAAAACATTGATAGTTCTTGGAAAGAAATCACTAAGAAATGCTTACATGGAGTTTGGCGCAAAATATGGCCAGAAGTTGTACTAGAAGAAGAAAATAACATCCAAGAAATTAAGTTATCCAGATGGCTCAATCAGTAGGTTTCGAAAATGTCAATGAAGAGGATGGTTTTTCAGTGGAAGATTTAGAAAACCTTGTTAGCAACGAAGACAAAGATAATGAAGACGAAGTTAAAGAAGTTCGTGCCGAAAAAGGTGCTTAAATGACATTGAAAACGTTTTAAATTTTTTTAGTGAAAATGGTCCTGATTTAGGAAGAAGTTTTATTGTTAAGCGATCAGTGTTAAGTGCAATAACTCCGTATAGGCAATTGTTAAATGAAAGAGAAAAAAAGCATAAGCAATCAACTTTAGACTCATATTTTAAAATGTGATTTCACTTTGTATGTAAGTTGACTGTTTATTTAATAAAACTTTTCTTTGTTCGAAAAAAAAGCTTTTCATTTTCTTTACGTAGGAACGTATCCCTATTCTGGCCATAGTATTTTTACCTCTGAAAACGAAGTTTCGCTTAACGAAGTAATTTCGTGGAACGCATCCTATTCGTTATTTGAGGTATGCCTGTAATTTAAATAGTCATCCTTTATCAAGAAATTTAGAATGCTGTGGTGGAACCGAGGAGTTAGAAGCAGTTAGAGGAGAGAATAGAAAAGAAAATTTTGCCAAATAAAGCTAATGAATCCTTATTGGAATATATTAAAAAAAAAAAAAAAAAAACACTGTAAGAGGATAAGATGCTGTGGCAAAAATTATTTGAATATCTCTCCATGAATATTGTTTATTGTACCAGGCATCTTGTGGATTTGTCTATGCAGCAACACTTTAGAAGCCAGTATGGATTGCAAATCAGAACTTCTGCTCATGTGGGATAGCAGTTGGGTGTCATCTCAGTAATCTTTCTGTGCATGCAGCTCCAACTCATCTTAACATCCAAAAATCCATGATGGATATTATTCAAAAGCAGAAGCTAGTAAGATACATCTCAAAAAAAACAAATACCTGTAGAGCTTTGCAAACTTACAAAACATGTTCAGCAAACCATAGGAATGGTTTGTGCCTCACATGTAGGTCCAAGAGGTCAGAGTAAAACCTGTCACTGTGGATCTGTGTAACCCTCTATTCATTGTTAGGGCACTAGTTTGCAAAATGGCATTGTGTCATTTAGAGTAGTCTTTCCCAGTGTTCATGTTGTCTGAAAATCAAAAGAAGATGCTATAGAGTGATGAATCTCTTTAGACTATTTTTTCAAAGGAAATTATTGTCTTGTAGTATATTACCTCAACCACAAGGCTGTTGAGGCAGTCTGGTGGTATGGGGCAATTTCAGCTGGTTTGGGCTTGTTGCTTGAAATCATATCAGTGATGGATGTTTTAAACAATTATGTGTTACCTATGCTGGTAATGCATTGGGAGCGCCGACCGGGCTAGCCAGGTGGGTAAAGTGCCTGCCTGGCAACCCAAAGTTCACGGGTTCGAATCCCACCTCGGGCTTGGATCAAAGTACTGCAAAAACCTTGGGAGGTGCACTATGGCCACAGAAGCTGATGTGTCAACAACTACAAAAAAATAAAAAAAAAAAAAGCATTGGGAGCATGCCCCAATGCTTGTATGACTCTCACTGTACAGTGAGAGTCATACAAGATTGCTTTGTGGACTGTTTCCATAATAGTATGATGGTTTTGTCACTTGATTGGGGAGGTCTGTGTTTGAGTCCTGTTATAGACTGGAAGAATTCATAAAGACTTCTTCTGCCAGGGCTGTAGTTTTCTGATCTCGGGCAGAGGGATTAGGATTCTGCCCTGAATTATTCTTGGTTTTCCAGCACTCACAATGTGCAAATCGGCTCATGAACACGCACACTTGTAAAGACATATTACGCAACACCAGAGTGCGGCTTAAGTGATGTGCTTAAATCCTAAGATTGTGGACAGTGACATTGCAAAGTTGGACCTGGCAACTGAAACATGAACCCATGCTTGCAACCTGTAGGGAAAATTGGAGTGATGGAATTTGGCTGTGAATTGTAGCTGGCATCTACTAGAAGTTAGTCTGCCAGGAGGATTGAGGCTAGTGGTAGTCCCCTCCCTCCCCTCCACCCTTTTTTAAGTGAAAGTCCTTGTGTGTCCTAATCCTTTTGGTCATATAGTGTTCGTGCAAAATTAACATTTTTGGCATTTGAAAATCTCAGGGCAACTGGAAAAACCATAACTAGGTAATCATAAATGAAACAAGCAAAGTTAAAACAGAAGAAAAGGATATTTTTTGAACTACAGAATTAATTATTAATTCAGTACTTCAAATTTTATTATAATTTTAACATTAGTAGAGGCATATGATGCAAGAAAGCCAGCTTATATAGCGTCAGTCAAAAAAAAACCTTCCCATTTCACCCACCCATTCACTCCAAAAGTTTGTCTAGTTCAGTCTTGAATTTATTTAAGCTGTCAGCTTCCATGACAGATGGAAGCTTGTTCCAGCAATCAACTACCCACTGGCTAAAGGTATATTTCCACACATGTATTCTACAACTGTCTTTCCTCAATTTGAATTTATGCCACCTTAGGTACGTAATGTGAGCAAGAGGAAGAATTCCATCAGCATTGAGCTTGCTCAAACCATTCAAGGCCTTATACACCTCGATCAGATCACGTTGCAGGTGCCTTTTCTCCCGACACTGCAATTTTCAGAACTGAATCTCTTATTGGTAAGAGAAATGCTTTGTTCCACTCACCAGTCTCATTGCCTCCTCTGTATTCATTTCAGCAGCTATACATCCTTCCTAAAATGAGGCCTCTAGGCCTGTATGCAGTACTCAAGATGTGGCTTGACCATTGCCTTATAAAAAGGGATAATCACCTCCTTATCCCTGCTAGAAAAATTCCTGTATATCATTGACAAGATCCTATTGCAGCCAAAAATATGAAGTTTTCTGCACTGCTCAGAAAACTTCATATCTGACTACCCAATTACCACCCATTATTACTTTTGCATTCTCCACTTCCCTTAGTGTAGTACCGCACAGTTGGTATGCTACTCTGCGTTTACTTCTACCTATATGCAGTACTTTGTATTCTTCTTCAGTGTATCAGTCTTTCGACTGGTTTGCCCTTTTGATTAGCTTTCTCACGATCTTGTGCTAGATGTTTCACTTCTGCATAGCTTCAAAGCCCAGTTTCCTTCAGAATTGTTTTTATATACTCACCAGATATGGGCCCCTGGGGTTAACAAGCTGAAGTTATTGTTCAATAGGAAATAGAAACCTTTTCTGTTTTAACACTATGGATACACACAAACAGAAATTTAAAAAAAAAAAAAAAAAAAAAAAACTGAGAATTCCCATATTAATCACACAAAATTAAAATTGAAGGATTACTAAAATATGACTATAGTGAGCTAGTGTGAGAAACCCCTGGTTAATGCATATCTCACATCTACAACCTGGATATGTGAGATTCTATTGTATTTCACTGTTAAAAATAATATCTATTATTTCTAGTACACCTTCCCACTACTGCTAAATATAAAAACTTGGATTGTAATGAAAAAATGTAATTTCTTTGTTTTTGCCAAGTGTGAATAATTTTATTCACATTTTAGGTGAATAAAATTATTTGGAATTTTTAACTGGGAGTTTTACAGCCGTCCATCTAAGGAAATACAAAAAAACACTACACCCTCAAGTTGGAACCCACTAACAGATTACAGCAAGTCATAAAAAAATTTCTCAAGAACCTCCTCATAACCAATAATGTTGATGATCTCATATTCAAAAGGCTGAACTCTATTCCTGTAAAAAAAAAAAAAAAAAAAAAAAAAAAAATATCCAAGTCCACTAAATGACACTATTGAATTATGACGAATCCAAAGTTCATAAACATCCTGCTTTCTGTGACTAAACAATATCTCATGCACAGTGGCATTGCAGACCATGCACCACAGGGGGTGCCTCTGGAAGGAAGGACAATGGCTTCATGAATATCATAGAAAATAAAACAATTAATATAAATTTTGTGAGTGCAAAGGAGACCTCAATTTTCTGCTATACCACTGCTTTACACTACTCAAATTGGAAAACAATATGAAATTCAGACTTAATAGCAGGGCAGACATATTTTAAATTTGAAGATCAGATTAACAAAGACAATAGAGCCCTGACTGTATAACACTACAACATAAATAATACGGGCAACAGTTTCATGTTAAAATTGAAAACAAAGGCTCTAACAACATTGCAAACCACTAAGATAAGTATTCCACTTCATGGGTAACACACTCACCATTTGACAACATGGAGAAATTAGACCAATTTCATACCCACTTTAAAAACAAGGAACACAATCACAAAATTTATGCTCAAGAAAGAGGCTAACAAAACTCCCTTTCTCAACAACTACATATAATTGAAAAACAGTCACTTCTGACTACCATCTACATGAAACAAACCAAACGGAAAGGGTGCTTAACCACCTCTCAAACTCTATAAGAGTTAAGACATGAGTAGTTAAGAGCCTTATATAAGAGGCCATGCACATCTGCAGCCTGCAATTTTTGGACAAAAAACTTCAGAAAACATAAAAGCTTATTGGTGCAAGAAAGCCACAGGCTTTTGCTAATAATAAAATATATACAATAAAAAAATAATATTAAAAAAGAAAAAATATATATAAAAAAATAAAGAAAATAAATTACCTGTGTGATTCCCTCCTCACATTGATAACTATCCAACTAGCCTTTAAATTTCCCCAATCTTTAAACCTCAACTACTGATGAAGCAACTTATTCCACTAATTATCCACTTGTTAACTAAAAAAAAACTTCTTACAATCTGGTGTAAATCTGGTCTCTTTCACCAAAATTAGAGGGCACCTCCGTAGCCAGGTGGGAAGGAGCAGGAGTGCGTAGCACACGCTTCTTGATTAGACCGGGGTTCAAGCCCGTCACCACCAAATACGGAGGATGCGGAAAAGTCAGGGAATGACCACCGCATATCCCGGAGAAATATGGCCTTAGTTGCTAATGCTCCTAAAAACCAAAACAACAACAACATCACCAAAATTAGAATTTTTGGCCTCTTACTTCTGGAATTGTTTATAACAGAAAAATTTTGCTTGCATTCGTTTTACTATCCCTCCACAGAGCTTTATAGCCCTCAATCAGGTCCACTAAGGTGCCTGATTGACAAGCTGTAAACTACATATATGAAGTCTTTCCTCATACAGGCACCCTGATGCAGATCTCGACCAAACAAGTTGCCCATTTCAGACCCTTTCAAGAAGCTTGATGTCTTTTTTTTTTTAGGTGTAGTCTCCATACTTGGCCACAGTATTTCAAGTGCTGTTTTAAATTTATCTTATAGAGTCTTCGTGTTTGTCCATAAAATGGTCCCTGAAGCTTGTCAGAAATTCATCCAGCTATGACAGGCTAGGCTTCGAGCAAGCCCTAGCCTGTCATGCATATCATGGAGTCTAAAATGTTAGGGGAACTGATAATCAACTACCACGGTGTCAAGTGGAACAAATTTAAAATTTTGGTCATTCTGCAAAAAACCAAATCCTCTGCTTATGCCTTCACAATGATGGGACTGTTAATAACTCTGGGTATAGCTCCCATGTGCAAGTTCTAAAAACACTGATCTTAATGTGGCAAAAATCCAGGTGTGAACAAACATAAGGAGGTCAAGGTGTAGTGTCCACATCCACACAGGAATGATGCCCGTTTGTGTCACCAGGCAACACTAGGTGGTAGTGCTCTCTCTCTCATTGGAGGCTTCACGGTAAAGTTTAGCTGCAGAGCATAGCTCCAGCATCCCCATCTCTTTCATCATGCAGTATGAGATGGGCATCATGACAAGATCCAATATTTCTTACATTATTAGCACAGCTCTAAATCAGTTATAGCAGGTCAGCCTAGACGGTCCAGGAACCCTTGGTAACTCTAGAAGAGATGTGGATCAGCTGGTGTATTATCTCGCTGCTTCTATTCTGCCAGATAACAACGTGGAGGGAATCCAAGTAGTATGTATTAAAGGGACATTATCGCGACCACATTATGTCAAGTAGATGGGCATGTTCTTGCTGTGTGTATGCCATATCCAAAAACTTTATTAATTCTCACGTGTCCCACTCCTTCACTTTATCTACTGAATGCACCATGAATTGCCAAACTAACAGAACAAACCTATCTGTAAAAGATCTAAACTTTCCAAAACTTTCTCATTCATTTCACAAATATATGTGGTCTTAGTTCCAATTTTAGTGATTTCCATTTCCACATCTGATAGAATCCCAATTATAAATTGCTTCAACCACTACTCATGTCAGTGTTCCTAATTATTCACTTTATAATTCCTTTTGGTTCAAAGGCTGTACTTGTGCATATGTCTGCTCTGATTTCAGAGATTTCCTAATTTGGAATCTCCTCTAGCATAAAATCTTGCTACCCCATCTGTCAAATTCATTTGTTGCCTCTTATTGTTCTCCTACTCCACTAACACTTGAAACCCTTTGACTTCCTTTCTCTGAAGTTCAACTTTCCTAACAGCAAGGTCACTTTCCTTGGCAATTTTATCATTCACATCTCTAACTGGCTTCAGTTTTCTAGTCATACAGACCCAGCTGGGTGAAATGCTGAGGCTTTTGCAATTACTAATGACCGCGCATAGATCTTTCATTTACTTACCACAATACCAAACAATTCAACCACATGCCCAATATTCTTGATCTTTTTTCTCACAAACAACTCTTGTCATCAGTACACAGTCAGTGTTGGCATCCTCTAGGCACCTCTTATCACAATTTGGTGATGGTCTCTTCTCCAGTGGATCCTCTTTCTCGTGAACATTCTCAGCCTCATGTTGTGTGACATTACAAGAATTCAAAATGAGATGACCTGTTAGACTTCTGTTCTTATTGTCCTTGGTTAGATTACTAGTTTAAATGTTTGCTCAGATCATGTCAGTGAAAATCATTCTTGTAGGAATGAAATCCTTTATTCCATCTGAAAAACTCATCATTTATCTAATCTAAACCTTGGTTTTCCAATAAATGTACTAAGGCTGTTCAAGATAAAATTATAGCATAATGCAAATGGCTGCCATCCAGATCTCCTGCTTGATTTTCAACAGGCTAAGAATACAAAACTTGCTTTTTGTCCAAAGTAAGTCGAGCATTCTGATCTCTTGCCAAGGCTACTAGCTGCAACTTCTATCCATCTTTAGTCACAGCTCTGTTAAAACATGATGGTTATATTGTATCCTCACACAAAGATAAAGCCAAATAACTAGCATCCTATTTTAATTCTAACTCCTCTACTTCACTCAATGTCTCCTGTGGCCTTCCAATAGAAGGAAATTAGAAGAATTCTGAACAATTTTGATTCCAGTGAAGGTTCAGATCCCACTGGTATTTCTTAACTTTCTCAAATTGTGCTTCTGAACTTCCTCCTAATCTGTGTTACCTTTTTAAACTTTCTTATTGCGCTGGTGTTTTGCCTCCTATTTGGAAATATGATCATATCCAGCCAGTCCCTAAAAAGAGTGACAAATCTCTTCATTCCAATTATTGCCCTATTGCACTTCCATCTCCTCTTTTCAAAGTAATGGGAGAAATCCATCAACCACTAACCCTTAAATTATCTTGAAACCTTCCATCTGATCAATGATCACCAATATGGATTCCATCAGTGTCGATCAATTGGTGGTATATTGACATATGTTCCTCATCTTTAAACAAATTCAACAGAAAAATTTAGTTGAACCCAAGTAGCTGCTCTTCAGATTCTACGACATTTTATGGTATACAGCACAAAGGTCTTATGGCCTGCTGACTGATTTTTGCTATAGTTTCTTTAATGTTATTCCACATCTGTTCAGTATTGTTTATCATAATTTCCTTATTTAACTCATTATAGCTATTTGTAGTATTCTGGAACAGTATTCTTATTTCTTCATTCTTTAATTTTTCTAGGTTCCATTTATTATTTATTTTCTTTCTTTTAATTTTCTTTAGCTTTAGTTCTGTTATCGTTTTCACCATTGAATGGTCACTGTCCACACCTGCTCCTGGAAAAGACATGGCTTTATTTACCTGATTGCGGTATCTTTGTTTCACCAGAATGTAGTCTAACTGATATCTACAAGAATCTCCAGAATTTTTCCACGTATACCTATGGCTTAGTGGTGCCTGGAAACCAAGTGTTGGCAACTACAAATCTTTCTTGACTACAGAAATCAATTAGTCATTGTCCCCCTCAAATTTCTTGGTCCTAGCTGAAATCTCCAACGATATTTCCTTTTCTTTTGCCTTCCATTATAATTACAGTCGAACTTGGTTATAACGAGCATCAAGGGACGGACAAAATTTCCTCTTTATAACCGTTACTCGCTATATCAGTGATAGTGGAGATGGGGGAAACCCCTGGACCATTAGACAGTTAACACTTTATAACAGTGATGAGTTAACTCTACCTCCTATTTTTTTTAAGTTCTCAATAACTTGATAAAAAGATATTCAAAAAATAAAAGAAATATTAGAGAGAGAAAAATAATATAAGTATATACCTACACAATTTATTTGTCTGCAACTTTAAAACCATACACTTAATACTAAACACAATTTATTTCTCTGTAATTAAAAACAATACTATTTAATAATAAACACACTATTTCAATTAGTCTTTATTTATGGCTCATTTTCCAACTTGCGACTTCTCCCTTAAGATCTGGGAGAAGGCTACTACACCGCCATCTGTCTACCAGCAACTCTTTGCAGTACATCGACAGCAGTATTCTGACTTTCTGCCAATCTATACAGATGGCTCAAAGTTGGAATGTCATGTGGGATCTGCTGTTGTGTTCCCTCACAAAACAATATCCTATAAGATCCCACAAGAAACTAGCATCTATACTGCAGAGTTGCATGCAATACAAACAGCCCTAGATCACATTAAAAATTGCGACTACCAGAGGTATATGATTTACTGCGATTCATCGAGCGTGTTACAGGCTCTGGTATCGGTGGGTTTTAACCCTCATCCGATCCTGTCCAGGATCCAGCAGATTCTTTTTTCTCTCAAGACATTAGAATTCGATATTCGCTTTTGCTGGATCCCAAGCCACATTGGGATCCGGGGAAATGAATCGGCTGATGCTGCTGCCAAATCAGCCATTTCCCTGGATAATCATTGCCTGTCAGTCCCCTATACAGACTACAGGCAAATAGTACGTTCCAAACTGCTTTCCCAATGGCAAGATTCTTGGCACGGACAGACCACAAATAAATTACATCAAATCAAGCCTGTAATTTCGCAATGGCAGTCCAGTCTGCGCAGGGTCCGAAGAGAGGAAGTTGTTCTTGCTCGGCTCCGCATAGGTCATAGTCATCTAACTCATTCCTACTTGCTGAGGGCGGATGACCCACCTATGTGCGAGATGTGTAATGTTATTTTAACCGTTCGTCATATTTTAATAGAATGTCCTGTTTTTATAGAAGCCCGACGCTTGTATTTTACCGCTTTTAATAATCTGACTGAGCCATTTACACTCAGTCAGATTATAGGTGACAGACACAATACGTCTGACGTCTTTAATTTTTTACAATTTGTTAATTTTTATACAAAGCTCTAAGTTTTATGCTTTTACTATTATACCTTTTTAACACAAATATTTGACGTGGTAGCCTTGGCTACCAAAATATTTAATAGCATTTTAAAATTTGACTTGGCGCATTATGGCCTTAGCTGCCAATGCGCCATAAAAAACCAAATCAAATCAAAAATCAAACTTTATTTATGAATCTTAAAATTGATGTTTGTTTTAACTTAAAACACTCAGCACATTAAGTCTCATTACTTGCCTCAGTTCCTTCAAAAAAATTGACTAATGTGTCTGTAGAACCTTGAGCTTTGTGAGATTGTCGACACTGATTTTGGTTCACTTGTCGTCATATCATCGTCAATGACAAGTGAATCCTCATTGTTGAGCACAGCATCTACAGTGTCATTAGGAAGACCACTAGTTAACAAGTTGTCATCGGCCCATTCAAATTCACGATGTTATCTGCATTAAAACCTACAACTTTGTTAAGTAGCAACCATTCGGATAATGGTAAGTTATTTTCTTCATTTCCGTCATCTTCATCTACGATTGTAATTTCATTTGAATTTAATTTTGATTTCTTAAAGAAATTCGATATGGTTGTTGAAGTAACGTTGTTCCACGCATCAGTCAATAAATTTATAGCATCCAATATCGATAATGACTTGGTAAGTTTCTGTTCTCTTTGACTGATCAGAAGAATTAGAAATCTTTTATAATATCCTTTCAAACTCTTGATTACACTTATATCCATTGGTTGTAAAATTGATGTTGCCTTGGGTGGCAGAAACACTAGCTTAACTGGACAAATTTTGAATCTAGGGATGTGCAGGACAGTTATCAACTAACAATAAAATATTTTTCTTCTTTTTGAATAGCTCTTTATTCCAATATTTACATATTTCCAAAAAATATCCGAAGTCGTCCAAGCTTTCTTGTTTGTAGTGTAATCCACAGGAAGTTTCCTTGTGTTTTTGAAACACAGAGGTTTTAACGAATTTCCGATAAAACCGGCCTTTTTTTTATATATATATATATATATATATATATAAAAAATCATATTTGCATATAGGAGCACCGTCAAGTGAGCCTTTGATTTTTTTTTCCACCAACACATTTTTCCCCTTTGAATTTAAATGTATTGTCAAGTGTCAAATAATAAAACAGTCCTGTTTTGTTGGCATTGTAGATGTCTTCATCATTGAAATCTTTCTTGATTTCTGCCCAAACACAGTCAATCCATTCATTTGCCATTATTGAATCTGCAGATCGAAATTCTCCACTAATTTTTGCATAAACAATGTTATGTCGATTTTTAAATCGATTAGCCAACTGTTGTTACATACAAAATCATCGCATCCAATTGTTTAGCAAATTTTTCCACTTGAGCCTTCAAGATTGGAACGTCTATTGAAAATCCAGCACTTCTGGATTTTCTCAATGCTAATCTGATCTCAATGTTTTATTGACATCTGTAAACTCTCACTTTCTAAATTTTTTTTCCAGTGCCAATATGTAAACATCTTTATTCTTCCACAATGTCAACACATTTGAAGAGAACAAAGAAAACTTTTTACACACTTCAAAATTTTTTACACCATGTTCTAACTCACAAATAATTTCTGCTTTTTCATGAAACGAGAGACACTTTCTTTTATTGTTTTACATGTTTCCGAAGGGAAGGGTTCATTTCTAACTGATTTTACTTTAAGAATGATAAAGTGATCTGCATATAAAGTTATTAGACGTCTCGAAATAAACATTCTCTAATTTTCCAATCTGTAGCACAGTGCATACATTCCATGTTGCAATTCGAAAACCGGGATGGCCTGGAAAGCCCTGCTACTTTCCTTGACGAGCCCAACATCACATTGCCTATGTGCATTGTTGATTCCCAGAATTCCCCGTTACTCTCATTCTTCTTTGACTTTTCATCATTGGTTTTCTTGGGAAAAGAAAGGGTAACAGGAGGGTTTCCCCTTGCTTTCCTGCAAGTAGTAACCTTCACTGTCTGAGGCTGTGGTTGCTGTCTTTCACTTTTAAGCTCTTCCGGCACCTGACCTAGGTCTCCCAGCCTACCAAGTCCAGTTTCATAGCATGTTGAATATAGCCTTGCACAGTGTCCCGTCTCTCATTAGCACCTGACCTAGTTTCCCGCTTGGCTTATAACCCAACCTTCTTCTAGGTTGCTCGTGTCCCGGGGTTCACTGACATGGAGGTGAGAGTGGGATTGGGATGGAGAGGCTAGGTGATTTTCCAGAGAAATCATATGTTATGCATGCACATCCCTTGAACTTTGCATTGTCAATGTTAAACTTTAGTTGCCACCTCTTAGCTCCTCTGCCCAACTTTTCTAGATCTTGTTGCAGTAGTGTACTGTTATTAACAACCCTGCCAACCTTAGTATCATCTACAAACTTGGACATTAAGCCTGATATATCTTCATCAATATCATTGATAAATACAGAAAACAACAATGGGCCCAACACCGAACCCTGGGGAACTCCACTAATAATGTTAATCGACCAAGAGCAGTGTCCATTGATTACCACTCTCTACCTTCTCTCACTCAACCATCCCTTTGCCATACTGCTCCAATTTGTACAGTAATCTTCCACATGCAACAAATATCAAAAGCTTTTAGTTTTTAATTGCAGAGAAAGACTTTTTTTTTTTTTTTTTTTTTTATCAGAAACAGTGCTAGATATGTCTCTTATATGGTTCTCAAACTGTGAATTACTATGATACTCAAAAATGATAAATGAATTTGTGAGCCCACCACTTAAACAAAACCTAATGATTTCATTTTTGTTCCAGTTGGGCAAGGAATAGATATACCACATTTAATAATTAAATTTTAATCTATATATCCAATAAAAATAATTATAGAGCCTTATTAGAAAAATAAAATTGTTGCATTGGAAATAAACAAAATGCAACCCCCTCCCAGTTGTCCTATATGAAAAATAATACTATTACTTATTAAGCCTAAATTTTTACTCCAAAATGCAGACTAAAAGAATTCTGTAGTTATTTCTCCAGTGAAAAAATAATTATTGGTGCAGATGGGAGTGGGGTGAGCCTTTGTGGAATGATTAAATTTTCATATTCACAGAATTTATAGGGTTTCTTTTTTTTTTTTTTTGTTGATGATGTATATATAAGTACTAACATGCTTGCTCAAATTAACTTTATGGATTTTTTTTTTTTTTTTTATGTTTCAGGTTAAGTAGAGAAATGTCTTTGGGACATTTTTAATGGTGTGTGATTGTCAGAAAACAATTTTAAAGCAACTATTTATTTTTATTTTTTATTGCTTCTCTAAAAATATTGTATTTTTCAGGAAAACATGGCTCGAGATCCAAACTGTCATAGCTATTCCTCATCATCAGTCATGACTCTTACAACAGATGAAACAGGCCGCCCTCAAGTTTATCAGGCATCTTCATCTACACGCACTGCTCCTGGCGGGGTAATAACAAAAATAACTTGGCTATAAACCTTATACAAATTGTTTTTTTAATGATTTTTCCAGTAAACATAAGGAATTTATTTCCTTTATTTATATCACTGTTATTTTATTTTATTATTTTTTTTTATGAAAACCCCAAACACGAAAGGTATCAAAACCTATAGTACTTAGTACCGTGCATGGGTTGAAGGAGAAGTATGGGGAGAGGGGGATGCTGGAAACTTTGCTCTAGAGACTAAACATGGGTTTCACCACTTCAAGCCTCCAATAAGCAAAGTGGTGGTATTTCACCGGTTGATGAAAGTCATCTACCACCTGAAAAATTGCAATTGAGGGGTTTTTTTTTTTTTTGGTTTTTTTTTTTTGTTTGTTTTTTTTGCATTAGAACGTCTTCCTCTTGTCACAGTTTCTTGTAATTTTTTTAAAGTTGGGACAAAAAACAAACCTTTTAGTTGTGGAATAAATCCAGTTGGTCTGAAGAACTTTAATGTATGATGACCATGATCATCTTGTACTGCGCTGTTCAAAATATTTCTGTATGACATTCTGGTTTTGAACATTCTGTATATAGCTCTTTCTTTACTGCTTCACAAATATAAATTAAATAATTTGCATTTAAAATTTCTTCTCAACAGTTTCTTCCCAGTTAAGCCGTTCCTCTATTTTTCAGCTGTCTTTGAAAATCTGCCCAACATTATCTCTATGCTGATGTAAATATCTCGTCTAAATTTGAACTCCATCGACTCCTCCCTCCTTTCAGAAAATGTACTCTCTCTAAAACCGTTAAAGAATTTGTGAGTTATCTTTCCCTGTTTAATCTATCAATAAATGCTTCTAAATCTGAACATTGCAAATTTTTTTTCAAAAAGAAACCTTTTGTCATTACATCTACTTGGGTGGTACCCTAATTACCAAATTTTAAACTCATAAAGACCTTGAAGTTATCTTTGGCTCCAGATTTAATTTTGCTCCTCATATTATCTATTGAAAAAATCATTTAGATCGTAAAACAACATTTACTGCATGTCACCTCTCACCAATTAATTATTGAATATTTTAATTTGATCGTAAAACCAACCATTCTTTATGCCTCCCCAGTTTGGGCTGGAGTTGCCAAATCCAATTTTAAGAGATTCTCCTCCCTTGAATATTGGTTCTTCAAATGAACAGTTTTCACAAAAACAATTATGGCTGGGTGTTTAAACTACTCTCTATTTGATGCTGAAATTCTAAAGTCAAATTATCCCTCCTCATTAAACTTTAATTCAAAAATCAATTGTCCTATATTTTAGGAAATAATTGGGTGGAAAATTCCCCACAGATTCAAGCTCAAATTAATTTCTCTGCTTAGACTTCTTAGAATTGATATGCACTTTCAGCCCTGCCTAATTCCAAACATTAACTCCCTAAACATTAATCCTGTCCTCAGTTTTATTGGACTTGTTTTAACCTGACATGTATACTCTTATACTGTATTTTGCTCCATTTTTGACATTGTCTTCCTCTGTAAATACGATTTGAGAGCATTCATTGCTATTTGTTTTATACTGCTGTACATTTTTTTGTTAATGTGCATCAGATTTTCATCTTTTCTTAACGTAGTGCCCATATGTTCCCAGTCACAACATCCATGTAATGCAATAGAGCAGTGTTTCTCAACCTTTTTTTAATTATCACCCCCTAAAGGGCTTTTTTATATATTTTTTTCCTAATTAACTCCCCCCCCCCCCCATGAAATTTTAAACAAGAAAATATTTTATACTTATTCCTTTTATTCAATGGGATTCCTAATACTTCTTAGCTAAAGGTTCAACGTTCGGTGTGAACTTAGTAAGTTTAATTCTAATGTCTCCTCTTGAGCATATATCAATTCTGTTTCTTTCCTTTCTATTTTCTAAATTCTATTTCCAAAAATATATAATTAATGATATGGAACTGATCATGCAGCCCACAGCCCTTTCCTGAACAACTCTTGGGACTGGCAACCTTCAGCATTTCATGTTTTTGGCTCCTAGCCAAAAAAGGTTGGATGCCCCTGACATAGGCTTTCCATGTAACTGAAGATTTGTTTGTTACTGGGTGCTGATTGGAGGAATGAATGAGCAGTAAAGCATAAAAAAAGTTGTTGCTGTTTTTTTTTTTTTTTTTTTATGTAAATCATGTAAAACATGTTTTATAATCATGTCATAAATCATGTTTTATGTAAAACATTACCATAATTTTTGCATAAGGTGCTTATTGTCCTCATTCTATCTGTACACACGTAGCAACTTGGCTTCCACTAGACTGGTTTTCATGAAGTTTTACATTTGGACATTTTAAAAATATTTATTAACTCATTCCAAATTTTGTTAAAATTGGATCAATAGAAATCTCATATTTATTATTATTTTTTTTTTATTTTATTTTATTATTATTATTTTTTTTCCATCCTAATAATAGACTCCTAGTGGATGAATTTCATTAAAATTGGACCAGTAGAAAATTAATAACTGCTCCCAGTTTGTTTGTTATTTGGTTTTTAGGAGCATTAGCAACTAAGGCCATATTGCTCCAGGGATATGCGGTAGTCATTCCCTGACCTTTCCGCATCCTCCATATTTCGTGGTCACAGGCTCGAACCCCGGTCTAATCAAGAATCGTGTGCTATGCACTGCTGCTCCTGCCCACCTGACTATGGAGGCGCCCTGCTCCCAGTGGATGGATTTTCAGTAAAATTTTATATTTAATTCTTTCAGAACAATTTATTGAATCTTCCAAAATTTTCTTTAAAATCTTATTTATAATAAATAATTATAAAATAATTATTTATTTTATTCTTTTTTTTTTTTTTTTTTTCATACATGTAGGCTATCCATATATTGATCTGAAGCACCAAATACTTGGTACTGTTAGTTTTGTTGCCATGCAAATGCACAAACAATTTTCTCAGTTAGCACATAAAAACCATTGTTTTCTCTCTCTCTCTTTGATTATTAGAAATCATGAATTATTGCTATTTGCTAATGCACCTGAAATGTAATGCACTAAGCACTAAAAGGGTTCCAATGCCTTGTGGAGGGGGAGCTTGATCCAGGCAATGGAAACTCTTTACTCCTTGTCCTCAATATTGCTTTTATTAAAAGCTTATAGGTGAAGCTTTGTATATCTGAGCCATTTCATATTACATGCTCATAGCCCACACACTCAATATTAATTTCATAATCTATGATATATGCAGTGGTGAGTTATAGTGGGCTTGCGAGAGCCCATTGTTAAAATGATAATTTATTTTACAAATGAAATCCTGATTGCAATTATTGAGTATTCAAAGCCGAAACTATGGTCGGGCTAGCGAGACCCCCATCCCCAGCATTTTAAGGGCGCAATCAATCAGTTACGTATTTTAAAATTGCTTCATTTTTGATTTATTACAGTCGAACCTCTGTTTAACCAACTTTTTTATGGCAAATTTTTTTTAATTGCTCTTGGTAATTAATTTAAAATGGTTTCCGTTGAACGAAGAAAATTTCCGTGTAATGAACGGATTAGTCGCGCTAGTCAATATGCTTTCTATAGCCAGTCAGTGGATTAAGAAGATTCCGACACGGATAATAGCCCCTGGTCAACCTGTGTTGTGTTTCCCCTTTACTCCGACAAACGAGCATATGTTTTTCGGAGAAGTGAGTGATCCGTGCCTTCCAGTAAATTTCTCCATCTATGTTTACGTGTAATTATATTGGTAAGATGCACACTTGATATAGATAAAGGAAAGGAAAAAACTGACTCAAGTAAATAATACGAAGGTCTTTGAGATAACAGAAGAGGAGAAAAAACAGTATGTACTGGAACTTAAGAACAAGCTTGAGCTTCTGCAGACTTCTCAGGACCAAGATATCGACGTGGAATATTACAACTTTCTGAAAGTGATAAAGCCCAAGATAGGGAAAAATAAATCAAAAGAAGAAAAAAATTAGTCAAGAAACTTGTTATGATCAACCGAAGGTGACAAATGAAGAGCAAGATAAACACTGACAAGGAGAAAATTGAGTATACTGAGTTATGCAAAGCCATTAGAAAGAGCTCAGAGAGGACATAAGATTTAACACAAGAAAAGTAGAACAAGCATTAAAGGAAAACAAAGGACTTAAATCAGCAGCCATGAGCAGTAATACAGAAAGACAAATGATACTGAAACTGAAGAATAGCGATGGTGTACTTATAAATAGCAGAGATGACATAATTCAAATAGCAGAAGACTACTATAGAGAATTATACAAGGAGCGAGGGAATGATGCCAGCAGTGGGGAAGATGAATCTCAAATTAGCAACACCTACGACATACCCGATATTCTTCCTGATGAGGTAGAACATGCGTTGAAGAATTAGAAAGCCCCGGGGGAAGATGAAGTTACTGTAGAGTTGTTAAAATTGGGAGGAAGAGACATAACACAAAACCTTTCAAGGCTCTTCACATGCTTCAAAGTGCATTAGAAAAGGTGTGACACCTAAGCAGTGGAATAATGCAATCATAGTTTTGCTGCATAAGAAAAGAGATATAAATCAGAAATTGGAAATTATAGACCAATTAGCATGTTATCCCACATCTACAAGTTGTTCACAAGGGTCATTACTAACAGATTAGAAAGAATACTTGATTGAGAATCAACCGAAAGAGCAAGCTGGCTTAAGGACAGGATTCTCAACTATGAATCGCCTTCATGTAATATCACAGCTAATGGAGAAAGCAAATGAATATAAAACACCATTATGCCTGACATTTGTGGATTATGAAAAGGCATTTAACTCCATACAGCATAAGGCAATGTTTCAGGCACTGGAAACACAAGGCATAGATACACCATATGTTATGATTTTGAAGAAAATATATTAGAACGCTACCTCCTTTATTAGACTAGACAAAGACAGTTATAAATTTAAAATTGAGAAAGGAGTTTGACAAGGAGACACAATATCTCCGAAGCTGTTTACTGCTGCCCTTGAGGAAGCTTTCAGAAGATTAGACTGGTCGCAGAAAAGGTTCAATATGAATGGAGAGTACCTAAACTATTTACGATTTGCACGATCCCAAAGAATTAGAGGAAAATCTTAATCAGTTATGCATAGTTAGTAAGGATTTTGGACTAAAGATGAATATTTACTCAGAGGTAACTACCATCAAGGGTAAAGGGAAGGGTTTTTGCTTTCGTAAAGGTGACTATTGTGGTCTGAGACAGTATTTAAATTCTATACAGTGGAATCAACTGATGTGTTACCAACAGCAAATTCAAAATGGGAAGCATTCAAAGAATTAATCTTGGAAGCTACTAGGCTTTTCATACCAACAAAGAAATATTGTTTAAGATTTAAGCCTAAATGGATGTCAGATGAACTAATTAGACATATGACAGAGAAAAAAAATGCATGGGATACATATAAATTAGCATGTGACACAGAAGCCTGTGATAGATAAAAGCTGGTCTGTAACCAAGTTATAAAGGAGGTTAGGCAGGCAAAGGCAGATTACGAGAAATCTTTGGCAAAGGATGCAAAGAATTCTTTACTTATGTAAACTCTAAAAGGAGGAGAATGAATCAGATCGGTCCACTTGATATCGATGGTTCAACTGTTGATAATCCTGCTCAGGACACAGCTCAAAGACATGATGACAGATGGACTAAGAAAATAACAGAATGGTACCCAAGAGGAGCTAGAAGAAAACCTGGAAGACAACAGCGGAGATGGATAGATGAAATTCATGAGTTCATGGTTATTAAATGGATGGCTATTGCACAAAACAGAATGAACTGGAAAGTTGCTGGAGAGGCCTTCATCCTGCAGTGGATTTAAAATGGCTGATGATGTTTACACATGGTCACAAAAGCTGAATATCCAAGTGATTCCGACATTTTGCAGAGTATTCGAAGAACTGGCGAAAGCAGCAATGTAGGTGGGGAGGAGGGATTGAGGCAACTAAGATATTATATAAACTTTATGAATATGAAATGTTGGCAGATTTTGAAACTTCGTCGAGGCTTTCACTGTGTAGAAAATGTTCCAAACTTTAATTGGCATACAGGCAATAATTAAAAAAAAAAAAAAACTATGCATATCACCAATCTCCAAAAAAACAGTGCGAATTAAAGACGAGTGCTAAAGAACTTGATGTGGAAACTATAAAGATCGGCCGTGTGTTCGGGCTATGGTGTAGCTTGCTCACGGCAATTGCGGGTTAGAGGAATCATCCCGCTTTGTGCAAACATTTTGAATCAGAAGTTAAATATTCAGGATTATTAAATCGACTTTTAATCTGAAATTTCATAACCATTTCAGAAGCGTTACAGATTCACTATGGTAAGTAAACGCAGATAAATTAATTATTCAAATTATCAGTGCTAATTGTTTGAAAAATTCTTAAGGAAATTATGAAGCTAAAATTGAGAGCATGTTGAAGTGGAAAGAATTTGAAGAAATCAAATTTGAAGTAAGAACACATTTAAAAAATTACCTCATGACAAGTTATTAAATGCGTTGTTTTATCTTTAAAGGATAAGTTATTAATGAACAGAGTAATTTTAAATTAAATAAAGAAAATGACACCTTTTGAAAGAAATTTTAAACATATGCTACTGGAAATCATGGAATATGAAAGAACTTTCCTCTCGGTGGCAAGACAGTGAAAACCAAATAATAAATTTGCTTTCTGATAAAATATGAAATAAAAATTAATGATTTTATAGATTTTGTCGAAGACGGTTTATTTTTAAAATTGAGTGAAATTCCCTTTTCAATTAAGAAAGCCAGAAATATCTTTGAAACCATTGTGATTAGCGCTACTGAAGCTGAGTGAGCTTTCAGCGTAATGAATAATGTTGACAATTAAACACGTTGCAGATTATGATGGCCATACGTCTAATTGGAAAACCACTGCTTCAATTTGATCTGGATCGTTACGTCAAATCTCCGTATTTGGTAGTCACAGGTTTGAACCCCAGTCTAATCAAGAAGCTTGTGCTACACACTGCAGCTCCTGCCCACATGGCTACGGAGGAGGCACCCAACAACAACAAATATTAATAAAGAAGTAAATTGCATATGGGAATTTTTAGAATAAAATTTTCTTGGATATTTGTGTAATTTTTTTTTAATGTAATCTGTGATTTTTGTGTACTTTTCTAGAAAGTTTGTTTTTTTATGTAATATTGGTTTTTATATTGTAGAATGTTTTGTGATAATATTTCATGTTATTTTTTACTCACAATATTAAAATTTTATCATGAAAAAAATGTATCCATTATATTTCCCTAATAATATAATTTTAAGTAATTTTCACCAACCGTATGTTGAAATGACAAAATAAAACGAGAGCCAAAATTTTGATACCTTTATAATTAAGCTCGCAATAAATTACAATTTACAGTATAAAACAATTAAAATATCAGGTGAAAAGTGATAAAATATCTCTAAAACAAATAAAATATCATATAATACAATAAAATATATCAGGTTAAAAGCTATAAAATATCAAAAAATACAATAAAATATATCAGGTTAAAAGCTATAAAATATCTGAAACTTTTGAAGGCTCCGCCTTCTTTCTGAACAGTACGCTTTTTACTTTACAGTGCAACTTTAAATACCCACAGGTTCACGGCACATGTCACGTGATTCTATGGCACGTGCACTATTCTTGTGCATGTCGGAACCTGAAGTGGCTCGGGAGCACATCAGGTGGAATCGTCAGGAGGAGATGGATACGCATACCTGTCTCTATTAATATTGTTCTCAATGGAACTAATCTGCAAGCTCTCGAGCCACTTGCGGTCCCAAAACCTATGCGCCCAGTCAATGATAACTGCTTCGTCTGGGGGGATATGGTGCTGCTTCTCCCAAAAGTGTTCAGCCACGGCGGATTTTCCGTAGTCTGCATTCCTTATCGCTTTTGTGTGCTCCCCCAGACGATCCTTGAGACGCCACTTTGTTTCCCCCACATATCATTCCCCACAATCCGGGCACTTAATGCTATAGACAACCCCACTTGTATTTTCGTTTGAAATGAGGTCTTTCACCTGTGACACGACTGTGTGCAACTTCCGACCTGGAAGCTGCACATAGCGCATCTAGTAGTTTCGTAATACCCGAGCTATACTCTCGGTTAAAATCTGATGATAAGGAATGTATGCGGTGGCTATCGGCGTAAAAGACTCGCCTCTCCTCTGTTCTCCTCTAATATATTTCTCTATGATCCTCTGGGGGTAGCCACACTTCAGGAGATCCGCCGTGACGCCCTCGTACTCTTTCTTTCTATCCTCGGAGGTGCTACAATGTGACTTTGCCCTGTCTGTTAGTGCTCTAATCACACTATTCTTGTGATGGTTGGCCTTAGCTGAATTATAATGTGAATATTGGCCTTTACACATGGGTTTTCTATAAACTTTGGTCTTTATATACGGGCCTTCTCTGTAGACCAACACATCCAAGAACAGCAAAGCCCCCTCCTTCTACCTCCGAGGTGAATTGTATGAACGGGGAGAAGCCATTAAGAAAATTTAACCTAATTTTCCCTCCCTTTTCGAATAATTGAGAACGTATCTCTTCCACGGATGCCTAGGGAGAACCATGTCACTAAACAATCTAACTTCGAGCTCCTCCATAGCTAGATTAGCTATAATCACACTAATGGGGGAGCCCATATCTGCACCGTGAACCTGCTTATACATATTGTCGCAAACAGATCTCTGACATCTACAGACACAAACACAATCCGGGTAAGTTTGATAGACTTAGGGAACAAACCACGACCAGATATAATGTTGAAAATAATACTGCTAACAATTTTATAGTTAATTTAATCAGCAAGCAATTGACTGAAGGACAGGAAGAGGTCTTAAATCTAGGGACCAAGTTTACTACGATTCCGCCCAAGCTGCCCATTGCACAGATCGCAATGGGTATTGAGGAAGCGGTAAATAAGTTATCTTAGGTCGTGGCTAATGAAATTCGGGTAAAAACTGTAGCCATTCTAAATCAAGCTAAGAAAGCTCCCTCTAATCTTAATATTAGACCAAAATTAGCACTTAAGAGTCTGAAGCAAGATGATAGTATCGTGGACCTACCAGCGGATAAAGGCAGGGTAACGATGGTTCTGGATACGGAGGTATATTTAGACAAAGGTGAAGACAGGATATTAGAGCTGGAAAAGGAATTAGAAAATGTGAATTGGAATATCATCGGTTTGGCTGAAACAAGAAGAAGAAATGAATTACTTATAAGTTTATCAAGTGGAAATCTGCTGTACACCAATGGAAGGAGTGACGGTGGAGTTGGGTTTCTGGTCCATAAAGATTTTAAAAACAACATTTTGGAATTCAAAAGTACATCACCAAGGGTGTCAAGACTAATACTCAAGATTTCAAAGCGGTACAAGCTAAAGATTATAATGATTTATGCACCAACATCGAGCCATGATGATGAAGAGGTTGAAGAAATGTACACCGAAATTGAGTCTTCTAGATGAGCAGAAAACCCACTACACTATTATTATTATGGGGAACTTCAATGTTAAGGTTGGAAAGACAAAACAGCGCAGAAAGGGAACTATAGGAAATTTTGGAATTGGTGAAAAAAATGAGAGGTGAAAGACTTGTGGAATTTGCAGAATCTCAAGGACTGTCAGTATTGAACACTTTTTTTTCAAGAAAAGAGTGAACAGAAAGTGGACATGGAAGAGTCCAAATGGATTAACAACTAATAAAATCGACTTCGTCCTGAATAATGTAAATGTTGGAAGTGATCACAGAATGGTAAGATGTACACTTGATATAAATGTAGGAAAGGAAAAAACTGACTCGAGTAAATAATACAAAGGTCTTTGAGATAACAGAACAGGAGAAAAAACAGTATGTACTGGAACTTAACAAGTTTGAGCTTCTGCAGACTGCTCAGGACCAAGATATCGATCAGGAATATTACAACTTTCTGAAAGTCATAAAGCCCAAGAAACCTATAGGGAAAAAGAAATCCAAAGAAGAAAAAATTACTCAAGAAACACTTGTCGTGATGAACCGAAGACGAGAAATGACGAGGAAGAAAAACACTGACAGGGAGAAAATTGAGTATACTGAGTTAGGCAAAGCCATTCGAAAGAGACTCAGAGAGGACATAAGAAGATTTAACACAAGAAAAGTAGAACAAGCATTAAGGGAAAACAAAGGATTTAAATCAACACACATGAGCAGTAATACAGAAAGACAAATGATACTGAAACTGAAGAATAGCGATGGTGTACTTATAAACAGCAGAGAAGGCATAATTCAAAAAGCAGAAGACTACTATAGAGAATAACACAAGGAGCGAGGGAATGATGCCAGCAGTGGGGAAGATGAATCTCAAATTAGCAACACCTACGACATACCCGATATTCTTCCTGATGAGGTAGAACATGCATTGAAGAAGATGAAGAATCGGAAAGCTCCGGGGGAAGAAGTTATGTAGAGTTGTTAAAATTGGGAGGAAGAGACATAAAACAAAAACTGGCAAGGCTCTTCACAAAGTGCATTAGAAAAGGTGTGGCGCCTAAGCAGTGGAATAATTCAATCATAGTTTTGCTGCATAAGAAAGGAGATAAATCAGAAATTGGAAATTATAGACCAATTAGCTTGTTATCACACATCTACAAGTTGTTCACAAGGGTCATTACTAACAGATTAGAAAGAATACTTGGTGAGAGTCAACGAAAAGAGCAAGCTGGCTTTAGAACAGGATTCTCAACTATGGATCACCTTCACGTAATATCACAGCTAATGGAGAAAGCAAATGAATATAAAACACCATTATGCCTGGCATTTGTGGATTATGAAAAGGCATTTGACTCCATACAGCATAAGGCAATGTTTAGGGTACTGGAAAGACAAGGCATAGATACCCCATATATTATGATTTTGAAGAAAATATATGAGAGTGCTACCTCCTTTATTAGACTAGACAAAGAGAAAGGAGTTCGAGAAGGAGACAATATCTCTAAAGCTGTGTACTGCTGACCTTGAGGAAGCTTTCAGAAGATTAGACTGGTTGCAGAAAGGAGTCAGTGTGAAGGGAGAGTACCTAAACCATTTACGATTTGCAGATGACATTGTGGTCATAAGCCACGATCCCAAAGAATTAGAGGAAAATCTTAATCAGTTATGAACGGTTAGTAAGGATTTTGGACTAAAGATGAATATGGCTAAAACAAAAGCAATGATGAACAAGTATGCCACAGAAAGGGAAATAATGATTGAAGGAGCAGTAATTGAAAAGGTGGAGTCATATACTTATCTGGGACAAGTTATTAGCTGTAATAATGATAAATGGCTAGAAGTCAAGAGAAGAATAAATTTTCGATGGATAGCATTCAGGAAATACAGTCACATACTGAAGAGCAATATCCCAGTTTGTCTGAAACGTAAAATAATGAACCAGTGTATACTCCCCACCATGACTTATGGAATTGAAACTTGGGCATTCACCAAAAGAATGGAAGAGAAGCTGAGAACTACACAGCGAAGAATGGAACGAATTATATTGGGAATCAGACTGTTAGATAAGAAGAGAAACACATGGTCTTGGGCAGGACACATAGCTCATAGACATGACAGATAGACTAAGAAAATAACAGAATGGTATCCAAGAGGAGCTAGAAGAAAACCTGGAAGACAAAGGCGGAGATGGATAGATGAAATTCATGAGTTTTTGGGTAGTAAATGGATGGCCAGTGCTCAAAACAGAAGTAACTGGAAAGTTGCTGGAGAGGCCTTCATCCTGCAGTTGATTGAAAATGGCTGATGATGATGATGATTTAGACAAAACATTAGACTTGTTGAATGATCGAGCAACTTATAAGATTATTCACAAAAATTCATTGCTGAACCTAGAAAGTCAGGTTAATAGGATGGTACAGGGCAAGTTAAAGACTAATAAGATTTCTAAGGAACAGTATTGGTTGTTCCATGTAACAGGAAGCCAAATACCAAGATTCTATGGCCTGCCCAAAATACACAAAGTGGGTGTTCCACTCAGGCCCATAGTTTCGTTTATAGGCAGTCCCGCATATGCACTATCCGGTTTCTTGGCTAAATTGTTGTCACCGTTAGTAGGACTTTCCGAGTTTTGTGTCAAGGACAGCAAGGATTTTGTACATTTTATAAGAGAGCAACGTATAGAAGAAAATGAAATTATGACATCTCTGTTTACATGTATTCCAATTAACCATGGTGTGCGATGTACACACATGGCCCTGTAGAGAGATACCACCTTAAGCAGTACGACACAACTAAGTTTGGATGATATTTGTAAGGGCATAGAATTGTCTCTGAATTCTATCATGGTGTTTTGCGACACTATGTATAAGCAGGTTCACGGTGCAGCTATGGGCTCCCCCATTAGTGCGATTATAGCTAATCTAGCTATGGAGGAGCTCGAGGTTAGATTATTTAGTGACATGGTTCTCCCTATGCATCCATGGAAGAGATACATTGATGATACGTTCTCAATTATTCGAAAGGGGTGGGAAGATGAGGTTAAATTTTCTTAATGGCTTCTCCCCTTCATACAATTCATCTCGGATGTAGAAGAAGGAGGGGCTTTGCTGTTCTTGGATGTGTTGGTCTACAGAGAAGGCCCGTGTCTAAAAACCAAAGTTTATAGAAAACCCATGTGTAAAGGCCAATATTCACATTATAATTCAGCTCAGGCAAACCATCACAAGAATAGTGTGATTGGAGCACTAACAGACAGGGCAAAGTCACATTGTAGTACCTCCGAGGATAGAAAGAAAGAGCATGAGTGCGTCACAGCGGATCTCCTGAAATGTGGCTACCCCCAGAGGATCATAGAGAAATATATTAGAGGAGAACAGAGGAGAGGCGAGTCTTTTACGCCAATAGCCACCGCATACATTCCCTATTATCCGGGTTTAACCGAGCGTATAGCTCTGGTATTACGAAACTACCAGATGCGCTGTGTGCAGCTTCCAGGTCGGAAGCTGCACACAGTCGTGTCACAGGTGAAAGACCCTATTTCAAACGAAAATACAAGTGGGGGTCGTCTATAGCATTAAGTGCCCAGATTGTGTGGAATGTTATGTTGGGGAAACAAAGTGGCATCTCAAGGTTCGTCTGGGGGAGCACACAAAGGCGATAAGGAATGCAGACTACGGAAAATCCGCCGTGGCTGAACACTTTAGGGAAAAGCAGCACCATATCTCCCCGGATGAAGCAGTTATTGTTGACCGGGCACATAAGTTTTGAGATCGCAAGTGGCTCGAGAGCTTGCGGATTAGTTCCATTGAGAACAATATTAATAGAGACGGGTATGTGTATCCATCCCCTCTTTGAGGCAGTGATCCTTAGAGGGGATGAACGATTCCACCTGACGCGCTCCCGAGCCACTTCTGGTTCCGACATGCACGAGAATAGTGCACGTGCCATCGAATCACATGACATGTGTCGTGAAACTGCGGGTATTTAAAGTGGCACTGTAATGTAAAAAGCGTATTGTTGAAAAGAAGGCAGAGCCTCCAAAAGCTTCAGATATTTTATCGCTTTTAACCTGGTATATTTTATTGTATTTTATGATATTTTATTTGGTTTACAGATATTTTATCACTTTTAACCTGGTATTTTAATTGTTTTATACTGTAAATAGTAATTTATTGTAAGCTTAATTATAAAGTTATCAAAATTTTGGCTTTCATTTTAATTTGTCATTTCAACATACGGTTAGCGAAAAATACTTTAAATTATATTATGAATTTACCCAACCCCAGAGGCCTATTTGGAGAATATTTCCCTAATTGTTAAAAAAAAAAAAAAAAAAAAAAACGAATAAAAAAGTTGCGCATGTACCATGCGCACAACTTTTTTACCAAGATGAAACATCCTTCGCGTTTCTTTTAGATTTTTTGATTTGTATATATTGGTTACGAAATAAGAGCTTTTTTGTTCTAAATATTTTATTGATCATTTACAAATTTACATAATTTCTGGAAGACGAGATACGATGGATTTATAATAACTGAAGTAAGAGATGTATACTTGCAATAGCATCGTATGTATATATCTCTGGAAAACAGCGTCAATTGAGGTACCGATCTTTGTAGTTGAAGCGACATACGCAGCTGTTAAGGGCACCTAACAATGGAATGTAATGAAAATGCGAGACGAAAAAAATTGACAAATATTTGTATTGTCACAGTCATGACAAATGCTTGTATTGTTGCAGCCGTGTGATAAATACTTGTATTGTTGCAGTCATACTTACTGCAGTAGTAACTGCAAGAAGTATGATTGTGATGTCATACTATTCAAGAATTCTAAAAAGTTAGAACTCCAGACACTATTGTATCCAGTTATTATTGTAAGGGGAGGCATGACAACCAGGTTTTTAAGCTTTTTTTAGATGGACCTAGGAACGTTTTACACATTCACTAAAAGCATGGTTAAGGGGGTAACAAGCCCCATCTGTCCACCCCCTGAATCCGCCCCTGACTTGAGATATCATACTGGTCACGAAAAATGCGTCACGCGCTCTAATCACACTACTACCAGTAGTAGTGTGTGAGCGTGGGAAGTGCCTCTGCTGGAATCCGCAGATCACGTCACTTCCATAACCAATCAAATTTACTGGATAGAAAGTTGGAAAAACTGTGAGCCCATTTGCTAAAATACTCACAGCTCAGCCTTGAAATAAGCCTGTAGCCAGAGATTTAACAAAAAGGTAAATAATAAGTTAATTTGAATTAATACAGAAAAATAAATTAATGAAAAAATAAACAAACTTGATAACAGTGTAATTCAGTCTGCCAATTTAGGAAGCAGTTAAATCATCTTAAAATGATATATAAAATCAAATTTTGTTAAATATTTAAAAAAAAAAACTAAATTAGCCTCTTTATAAGTGACAGATCAAAAGTGTGCATTTGTTGTAGGATTTTGAAGGTTTATGTAAAGTGTTCTTTTTAAAACTATAGTTTAAAAATAACATTGCAGGAGTTTTGGGCTGGGCACTCTTTGAGCTTCAAATTCTTCAAAGATATAGGGTAAATCAATTAAGTAAATTAAGTTGGACTTAATTTCAGCTGTGAGGTCTCTACAGATGAGAGAGACCCTAGGCCATTGCCCATACCCTTCATTTCCAGTGCTCTAACCAACCCCTGGTAGCATTTGCTGGATTTATTTGTACAAATTCCTACAGTTAGAGCTAGTTTTTTTCCTGTACAGCAATTTTTTTTGTAGCCCATGTTGGCAGTGTTAAAAAAAATAATAATAAAAAATAAAAACCCTAGGCACCCTTTTATACTGTTGGTAAAAATTTCACAAAATGTGTCCAATTTTTTCCTAACAAAAGAGAAACAAAAGTTAAAACTGAAGTATTTACCATTGGTAAATATTTCACAATGACACAAAAAATCATTGCGTCCAAATTTGAGTCTTTGACAAGAAATCATAGAGAAATAGTTATGGTAGCTGAAAAATAGCAATATTCATAGTATCCAATCAAATTGGTCAGACAAGATTTTCCTTTAACAAATCCATGCTGTGTCTTCACTATTACTGCAGTCTTGTCTAGATGATCCTGCAGTGCTTCTTTAACCAGTGATTTCATTATTTTCCCTGGAACACAAGTTAAACTAACAGGTCTGTAGTTACTTGTCACCTTTTGAAACCCCTTTGTGAATTGGTGATACATTTGCACACCTCCAGTCCATGGGGACCTCTCCTGAGTCCAAGGAAGCTCTGGTAATTATGGCTAAGGGTTTGCTTACTTCCACTGCTGCCTCCTTTAATATAACTGGATAGTCCCATCCACCAGAGGTACCTCCTTATGTTTAACTTCAACAATTTCTCCTCCACTTTGCTCTCAGTTATTACAAAATCACTTAGCTCCCTGTTAGCATTTGATAAACTTTTGCACTCCCCTCATTGAATGACTCCTCATGTGTGAATGTAGATGCAAAATACTCATTCAGTTTATCAGCTGGTTTGTTGGTTGTTGGGTTTTATTGGCACATTAGCAACTAAGGCTATAATGTGCCTTTATCAGCTACCTGAGCATCAATAACCCATCGATATTAAGTGGTTCAATATGATTCATCTCTTTCCTTCTAGAGTTGACATAAATAAAGAACTCTTTGCTGTTTATATTTGAATCCTTTGCCCAAGATTTCTCGTAATCTGCCTTCGCCTGCCTAACCTCCTTTGTAACTTTGATTACAGACTAGTTTATACCTGCCATAGGCTTTTGTGTCACTGTATGTTTATATGCATCCCATACGTTCTTCTTCTCTGCCATGAGCCTCATTAATTCATCTGACATCCATTTAGGCCTAAACCTTGAACCGTATTTCTTAGTTGGGATGAAAAGCCTAGTAGTCTCCAAAATTAAGTCCTTGAAGGCTTCCTGTTTAGAATTCAACGTTGGTAACATCATCGGTTGATCCCACTGTCTAAAAACTGTCTGAGACCTCTGTAGTCACCTTTACAAAAAGCAAAAGCCCTTCCCTTAGCATTGATGGTAGTTACATCTTTAAGTAATTCCCACATCCGTACATTGTGATCACTGTCACCCGGTGTTCCTTTATCTGCAAATTCTTAATGCATGAATAATCACTGCTGATAATCAGATCAAGAGTATTACTCCCTCTGTTTGCCTCTTGAACATGTTGCTGTAGAAAACAGTCATCTAATAAATCCACAACAGTCTTGCTAGTGTGCGAGTGACCAAACCACAAGTTCCAGCAAATATCTGGAAAGTTAAAATCCCCCCATTATAAGACATTCTGATTTACTGGCCAACTCTATTTCTCTGCACATTTGCTCATTATACTCATCAGATTCATTAGGCCTATAACATACACCTATTCTCATTTTTGCTTTCCCAGTGCTTATTTTACACCAAACAGACTCAACACTACATTGTCCACCAACATTTGGATGCACTTCCTTAGATTTTGTTTCTTAATAACAGCATAACCCCTCCTCCCTTACTTTCCTGTCTGTCCTTCCTGTACACATTGTACTCCCCAAATTCCAACTCTGCACTGCCTAATCTGTGTAACACCACGTCTCTGATATCTCAACAATATCTGCCTTTGATGTCTTGACTAGCACTTCAAACTTATCAAATTTATTAACTATACTCCTAGCATTGCTGTAAATGCAAGTATACATGCACCTGTTCCTACTCCTAGCCACCCACCCTAACATAGCCCATGTATTTACTTGTTCCACTATGACTCCCAGCAGTCCTGGAAATCTCCATTACATTGCTTTCCAGGCTGCTGCTCATTCTAATAGAAGCAATGTAAGAATCACTTTTGCCTCTGCCTGCGGCCACTGTTAACCTTTCAGTCTGTGTATCCCCCTCCACTACACACTAGCAGTTTTCCAACCCATCTAACACTCGATAGCATCAGCAAATATTCCTTCACCCTTTCTATTGTTAAGTGTACCCCATACCTGTAGAAGCAATCTGCCCTGTCAACAAGCACAAATACCTGATCATGTATCAATATTTATTTCGGCTGACATCAGATCAAGCATTTTTGCATTACCTATATTAGACTATCTACTAAAAACGTTCCCCCCCCCCATATCTGATGACGCCTATACCATTTTTATTTTTATTTGCATTTTATTAGTATTTTGATGTATTAATTTTACTTTACAGTTCCGCCACTTTGTATTGGTCTGGTAATTCAGCCCATAATTTTTTTTAATTCATCATAATCTTTAGGATATTAACATTCTTTCACCTTTCACAAATCTACTACACTTCTTTTTCTACTTCCTCACCCGTGTGTCACTTTGTGTAACTTTCATATCCATTTATCCATACTTAATTCAATATATTAATATAACATATATATATATCAAATGGTATAACTAATAATGGCAGCAAAAACAATACTTAGCAGTCTTGTTATCACATGTAGAAAATTTATTGAATTCCTCCATGTCTTATCCTCAGTTCATTCCTCAGTACTTATCTTTCTCATAGTGGCTAAAATAGCACATTAATTGCCTACTCCATGAGCGTTTACTCAGTGAAACTAAAAACACTATTAATATTTTAAGTGAGGATTAAGAAAATTCTGCACACATTTTGCATTGTTAACCCCCCCACCCTCTCCTTAGCAGAGCTCACAGAAATGTGTTCATTACCACCCATTTTCACATTAGAGCCAGAAAAGAATTAACACAATCAGAGGGCGATGCTCAAATGAAAAAGGAACTGCTGAAGTTAAATAATTCTTTATTCAAACCTGTGATTGAGAATAATAAGAGTATCTGGCTGAAAATTTTGTTGATTAATTAATACCAACAATACTGAACCTGTAAAGATACTTCAAACCCAGTTAAATTGAACTGGATATATTTTGGGCTACTTGAATACTGGTTTTTACTATAATGTTGCTTAATTTGGACTGTGGCAGAAAGACATACTCTGTTCTTATTTCACCTACCCTTTTTATGTAATAGAGCCTACTGCTAATAGTCTAACCAGCAACTACTGTCCTTGTGATCCTACCATTCATCCAGGTGCATGTGAGTATTTTTTAATATTAACTGGATTGTGTGCACTTGATGAGTCTCCTGATTTAATTTACTTGAGGCAGTAATTTTTTCCTTCAAGCAATGTTTCATCCATCAAAGTGCTGAAAATTTCTGCTTGGTTTCCTCACTCTCATTGTATCTAACACACACACACACACACACACACACTACAAGTACCGTGAATCATGTCTTTGTGTACATGATTAGAACTTCCTTTAGCTGTTGTTTTCTAAACCAGTGTATGATTACTGCTCTTTTGTTATTTTTGTTAAAAAATTGAATTTAAACTATAGCATTGTTACCTCGGTAATATTTAGTAGCTTTAGTAAAGACAGTTTATCACATGAAGCATTTAATTAGTTTATTGGAATGAGAGGACAATTATTACAATAGACCCATACAGTCCCAACACCAAATAATTGACTATGTTACAGATTTCTATGTTGAAATCAATCTTCAGGCCTGGATTTTTGTTTTAGTGCAAGTCTGACTACCATGGAAGACCTGCTGCAAAATATGCCAAGCTATGCCACCAGAGAAACCCTGTTATACCATACAAACCTATGACTATGTCTTCAGCCCCCCCCCCCCGGGCAAACAGATATCCTGGTTCTATTTTACCTATCCTTTTTATGTAATAGATTTTCCATTTCCCTGACAATAGCCATCAGTAATAACTGCCTCCTGTGATACCAGCATCTACTGCTCTTGTTGACCCTGCCTCGTAGCCAGAAGTAGTTGTAGGTTTGGGTGGTACAACAGGCTCTCTCCAGTGGCATAACTTGGTATCTCCTTCAGCGCAGTTGAGTGTTCTCTGGTAGAGTTGCACATACTGTAAACCAAAAATCCAGGCCGAAGGTGGATTTCAACCTAGAAATCTGAAACATAGGCAGTTTATTTGGTTGTTAGGACTGTTGGGTATATTAAAATAATTGAATTATTTTCACAAATTTAAAACAGGAATATGTCAAAAAAACTACCTTACTTTACAGAAAAATGAACTCCCACCCATTTTCACATCAGAGCCAAAAAAGAGTTAATGCAATCTTGAGGGGAGGAGCTCAAATGAAAACTGCTGAAGTTAAAAAAATAATTCTTTATTCAAACCTGTGATAAAGAACCTCAGTTTTCAACATTCTTCTGATTTAGTGCCAAGACAACAGCCACCACCACATCATGTCTGTAAGTTGCATACATTTTAGACATCACAGCATTGTAATTTACAGATATGATGCTGTGATGACTTAGTTGTTTTGGCACTAATTCAAAACTGCACTTCATTTTTGGTGATGAAATTTAAACAGGTACTTTTCTTTACAGCTTAAAGAAACTAGGAAAGTAGTGCAAGATTCTCAGTCTGGTTTGCAGAAAATGGCTATTGGACATCACCTTGATGAACGTGCGCATGTTATTGAACGATCAAAAAACAGATTTACAGGAGAGGAAGATGAAAACCAAGAGTTCATTAATCTCGAAGAAGGTATGTAGTTTGTTTTTAAATTTTCATCCAACACTGCTTAGTAATTCACTCATTTTTGTAAAGAAGCAAAGTTATGCTATTTATATATTTTAAAAATCTTTTTTTTTTTGCAATAATATGGCAACTACAAGGAGTTTTGCATCAAAAGCTGAATTAAATCTAAAGGATTCAATCGAAATCCTGAGTCTCTAGGCTTCTGGTGTAATTTGTTAAAATATTACATAAATTAGAGATATTCAATTAATAGATGAATTATTACGGTAATTAGACCTACTACATAATATAAAGTAAGTGAAATTATAGAAATTTAGAAACCGTTAACAGCAGATAATGAAAACAGTCCGACTGGACTTCCGGTGATATCATGGTGGTGTAAATCCTGTGTCCTACAATGTTAAACTTGCAATGACATTTTTTTCCTATGCTTTTTGTTAAATGTAAATTGATGAATTCATTCGCATCTAGGTTCTGCAATCTGGAGCATGCTGGTGGAAATGAATTGGTCAGCTGGTGGAGCCTATTTTATAGTTGCTGTGGAGAAAGGGAAAGGCTCTCAGGTTTGAAGTAAAATCCTCCAGTAGCAAATGTTCCAGAAATCATGAGAGCTGATGTAGCTTGTAATCGGTCTTCTTTCTTCAACTTTTGATTTCATAGTTGTATAATTCAGGGCTGCTGTAATGGTGGTAGTGTGGATGTTTGCATGCAAGCCACCTATTTATCCAATATTTGTTGGACTGAATGTGGATGCAGAAGCTGAAGCCCACATCTCTGAGCTATACAGGACAGAGGGATGAATCATCCTATAACATATTTCATGAAAGTTGCAGAGTCTCGAACATGAAGTAGATGTTGCTTTGCCATCCATCTCAATGTACACATTTTAATGGGATGAGTCTCAAAGTGTCTGTGGAACTAGTGCTTTAGTTCAAATATCATGCTTAGATCTGTGTGGTGGTAGAATCTCAGGATTAAAGAACTATTTATCATCACTGGAAGGAAGGTGTGGTTGGTTTGGCTTCAGCGAGAAGATCATCATCGTAGCAGATTTTGAAGGATTTATTTGCATAACAAAGTTTTTAACAAATATTGAGCAAAAGGCAGGAGTTTTAAATAGATGGCTTCAGTGATTTGTTGTTGGTTGGATTTCTGTTAAAATTTTTATATCATCTGCATAGCACAGTATGTCTGATCTGTTAGCAATGAATGGGATAAGGATGGCTGAAAAGAGCAAACCAAAAAGTATGCTCTATGTGGGACTTCAGTGTTATTTTGTGAATGAACATGGACTTACCAGCTTTATGGTGAGGGATTCTATTGGACAGAAGAGATCTTAAGAAAAGAAGTATGTTCCCTTTGATTAGATAATATTTCTCACAGAGGTGGAAGAGGCTAGAGATATTGACTGTGTCAGAGGCAGATTGAACGTTTAGATAAATAACTGTGTGCTCGGAATTTTCTTGGAACACATTTAGCTTTCAGTTTGTTAGAGAAAGGAGGTTTGTTACAGTTGATTACTGCTTTAGTGCATAATGTACTTGAGGAGAGTTTTTTGCGGTAGCATTTGGGTTGTTAAGATTGGGAGTAGTACTTTCTCCATGAGTTTGAGTAGTGCTGAGGCTTTGACAATTGGCCTAAAATAAAATGGTTTATGGTATTTGGTCATACATCTGGTGTGACTGTACACTCTACTGAGCAAGAAAGCATTTTCTTTTTAAATATTAAGGAGGATATGATGAAAGGGCTCGGATACTTAAGAAGGAACTACTGGTGTACCTTATCTTCTCCAGAAGTTGCTGTTATTGGTAGGGTGTTGACAGCATATGAGTTGTTCTCTCAAGATATGAATGTTTATGGGGGGGGGGGTATTTCCACTTCATTCTCCAAATGTAAATTAAACTAATTATTTGCCTTGAGTCTGGTGATGTGCTCAGGCTAAGCTGTAGGGTTAAAGTGGTTTCCCTTTGTTCAGAGTTGTTTAAAGGTAGTTTTTGATGGCCCCCTACTTTTTCTCTACTGAAGACTGCCCTGAAACCACTGTAGTCACCTTTACGAAAGCAAAAACTCTTCCCTTTACCCTTGATGATAGTTACATCTTTAAATAAATCCCACATTAGTACACTGTGATCACTGTCACCTAGTGGTTCCTTTATCTGCAAATTCTTAATACAAAAAAACAATCCTTCAATAAATCCACAAAAGTCTTGCTAGCATGCGAGTGACCAACCTACAAGTTCCAATTAAAATCAATATCTGATTTTATCAATATTTGGAAAAGTTAAAATCCCCCATTATAAGACATTGATTTACTGGCCCACTATTTCTCTGCACAACCGTTCGTTGTACTCATCAGAGTCATTAGGCCTTATAACATACTCCTACTCTCATTTTCCCTTTCCCATTGTTTTTGTCACACCAAATAGACTCGACATTGTGCTGTCCACCCATGTCAACTGGACGCACTTCCTTAGATTTTGTATTTCTTAACTAACAGCATAACCCTTCCTATCCTCTCTATCCTTTCTGTACACATTGTACTCTCCAAATTCCAATTCTGCACTGCTTATATCTGTGTGACAACATGTCTCTGATTTCCTAATAATATCTGCCTTTGGTGCCTTGATCAGTATTCATGTACACCAATGCTATAAGTATGGTAAATAAATTTGATGAATAAATTCATCAAATTTATTTACCATACTTATAGCATTGGTGTACATGAATGTATACATGCAACTGTTCTTACTCACCTAACGCAGCCCATGTATTTACTGTTTCTATGATGACTCCCAGCTACTCTTGAAATCCCCATCAACTTGCTCTCTAGGCTGCTACTCATTACAACAGAAACGGTGCAAGAATCAATTTTGCCTCTATGCCTGCGGCTACTGTTAATCTTATAGTCTGCGAATCCCACCTAGCTAGCAGTTTTCCGACCAACCTAACACTGCCTTGTAGCATCACCAAATATTCTTGCACCCTTTATATTTAAGTGTATCACATCCCTGTAGAAGCAGTCTCTTCTGTTAGTAAGCACAGATCTTGCTGAAAAAAAAGTTTTTACCCTGTGAGCCTTGTACAGTCTCTTCAGGGCCGAATTGATTGACAAGGCTCTCATCACATGCTCCCTTCTATCATGTCTGGGAAGAATTGCAGACTCTTTCTTCAAATTTAACGCTAACTTGCGACTTTTTTTTCAGCATTGACCTGTACTTGTTAAATAATTCTGCAGATCTGTTGCTCTTAAGGTCATTAGTACCAATGTGTACAACAATATCACCTTTTGTAACCTTAAAAGATATCTGCCTACAATGTCATCAACTTTCGCCCCTAGCAGGCATACCCTGTTCCTGTTCCACCTAACCTTTTTGCATAATATATATTCCCCATCACACTGACAATAGTCACCAACAATAACTAGTTTCTGTGAGACTGGCACATTCTGCCTTCGAGATTGCCACTGCATTGCCTGATGCACAAGAGTGAACTCTTCCAAGTTAGGTAGCTGAGAGCTTGATGGGCCCTCATTAATTTCTTCGAATGCATGTACTCTACACCTCAAACTCTCATAGATGCCCATCAGAATGTTGAGTTGGCAACTAATTTCTTCAGTCTCTGCCCAAAGACATCCTCCATGGATAGATCATGTCCTGTTCTAGACAGGTCTTCAAACATTTCTCATTTCGAATATTTTTTTAGACTGTGATGCATTGGAAAATCGCCCCTTTCGGTTCTCCCATGAGCCACAGTACTACTGCTACTTCGTACTCGCTGCTTTGCTGCTCTAGTCTGGGTTATGATTCCGTTTAAGTATAATTTAATTAACAATGAAATTTAATGAGATTGATAAATTTTACTGATTAATTGATAGTGCTATACTAATCTAACAGATTTCTAATACTGTGCTATGTATTTTGCTATTTAGTTTTACATTATGCTATTCAAATCGCTATCTAAATTCAAATAAACAAAGGAGCTTGACTAAAACTATAAAGCTACTTATAAAAAATAATTTAGTGTAACAATTAAGTCAATAAAAGGACTAAATATATATAAAAACTTAGCATTCGCCGGAGCTGCAAAAATCTTGGCCAACATGGTAATAGCCTCTAACCTCCAGTTTATACAGCATCAGCCAAAAAAAAGACATTTCCCATTTCACCCATCCATTCACTCCAAATGTATTATTCTGCTTTGAATTTATTTAAGCTGTCAATTTCTACGACAGATGAAAATTTGTTCCACCAATCAACCACCTGTTGGCTAAAGGCAAATTTCGGCACATCTATTCAACAACTGTCTTTCCTCAATTTGAATTTATGTCCCCTCAGGCAGATTAATCTGGACAACAGGAAGAATCCCATCAGCATTGAGCATGCTCAAACCATTCAAACCTTATACACTTCAATCAGATCACCTCGCAGGTGCCTAGTCTCCAGATACTGTAATTTGCAAAACTTAAAGCCTTCCTTCATAAGAGCTATACTTTGTTTCCATTCACTAATCTTGTTGCCCTTCTCTATACTTTTTCCAGCAGCTCTACATCCTTCCTAAAATGAGGTCTCCAGACCTGTATGCAGTGCTCAAGGTGTGGCCTGACCATTGCCTTATTCAAGAGGATAATCACCTGCTTATCCCTGCTACAAAAATTCCTCTATATCATTGACAAGACACCATGAGCTACTCTTGCAGATTATCTGCACTGCCCAGAAAACTTCATATCTGACTGCACAATGACCCCTAGGTGCTTTTCCTTCTCTACCGCCCTAAGTATAGTACCACACAGTTGATACATTACTCTGCAGTTGCTGCTACCCATATGCAGTACTTTACAATTGTTAATGTTAAACTTCAGTTGCCAGCTGTCTGCACATCTGCTCAACTTTTCTAGATCCTGTTGCAGTAGCATACTGTCATTAACAACCATACTAACCTTTGTATCGTCTGCAAACTTAGACATTAAGCCTGATATGCCTTCATCAATATCATTAATGAATACAGAAAACAAGAATGGACCCAACACTGGACCTTGGGGGACTCCACTAGTCCACGAAGAGCAGTGTCCATTGATTACTGCTGTATTCCTCTTAATGCCACACTGCTCCAATTTGTACAGCAGTCTTCCATGTGCAACAGTATCAAAAGCCTTCCTAAGATCCAAGTATATGATATCAAAATTATTCTTTACTTCCGGTTCCTTTGTGACCACATGGTATCCAATCAAATTTGTCGGACAAGACTTCCCCTTAACAAATTCATGCTGTGTCTGAACTGTAATCGAAGTCCTATCTAGATGATTCTGCAGTGCTTCTTTAACCAGTGCCTCCATTAATTTTATCGGAACAGAAGTTAAACTAACAGGTCTTCAATTACTTGTCTCCCTTTGATCCTCCTTTGTGAATTGGGGTCACATTTGCACATCTTCAGTTCATGGTACCTCCCCTAAGTTCAAGGAAGCTGTCATAATTATGGCTAAGGTTTGCTTACTTCCTTTGCTGTCTCCTTTAATATAACTGAATAGATTCCATCCACCCTGGGTGTTCTTCCTTCCTTATCTTCAACAATTTCTCCTCCACTGTGCTCTGAGTTATTATAAGATTATCTAGCTTACTGCCAGAGTTTTTAATACACTTCTGGCATTCCCCTCCCTGAATAACTTCTCATGTGTAAATATAGATGCAAAATACTCATTCAGTTTGTTAGCTACCTGAGCAGGATCATCAATATCAAGTGGACCAATCCTGTTTCATCCCCTTCCTTCTAGAGTTTACATAAGTAAAGAACTCTTTGCATCCTTTGCCAAAGATTTCTCGTAATCTGCCTTTGCCTGCTTGACCTCCTTTGTGACTTGATTATAGACCAATTTATATCTACCATATTTGTCACCTGTTAATTTTTATGTATCCCATGCATATTTCTTCTCTGCCACATATCCGTTAGTTCAACTGACATCCATTTAGGCCTAAACTTTGAACAATATTTTTTAGTTTGTTTGAAAAGCCTAGTAGCTTCCTTAATTAATTCTTTGAATGCTTCCCATTTAGAATTTGCTGTTGGTAATATCATCAGTTAGTCCCGCTGTATAGAATTTAGAAACTATCTCTGGCCACCGTAGTCACCTTACAAAAGCAAAAACCTTTCCCTTTAGCGCTGATAGTAGTTACCTCTTTGAGTAAATCCCATATCTGCACACTGCAGAGTCTTATTTGTGGAGTCATGGAAAATAGTGTGAGTGTGGGGATTAATGAGCTCTGCCCTTCTAATATTATTAGTGGATTCCTTTATGGTTCAGTGCTCAGCCCCATAACTGTTTTTAGTATTTATTAACAATATTGATGAATGCATGTACAGCAGGCCCCCGTTATAACGCGGTTTGCTTTACGCTGATTCGCTATAACGCTGTTCTTATATTATAACCCGTATCTCACTATAACGCTCTTTTACAGATTACATTTTTGACATATTTAACGAAATCGTTTCATTTGATGGAGTCGATAGCTTGAAAATGAATAGCAAAACAGCATTAAAACGTTTCCCACGCTCAGTGAAATTTTCTCGCACGCTAATTTAATTGCAGTACAGTGACTTGTTACGTAGTTCCGAGATCAACATTTTAAAAAATGATCAAATATATTGCTTGTAATATTTGCGTTATACGCATTTATCCGAAGTCTAGTCATCACTCAGTACAGTATTAGACATCGTGCGTAACGGAAAGTTTACTTGAACATTGTATCATAATTAATTCAACCAACGCGGTTATATTTTTGAAGAGCTAATAATGACCGACAGGAATGAAAAAGCAACAACGTCTGGGCGCAGTACGAAGACTATAAATGTAAGAAAAAGACTGGATTTGAAAATTAAATTAGACGTTTTGAAGCGAATCGATTCCGGTCAACGACAAGCGGATGTGTGCCATAATTTAGGACTTGCAAGTCTAACTGTAAGAACAATTATAAAAAATTAATTTTATCAGCGGGAAAGATAGCTGTTCCACTGCAAGCAACTAGGACTAGGCCGGCTATTAGGATTGAAATGGAAAGACTAATTTTATTGAAGATAATATTCCAATGCAGAAGTCAGTTAAGTTAAATATTAAAAAAAAAAAAAAAAAAAGAGAGAGAGAGAGAGAGAGAGAGAGAGAGAAAGAGATTAGCCAATATGATGATCTGAAGAAAACTCGCCTAAAAAAAAAAAAAATGTGGAACCATTTAAAACTGGTAAGGGCTGGTAGAATATATTTAAAATCCAGGGAGAAGCCGCTAGTGCAGATCAAGGAGCCGAAACTTTCAAAAAAGAACTTATTAAAATTATTGAAGAGGGGTATTGTGTGTCATACTTCTCAACAAGTTTATAACATAGATGAAGCAGGACTTTTGTGGAAACGAATGCCTAAAAGAAGTTTCATATTGAAAGAACAAAAAATATGCCAAATTTCAAAGTGGCGAAGGATCAGTTGACTTTATTGTTGGGTGGTAACGCTGCGAGCCATTTAAAATTAATACCCCTTTTAGTTTATTTGGAAGAGGGCCAAAGTTCAACTCAAAATCCACACATTTTTCATGATTACATTCATCCATTAAATTAAATTCATTATTTTAATTGGAATTTTAAGTTTACTTTTGATACGCAAGTAGTTACCACATAATTATACGTATGTAATGCAAAATATTTTATATGTGCAAATATTTGAATATTAAATATTTTGACCGACATTTGTGCATCTTTTCATTACCGTTTATTGTTGATTAGGAAATATCCTATGGCGCCGACCGCAGCTCACAAATACATATGTTACCTTATGGGAAAGCAGCGCACGCTTAGCGCGGATTCACTTAGCGCTCTGTTTTTCCGGAACGAATGTTAAGCGTTAAGCGGGGGTCACCTGTAATCTGCTTACTGAATGTCTACATTTTGAGATGGCACAAAAGTTGTCAGGCTGATTAAAGACAGAAATTAAGACATACTATTGCAAAAAGACCTAAAAAGAATTAGGCAGTTCAGGTTTAACACTAATAAATGCAATTGGGTAACAGTTAGCCTAGAATAAATGAGTGAAAAACAGTAGACCACACTTGAGGTAGTAGAGAATTAAAGATTTAGAACTTTCTGAACCAGCTCTAACAGACATGAATCTGTTAGAACTGGTTCAGAAAAGAGCAACAAGGTTATCCAGGGACATGAAAGGATACCCCTTACCACAAAAGAGTTCAGTTCTGCAAATTGCAACACTTGTAGTTGCTCAGAAAGTGGGTACCTCTAAGTAGACCTAATTGATCTGTTTAAGGCTTATATTAAATGGGTAGACTAAATGCTGATGGCATTCTTGCTTTTTCTCTGATAACACATGCATAATTAGTTGTAGTAAAATGAATACGGTTATGTACAGGCTAGATTTATGAAAATTTGCTTTCCGTTAGAATGCAAATTTGTGTTGTAATGGATTAGACTATCTGATGTTGCAGAAGTGGGTACTTTAAATAAATTTGTGGAAGGATTAGACAAATTGTTAAGTGGGGGGGTACTGATGAGGGTTTTTTTTTTTTTTTTTTTGCTGATACTGTATTAATTGCACTTGCCACTAAACAAATGTTGTGTGCAGTTTGGTTTCCAGTAGGAAAGCTGTTGAAGTAGGCAGCCATTTGCCTCTTTATAAGGCACTCATAAAGGGGACGGGAACACACGGAAAATAGTGTGTGGGGATTAATGAGCTCTGCCCTTCTAATATTATTAGTGGACTGTGTACAGTTAGTCTTGAGTATCACTGCTTAGACAGTTCTATGCAGCGCCAAGACCAAATTTGACCCCAATTTCGCATTCGTTGAGCCATGGCCAGTCAGCATGAAGATTTCATAAGTGCCTATTGTAAATCACACTTAAGAGTCAAATGTGATCCAAGTATGAATTTATTGATAATAGTTCCTTTTTCTTCCTAGTTTCCATCTTATCAGTCATTTCTGTATGAAGTATTCTCATTTTCTTTTCTTTTTTTGTTTTATGTCATTCGCCAGATCTGATGTGATATACCGTTATTTGAATAGGTCTGAGTCAATGTAGGAGGAAACTAAGGTCAAGTGGAAGCCTTTACCTGCAGTGCAGAGTTGAATGTTGTTCTGCATGTGGGAGTCACTATCTGTAATATTTGGCATTGTATGGTGGCTAGTTGGTCCTTCAATGTTGACCTGTGGTTACTTTTTATAGCCATATGTCAGCCATGTAGATAACAATGCGTAGAGCACACGTTTATGTAAGAGGGTAAGACTGTTTCCTTTTATTCCCCAGTTGTTCTTCTTTTAATTATGTTGGATACATTTTTTTTTTTTTTCCCTTTCAGTTAGGTATGTGATGTGCAGCATGAATGTGACCAAGGTGACACCCAGATACTATGGAGCCCATTTAACTGTATTTCATTATGGAAACTTGATTTTTCAAAATTGAAAATTGTTTTCGTCACTCCAGATTTTCTCTTCCACAAGTACCCAGTACCTTTGTAGAGGAAAATAAAAATAAACCTTCAGAATCTGTTATCCTCCCCACTCAAGTGAATGTCCAGAAAACTTTGCGTTCTTGTTAACATTCCAAGAACATTCAAAGTGTTTGGTGTGGGCAACACCTCATGATTATCACTATGGTCATTTTCTTGTACTGTAGGCTTTTAATGTCCACATTGTTATTATTGTTTAAATTGATGCTGTAACAATATAGTCACTACTGCAATGTAACCATTGAACGTGATTACTGCCAACACACTCAGATAGAAGGATACATGGCTGAAGGTATTACGTTCTGAAGAAGTATTCATATTTTCTTCTATAAAAGCACTGGGTGCTGATGGAAGAGAGAATATGGAGCGACAAACAATTTTCATTGTTTCTGTGCTTACGGCAGCATGCAAGTGAAGGGAGTCCAACAGTGTCAAAGCTCAAAAATCCTGTTTTAAGTCATTGCTACACATGAATTTCTGCAACAGTAATATTGATACTGAACTTCAGATTTTTAATTATACCCTGGTCTTGGATTGCAGTGTTGCTTTTGGCACCAGGTGGCAAAAATATCAAATTGATAGAAAGGTTCTCCACTTTCAAATAGGTAGGACTGTTATCAATAATCAAAGTGACTCTATGCTTCTTGTATAAAAAGCACTTATGCAGTACCTTTATCCAATCCATGAAAAAGCTTGCAATTTGACAAGCTTTTTCACAGTAATTAATTTCTTAACAGCATAGATTTAAAATTTTTTTTTTATCACAAATGGAGACAACTTTTCAGAAGATCTTATTACCATCACAGTGATAAGCTCTTTTGACTCCCCACCCACAAATCACTTTTAAATGCCGAAGTTTTATCTGGAAAGGTGGGAGGGGGGGATATGCTTTATCTGCATCCAGTCTGATGCCATGTAATTAGAAACCTCCTGCTATTTGCTATGAACATTCTTAATATCTATGTTATTCCCCTACTTGGCCCATTTCATCCATTCCTAGTTAATACTGAACTGAGTTCCCATCTCTGCAGCAACTCTTATCATAAAATTGAACTGATAGAGAAATTCTGTGCAGACAATGCTTTCCCTTAAAAATTCAATATGAAGTGATTATTTGGCATTACTGTTGTTATTTGGTTTTTAGGAGCATTAGCAACTAAGGCCATATTGCTCTGCGATGGTCATTCCCTGACCTTTTCGCATCCTCCGTATTAGGTGGTGACGGGCACGAACCCTGGTCTAATCAAGAAGCATGTGCTATGCACTGCTGCTCCTTCCCACCTGGCTACGGAGGCGCCATTTGGCATTACAAGACTCAACCAAGTGACATTGTATAGTGGTTTGATGTATAACATTCTAAAAAAATGTGGAAGAACTATGGATTTCCATAGTCTTGGGTTAGTGGAAAATTTCAATGGAGTGTTTGAAAGATAGAGAGAGGATGTGAAAAAATCAAAAAATACTATTTTGTGTTAACCAAAGTATTTTGCATATATCCATTTTTACTGGTGCCAACCAGTATTTTTGCACAAACCGATTCATGTTAAGTAAATAAATATAGAAATTTCTATTTTTAAAAATGGAAAATTTTATTTTAAGTGCTGGAATGGACCCTAAATGTTAAGTGGATTCCACTGTATTTTATTTTAGTCACAAGAGATAACTACAGTGAAATTGGGATGAGTCCCAAAGCTTGATTATTGGTGATTTATTTGTGCTAAGGTTACTCTTCATATACATTATTTTTGTTTTATTAGGAAATAGTAAGCTTGTATATCTCACAGGTTGCCAACTTGTTGGGTCTTGTGTTAGCACGTTTTTTCAGCTCTTGTCTGGAATTCATGGTGATCACAAACAAGTAATTTGCATGGAGACATTCTCGAACTCATTATTCAGACGGTCATCTAAAGCTATATTCCAGAGATGTGGATCCAGCATAGAGACTTTGGGGCACATTCTGGTTATGTGTATTCTCTATGTGATGGTATGTTGTTTTTACAGTAACCATTGTATTAGTGAAGTAACTTCTGATTATGCTATAGATTTGTTGGAAGCAGTTGTTGACTCTGAGGCACATGAGTATGCTCTGCCATCATCTGTCAAGAGCACCCAGGAAATCTGTGAGGACCCTATGCACCTGCTTTTGTGGAGTCCTTTGTGCCATAGAAAAAATTTCTTTAGCCAGGTCAAAATCACTTCAGTGGCTGTTCATCCGATCATAGCTATTCTGTGATATACAGCAGACTCTCGATTTACCAGAATCGGATTAACTGGGACACTTCAAGCAAATTGGGGGGGGGGGGGGTCATAAAATTCAAGTAATAACTAGAACCTGTAGCTTAAAAAGAAAAAAAAAAGTGACAAATGTTTAGTTTGTTTTAGTGCGTCGCATCGATTGTTGTGTTCTGTTGCACCTCAAAAAGACAAATTTTGTTTTGTTATTTATGTCAGGGATATAAATTTTTTTTATTTTTTTTATAGTAAATATATATTTTTTTTTTCTTTAGAAATCACAAAAATGATGGATAAACGCAAAAGAGTTGCGCTTTCAGTTAAACAAAGACTTGAAATTATTCAAAAGTTTGAAAACGGTGCATCCGTTAAATCTCTAATGAATCATTATAATGTTGTTGACCAAACCATATGCAACATTGTAAAAAATAAAGGGAAGCTATTAGATTTATTTTTATTAAAACTAAAGGCGGCACCCAGAACATAAGTTCAAATCCGCCTAACAACTCTCAACTGAGTATCTTTCATCTTTCATAAAATATATAAATTAATTTAAAAAAAAAAAACGCATAAAATTTACATTAGCAACTCATCCATATCTTAAACAATTGCGGCTATCAAGAACTCTAACATCAAAAACAGACTTAAACACTAAGTATTGTCTAGGTCTTCTTGGTGAAACGAATCTTATTGTCCAATTTCATCTTTAGGACTTGATTGATTTGAGGCAGAACTGGGTTCGCCCCCAGAATAAGCCTCTTCCTTCGAGCAAAAACTTCTTTTGCAAAGGCCTGGAGTGCTGCAAGGTTACTTGCTGTTTAAATTACCTGTTCCACTGTAGTTGAGGAGAATCCCTGGACGTTATTCCTCAGCTTTTCTCTGGATTCATTATATATAGCACAGTCGAAGAGTTCTCCTTTTTTATTAGATTTAAAATCGACATTGCGAAAAATAAAGGGAAGCATCGTATTGGATACGTAATTAGTGCGTGATAAGTTTTTTATCTATCGCCATATTTTTTACGTAGGTTGCTGAACATTTTTCGATACAATAAGTCCCTGACTTACGCAACTACGGATTTATGTAAAAAAAAATTTTTTCTTTTGGATTGTAAAATTTAAAACAAAAAAATAATAATAATAAGTAATCAATAACGATGATCATGGCACGCACAAGTGAGAAACTCAGTAACAAGGAAAAAAATAGGAAAGAAGGGAAGATTCTTACAATTTATTAATGTTTTTTTTTTTTATATGACTGAAGATTTCTGTGAAGACCAATTGAAGCTATAGGTATTAACGCAAGTACAGTAAGATAGTTTTTAATACCCATTTATAATTAGATGCACGAAGAGAAAAACCCCAATAACATGGAAAGTGCAAATTGTTTTTTGGTAATGACCTCCAGAAATGTGCTTTAGTAAAATGTGAGCTTGCGCAGGGTGATAATAGTGAGTTTTCGCCTTAACCTTGTGAAGTTCTTTTTAGAAAATTTAATTTTGACCGTTATCGTGGTGCCAACTAAGAGAATAATTACAGTGGTACTAGTAAATCTACCAAGAAATGGAAAGCAATTGATTTCAATCAGAAAATTAAACTAATAAGAATTTATGAAAATAGTCAAACGTTAACAAGTATCATGCTGAATTCAGATTCGATAATAATAATATAGTAGGAATATGTTATTAGTCTGCGCCTCCATAGCTAGGTGGGCAGGAGCAGTAGTGCATAGCACACACTTCTTGATTTGACCGGGGTACAAGCAGCCTGTGACCACCAAATACAGAGGATGTGGAAGGTCAGGAAGGGCATCCGGCCGTAAAAATTGCATGCCAAAACAATAAAAAAACCGCTGACCCCATATAATAATGGGAAAAGGCAAGGACAAAAAAAAAAGGGAATATGTTATTAGTCATTCCCAAGACATGCAAAACTCGACGAATTAAGAAGCTGCATCTTACGTTACTCTTTATTGAGTGATGTGAGACACAACTGTATGTCGAGGACTTCTGTATTTTTGGATTACCCGTGATTTGTTTTTACCATCTATCCCGGAAAATCGAGAGTCTACTGTATTTTTGCTATAATTCCACCCATTCTCATCAACAAACTGTTAGTTTAAGCAGTGCACTACTTTCGTAAATAGGCAGTACTACAATTTTCTGGCTGAAAGGTATATGGATTAAGAGAGAGAAGAGGGCAGCTAACTGATAACCTTAAACCATTTTTAGAATTTGTCCACTATAGTGTGACCACCTGATAAAGTATCCGCATTATCCTGGAACTTGAAAGCTGAATTGGTATGATGGCAAATGATGCAAGGAAACAAGATTATCCAGCATCAGCTAAGTAAAAAAGAAAAAGAAAGAAACCCTTTTCTAGATAGGGTGACCATGCCCTATTCATTTTCTTAATTGTATCAATTCTGGCTCCATTATCATCATCAGCCATTTTCAATCCACTGCAGGATGAAGGCCTCTCCAGCAACTTTCCAGTTCCTTCTATTTTGTGCAATGGCCATCCATTTACTACCCACAAACTCATGAATTTAATCTGTCCATCTCCATTGTCTTCCAGGTTTTCTCCTTGCTCCTCTTGGGTACCATTCTGTTATTTTCTTAGTCCATCTGTAATGTCTTCGAGCTGTGTCCTGCCCAAGACCATTTTAGTTTTGATAAGAATGTCCTTTACTTGAGTTTGCTGCCTAATCCATGTTTCTCTTCTTATCTAACAGTGTGATTCCCAATATAATTCGTTCCATAAGTCATGGTGCGGAGTATACATTGGTTCATTTTTTTACATTTCAGACAAATTGGGATATTGCTCCTCAGTATGTGACTATATTTCCTGAATGCTATCCATCCAAAATTTACTCTTCTCTTGACTTCTAGCCATTTATCATTATTACAGCTAATGACTTGTCCCAGATAAGTATATGACTCCACCTTTTCAATTACTGCTCCTTCAATCATTATACCCCTTACTGTGACATACTTGTTCATCATTACTTTTGTTTTAACCATATTCATCTTTAGTCCAAAATCCTTACTAACTCTGCATAACTGATTAAGATTTTCCTTGAATTCTTTGAGATCATGGCTTATGACCACGTTAACTGCAAATCGTAAATGGTTTAGGTACTCTCCATTCACATTGACTCCTTTCTGCGACCAGTATAATCTTCTGAAAGCTTCCTCAAGGGCAGCAGTAAACAGCTTCGGAGATATTGTCTCCTTGTCGAACTCCTTTCTCAATTTTAAATTTGATACTCTCTTTGTCTAGTCTAATAAAGGAGGTAGCATTCTCATATATTTTCTTCAAAATCATAATATATGGGGTATCTGTGCCTTCCAGTGTCTGAAACATTGCCTTATGCTGTATGGAGTCAAATGCCTTTTCATAATCCACAAATGCCAGGCATAATGGTGTTTATATTCATTTGCTTTCTCCAGTAGCTGTGACATTACGTGAAGGTGATCCATAGTTGAGAATCCTGTCCTGAAGCCAGCTTGCTCTTTCGGTTTCTGGCTCCAATTATGTATTTATTATTATCATCATTATTTATTTATTTTATATATATATATATATATATATATATATGTGTAATATGGAGGCACCTCCGTAGCCAGGTGGGAAGGAGCAGCAGTGCGTAACACAAGCTTCTTGATTAGACCGGAGTTCGAGCCCGTCACCACCAAATATGGAGGATGCAGAAAGGTCAGAGAATGACCACCGCATATCCCGGAGCAGTATGGCCTTAGTTGCTAATGCTCCTAAAAACCAAAATAACAACAACATGAGTAATATGGAAAGAAAGTTAATAAAATGTAACAAGCTGTAACTAATACTTATGAGCCAATGCAGTTGCTAGAGCAATTATGCATTACGACCATAATGTGTATAAAATATTTTTATAATATTGAAGATAATAATATAGAAGGTAATTCAAGCAGACAATACCAAGCTGGATTTAAAGAAACACAAGGGATATAAATACATTTTAAAAAATATACATACACACACACACACACACACAACACACACACACATGCGCGAAACTTATCGTTGTCTACCCACAAACTAGATGACTTCAACTGGGGCCAACCACCCAGCTGAAGACACAAAAACTACAAGGAGTTCTCTGTTTTTGTAATGATCAATATCTGCTAAGATATATAAAATATAAAAAATCCAGAGATTAAGTAATTTGAATCTAAACCAATTAAAGGTAGTTAAAATTTTTTGACTCAAATGGAAGATATTATAAATATAAGCACATATTGAGCATCATTAACCCGACAGAGAATGTAATTTAATAATTAAAATAAGAATAAATATATAGTAAATAATATAAAGCATATCTGCCGTATCTAGGACATAATGGAACAACTAGTCTATGAAATAATAATCCCTCTAGTGAGTATATATGTGGTGACCCCTATGTGATGGATATGGTAAAAATAAATATTTAATTAATTAATTAAAGTTAAGTTAACGCAAAGAGAAACATGCAGATAGCAAGAATAAAACTAATAGAGTAGGAATAATAGAACCTGAACTTCATAAAGGCAAAAATATAGTAGTACAAATAAGAAATAGTTTCTTATTTATACTACTATAATTTCTTTGAATTTTATACAAGATAATTTCTTTGAATGCTTCCCATTTTGAGTTTGCTGTTGGTAACATCATCAGTTGGTCCCACTGTATAGAATTTAAATACTGTCTCAGACCATCGTAGTCGCCTTTACGAAAGCAATAACCCTTCCCTTTACCCCTGATGGTAGTTACTTCCTTGAGTAAATCCCACTTCAGCACACTGTGATCACTGCCACCTAGTGGTTCCTGTACCTGCAGATTCTTAATGCATGAAGAATCACTACTGATAATCAAATCAAGAGTATTGCTCCCTCTAGTTGCTTCCTGAACTGAACATGTGATTCAGAAAACAATCATCCAATAAATCCACAAAAGCCTTGCTAGTGTGTGAGTGACCATCCCACAAATTCCAGTCAATATCTGGGAAATTAAAATCCCCCATTATAAGACTCTCTGATTTACTGGCCCACTCTATTTCCCTGTACAGTTTCTTATTATACTCATCAGAGTCATTAGGCCTATAGCACACTCCAACTCTCAATTTTGATCTCCCAATGCTTATGTCACACCAAACTGACTCGACACTGCACTGTCCAGCAATGTTTACTGGCTTCACTTCCTTGGATTTTGTGTTTCTTAACTAATAGCATAACCCCTCCTCCCTTCCTATCCTTTCTGTAGACGTTGTACTCCCCAAATTCCAGTTCTGCATTCCTTATATCTGTGTGACACCACGTCTCTGATATCCCAACAATATCTGCCTTTGATGCTTTGAACAATACCTCAAATTCATCAAATTTATTTACCAAACTCCTAGCATTGGTGTACACGCAAGTATACATGCACCTGTTCTTTTTCTTAGCTACCATAACACAACCCATGTGTTTACTTGTACCGCAATGACTCCCAGCAGTATCTGAAATATCCTGCATCTTGTTTTTCAGGGTTCTGCTCATTCCAATAGAAGCAGTGCCCCCCTTATATCCCTTTATACTTTCACCTCTGCCAGTGGCTACTGTTAATCTATTAGTCCTTGTATCCTCCCCAATCTAGCAGTTTTCCAACCCACCTAACCCTGCCTCGATAGCATCAGCAAACATTCTTGCACCCTTTCTATTTAAGTGTATCCCATCCCTGTAGAAGCAGTCTCTCCTGTTAACAAGTACAGACCAGGCTGAAAAAAATTCTACCCCTTGTGCCTTGCACAATCTTTCCAGGGCCAAATTGATCGACAAGGCTCTCATCAAATACTCCCTCCTATCATGTCTGGGCAGAATTGCAGACACTTTCAAATTCAGCCCTAATTCACGGCTTTTTTTCAACAGTGACCTGTACTTGTTAAGTAATTCCGCCGGTCTCCTACTCTTAATATCATTACTGCCAACTTGTACAACTATATCACCTTTTGTGCTCTTAAAAGATGATATCCGCTCTATAACATCATCAAACTTTGCCCCTGGCAGACATACCCTGGTCCTGTTCCACCTATCCTTTTTACAAAGCATGTTTCCCATTTCCCTGACAATAGAGTCACCAACAACTACTAGTTCCTTTGGGAACAGTGCATTCTGCCTTGGGGGTTGCCGCTGTGTTGCGTGATGCCCAAGTGCAAGCTCTGGCATTGGTGTGGGCAGCTCAGAGGTTGATGGCCCCTCACTTTTAATCCTTCGAGGGCATCCACCCTGTCCTTCAAGCTCTCATATAGGCCCATAACAACGCCGAGTTGTCGCCTGATTTCCTTACACTCCTTGCATCGTGCACATACAAAGCCATCCCCCATGGCAGTATCATGTACCGTACCCGACTGCTCCACAAACATCAAGCAAATAGTGCATTTTAAAAGGCTGTGATTCAGAGGGCAACTGCCCCCCCACCCAGTTCTGGTCTGAGTCATGATTTCAATAAAATTTCAATTACAGTACAAAATTAAAACCCTAAACTTGTATCCCAACACAGTTATAACGCTATATTTATGTTTCAGTATCGAGTGTTATCTACGAAATCCCTTTATATAACTTCCGTATCAAGTCAAGTATTAAATATTTATTTTTGCTAATTATTTATGTTACGTAACCTAAGTCGTTATATGTATATAGTTAAAAGTACACTTTAATTGACAATGAAGTTCAGCAAGATTAATAGATTTACCGATTAATTGACAATATTATATTATGTACTATACTATACTAAGCTTATGCTATCTAGTTCGAGATATTTTGTATCAAGTAACCATGGCGGCAATTTACGAACGGTAAATCTACGGACACTTAAGTATCGATTTACTTCCAAATCTCGCTGTCTCAATTCAGAATAAATTAAGGATCCTGACTAGCTACTTACAGAAAATAATTTGATATAACAGTTGGTTAATAAATTGGCTAAATATGGTTAAAAGAAAAAACCTCTCGTTCAACGGAGCTTCAACTTATAACATGTGGATTTGATACCCTTACCGATACTAAGTAATACCTACAAAATCTTTATCTAAGTTAAACTTTAAACTAAGTATCGTAACTAGGAATATAAAGCTACTCTAGAAAATAAGTTAATATGCCAATTTAAGCTAATAAAACAAAAAAAAAAAAAAATCAGAAAAAACTTCTCTGTTCCAGGAACGGCAATAAGCAACGTCAGCACAGGCTATGCTCGTTCTCGAGAGTTCTCTCAATGCACCAGGACATCCAAGCAAAGAGAGCTTACAAGACTTGAACAATCATATAAAAAATTTTTGCATGCCTCCAAATGTGTCATCTCAGATCCAACTAATTGGACTGGGATTAAATGTGTTATTGCCACATTTAAAGTTTACTACATAAGGAATATCTTTTCCCAAACTATTAAAGCCATCAACACTGGTGAAAATGTACCAAGCACAAAGGAGTTTTGGAAATCCTATATTTCAAGCGCATGGGATGAAGTGACTCAGAAAACCATGAATAGAGTGTGGAGGAAAGTTTGGAAGGATTGCATAAAGGATTCATTTATGCAATTAGATGATGATGACGACGAAGAAGTACAAGAGATGGTCGACAGCGACAGGGATGGCCTCTAATGAAGAACTCGTGGGAATGACAAAAGACCACGCGTGTGCAATTAAGGGAGAATATGATCAAGATCCTGCAGATGTAGAACTGATAAAGTCACTGACTGCAAAAGGACTTAGTAAAGCTTTTAAACACTTTGAAAAAATGTGTGATTATTTGCTGGAGAACAAACCTTACATGGAGCGAAGTTCCAAGATAATAAGGAAATTAAAGAAAGAAACGAATCCCTACATGATTTTGTATGAGAAGGGATTCGTTACCAAAGTTACGAAAACTCGACAGCCCAGCCATCAGATTAATGAATTCATGATTTTAACTAGCATTTTAAGTTAAATTTTGATATGTAATTTAGTTAGTTGCCACATAATTATATACTTATGTAATATAGAATATTTTATATGTATAAATTTTTGAATATTAAATATTTTGACTGAAATTAATGGTTTGTTAATTCTAATCATTAATAAACATTAATGTTTATTAATGATTGGAAAATATCCTATGGCATAGACCGCAACTCACAAATACGTATGTTACCTTATGGGAATATGGCACTCGTTTAGTGCTGATTCGCTTAGCGATCTGTTTTTTCCAGAACAAATTATTAGTGTTATTTCCTTAATTATCATAAATCCATTGTATCTTGTCTTCCAGCTGAAATTATTTTTATCAAGAATTATTACTATTTGTTAATGTGCCTGAATTCTCATAGAAATACCTTTTTCAAATTGTAATGGTTTTATGTATTAGTGTTCTAATTATATTTGACTTAATTACGTACATTTTTGTAAATAATGTAAATATATGTTTCTGGAGGAATTAGTGTGCAGTGTCTTAAAATAAATGTAAAATTCTATACAGTTAGAAATGAACAAAGAAACATAGCTGGAATAATTAGTGTCCTGATAGAAGAGACTTGCTTAACCAATGGCAGGGGCTAAATGGTCAAATGAAAATAGCGATGATTAAACAAAATTTTTTATTGACAAGCATAATAAAGCTGTAAATATATTCATGGATATGCCTTTGTCATGGGAAACCCTTATGTAAATGTACTTGTGATGAATGACACATCTGGTGAGTATGGGCTTGGCATACCAAGGGTCCTGAGCTGGATATCATCATTCTTCTCTTTCTTGGTGATTCTCTCTCTCTCTCTCTCTCTCTCTCTCTCTCACTCACTCACTCACTCACTCACTCACTCACTCACTCACAGGGTAATTCAGATTTTTTTTTTTTTTTTTTGGTGCAGCATAAGCCTCAGGCTTCCTTGCACCATATAGCTAATAATAATAATAATAATCCTTTGTAAAGTATCCTCTGTGCAGCTTGATAGGCACAACACATTTTTGTTTGCCATTCATTTGGAGAGACCGGGGTTCAATTCCCATTGATGACTGGAGGAATTCCTAAAATCCTCTTCAATTGAGGCTGTAGTTGGCCGATCTCAGATGGAAGGGAAGGGAAGGGTCTTGCTCCATGAATTATTTTGGGTTTTTTTTCAGCCCACACAACAGGCAAATCAACCTACTAACATATATTTCTATAGACAAAATATCAGGATATATATATTCTTGGAGGCCATTAAAATAATATCCTTTGTAAAGTGGGATCTTCCTTTTCAGAAGTTAAGGACATGCTACCATTTGGCAGAAATGGCAATTGGACTAAATAAACCTTAAGGGTTTAATGTTTGTTTGATATGGTTTGAACTTTTGCTCTGATTATAGACAAATGTTCAGAACTAGATCTTTGAATGAAAAGATGCATATAGAATACCACTTCAGCATCAGTAGCATATGGAATATCGAAATATGAAAAATGATTTGTAAATTATTTTCAGAAGCTTGCTTTCAGATGAATGGATATAGATTTTCTGCTAGACATTGATTATCTAAGAGGAATAACACCCATGGATATTACACTTCATAATTATTGTAATTTTGGTGATATTGTAATTAATATCTATCTGCTTTGCCTTCACCTGGGTTCTCTACCTTCGCCTCAAAAAACTAACCATTGTCTGGTTCATTTTTCTTTTCAACGTAGTTATCGTTATCTTGCCAATTCTCTTTTTCTCTGTATGTTCCTGGCTTTCGTTACTTGAGTCATTCTGTACAATTATTTCCCTTAGGCTGCTCTCTATGGAGGGTTGTTTCTGTTCTCTTCTCGTTGAATGTTACTGTATATTTTCCCTGGTATGATTTTCATTGTTCTGAATCTGTACACTAGTCCCAGTGGGTCTTGATTCCCTGAAGTACTGCATCCTCTGAGTTTTTTGCTTTTCATCTTCATTTGAGCTTGGTGTATTTCCCTAGTTTTAGAGTAGATGTGTTTTATCAGGTTCTATTTGGGGCCGGGGTTGGCACTGTCTTCTTCTTTGGCCACTTCTGGTTCTTCTTACTTCATTCCTTAGTGCAGATATTTCTAGTCGTATAGGATAAGTTTGAATTAAAACCTATAATATTAACAGCCCAGCTATGTGTTTTTTTTTCTTTTTTGTGGACTGGCAGTAGACCCTGTGCAGTCTCCTGCACACAGCCTGCTATATGATTCATTATAATTTGATAAGTTTCTTGTCTGAGAATTCCTGCTTGATTGTCTCATCAAATATTCCCCATTTAATTGTCCTAATTGCAAATTGGCTCATTTGATTTATTGTGACTGTACTTAATGTCGACTGAGATGGTTATTGCACTGTGGTCCCTGATGGACCATTCCTTGTAATACTCACAGTTTTGAATTTTCCAATTCAGCAGAAGTGGGGGGGGGGTATTACAATCAGTGAAGGGTATCTGACTCTCCATTAACTGTGAATGTCTCTTTTTTTTTTTTTCTTCTTTTTTTTTTATGAGAACCCCAAACACGAAAGGTATCAAAACCTATAGTACTTAGTACTGTGCATGGGTTGAAGGAGAAGTATGGGGAGAGGAGGATGCTAGTTCCCGAAATTGACTGGTTTGTCTACCACAAAGAACAGGACTGATCGTTTAAAGGAAAATTATATATAGAGGTCTTGAGGAGAGAGAGATGCATGAAATAGCCCCTAGTTTGTAATTCCTTCCCACAAGCGAGCCCGCGTCTGACTTTGAACTGTGTTCTTTTAGTTATACTCAACTGAATATTCAAGTAACATACAATATTCTCATTGAAGTTTCCCTGACTTTCAAAAACTAATACCTACAAGTAAAAGAATTATACTCAGTAGTACTAGCAGAATTAAACAAGAACAATAGGCTGTTTCAGTGGTTATGTTAGCATGTTTGGAACACAGGACCAAAAAGAACAGAAATAAATTGAGTATATTCTTGAATTCCTTATGTACAATTCAGTCTTTTTCATTATTGAGAAAGTATGTAGATCTTTTTTTCCAATGAAGTTAGATTACATTTGTTAAAGAAACATACCTTTCTTGTTCTAACATGATGCTTTGGAAAGATCATCTCTTTAATTTTTTCTATTAAACTGTATAATCATCCAGTTTGAAGCATTTGTTTTACTTTTCTCTCACAGTGTTTACTTGTTTTACTTTTCTCTCACAGCATTTACTTGTTTTGCTTGACCAGTATAATAATATAACTATTTTTTCATTAATATGAATGCTTTTTATAGGTCATTAAACCTAGACTAATTCTGTAAAACCTTTGTGTATTTCAGATTTTCAGTTCATTATGCATAATACCACCTGATATATGCAATTGACAGTTTTGTTTTAAATAAAACCAACTCCAAGCTTTATTTAACAACATTATAATATATAAATAAGTCATCAATATCGTATCTTATATAACAAATACCATGCAGAATCATACCACAGTGCAAGCAGTACAATCTCTAAAGCCAAAACTATTGGGCCAGTGTTCTCATTACACATGTTAGGATTCTGTATGAGATGTTTGTATGGTAATGAATTGGAGTGTGTTGACCTTTTCCCAAACCCTGCAAGATCTGCTCTTCTAGAGATGAAGGGTTTATTACCATAAGGCCTTATCATCAGCCTTTCAAAAAGCATGAGAGCTTTTTTTTTTTATAGTTGTTTGGCTGTTCGTCATGATACTTATTAAATTCCTGAATTATGCAGGATTCTGTTTTATGTAGATGTCTTCAATATTACAAATAATGTAATACTCTATCATAAAACATTGACACAATTCTATTAAATACATTTGTTCTAAGTATCTTGGATTATATGTTGCAGTTTTTAACTTTTAAACACCAGTGTGTGAATAGTTCCTGTTGCATAAGTGCATTCTAATTTATCCTTACCATTGTTAATTTCTGGGTTTGTGATTGTAATTATAATAGTTATATTTTTCATTATTATTAGATTATTGGTGGAAAGGAGTAAAATGGACTTTTCTAAACAGGTAAAAAAAATGTCATGCATGTTTAACATAATTTTATTTATTCCTTTTTATGTTAAGAGGAGGCTGAAACCTTTAATAGAGAATGGCAGCATAGGGCTCAGTCTTATACACCTCGTACTTGGCAACCAGCATTAGATAATGTGTCTTCCAGATGGCGAGACAGAAGTCCAACTTCTCGTGGGAGAGAACCTTTGGCTATTACTGCAGGACCCAGGTATGGAAAAAACTTGTTAATGTCTAATTATTATTTTTGTCTTAGAAATCACGGACCCATTATGTATTTCTGTACACAGGTGAACCAAAAGTTAAACATTCCTTATAAATGAAGATTAAATTTATTATTAGACGTATATAAACATCCTTAACCTTATACATATGTAAATGTTCGTAAGTTCTAAAAAATATAAAACTGGAAATATGCACTGCAACTGATCAGTAGTGCCATCTTTGGAGTTACACAGACAACAGAATCTTGTACTTAAACAAACTCCCCTTTAACAAGGTGTTAAATTTGCTGATAATGTTGCAGTGTTTTAAGTTATGTGCCAACTGGCATGTCACTTAAAATATCTAAAAGATTGATTACACTGATCTTTTCTTTTTTACATAAAAGTAGAATCCTTCTTAATAATAATTAAGACAGTTCTCACTATACCATACAAAATATTAATAATATTGTTTAATTAATTCAATGTCAGCAAGGTTGCAGTGCTTGTTGTATTAGACAGAATTGTAAAAAGCACTTCATCTAGCTTCAGGTCCACCACTATTCTAGTATAATATCACCAAGCTTTAATAGTAACTCCTCACAAATTAAATCGACTTGCTTTTATGCCACTTCACGCTCACTACAAGTAAATTAAGCACAGGTTGTAATAGGCACCTCCGTAGCCAGGTGGGAAGGAGCAGCAGTGCGTAGCACACGCTTCTTGATTAGACCAGGGTTCAAGTCCGTCACCACCAAATATGGGGGATGCGGAAAGGTCAGGGAATGACCACCGCATATCCCGGAGCAATTATGGCCTTAGTTGCTAATGCTCCTAAAAACCAAATAACAACAACAACAGGTTGTAATAAGATTAAATTCAAACCACAGATCATTAGTCTGAAACTTTTGCCATCACATAGTTCTAACAATGTTTTTGCTGAACTTGATGAAATGATAAAGGCGGGGGAGACTTGAAAATTATAATTTAATTTTGTTTTAATTCAAGTTTATCAAACCATGTGGATTTTAGAAGTGTCTCAGTTTATAGGAACATTTGCTATTCTGCTTAGTTAAATATACTTGCATGAACACCAATGCTAGAAGTATAGTAAGTAAATTTGAAGTGCTGATCAAGACATAAAAGGAGATATTGTTGGAATATCGGAGACATGGTGTCACACAGATATAAGAAGTGCAGAATTGGAATTTGGGGAGTACAATATGTACAGAAAGGATAGACAAGATACGAAGGGAGAAGGGTTATGCTGTTAGTTATGAAACACACAAAATCTAAGCAGTGTATCGAATTCACATTGGTGGACAGTGCAATGTTGAATCAGTTTGGTGTGACATAACCACCGGGAAAGGAAAAATGAGAGTAGGAGTGTGTTATAGGCCTAATGATGAATACAATGATTTTAACTTTAACTTTCCAGATATTGACTGGAACTTGTTGGTTTGTCACTCAACACTAGCAAGAATTTTGTGGATTTATTGAATGATTGTTTTCAATGGGTAACCAGAGGGAGTAATACTCTTGATCTGATGATCAAGAGTATTACTCCCTCTCTGTTGCCCATGTTTATTCATGCATTAAGAATTTGCAGATAAAGGAACCACTAGGTGACAGTGATCACAGTGTATTGATGTGCGATTTACTTAAAGATGTTACTACCATCAAGAGTAAAGGGAAGCATTTTTGCTTTTGTTTGTGTGTTTGTTTTGATTTTTAGGAGCATTAGCAACTGAGGCCATATTGCTCCGGGGATATGCGGTGGTCATTCCCTGACCTTTCCGCATCCTCCGTATTCGGTGGTCACGGGCTCGAACCCCAGTCTAATCAAGAAGCGTGTGCTACAAGAAGCGAAGCACTGCTGCTCCTGCCCACCTGACTACGGAGGCGCCTTTTGCTTTTGTAAACGTGACTACAGTGGTCTCAGACAGTTTTTAAATTCTATACAGTGGGATCAACTGATGATGTTAAAAATATTAAATGGGAATTAATTCTAAATGGGAAGCCTTCAAGAAATTAATCTTGGAATCTACTAGGCTATTCATACCAACTAAGAAATACTGTTCAAGATTTAGACCCAAATAGATTTCAGATGAACTAATGAGAGAGAGAGAGAGAAGAAGAATGCATGGGATACATCAATTATCAGGCGACACAGAAGCCTATGGTAGATATAAGCTAGTTTGTAATTGTCACAAAGAAGATTAGGCAAGCAAAGACAGATTACAAGAAATCCTTGGCAAAAGATGCAAAGAAAAACAACAGACATTTACTTATATAAACTTTAGAAGGAAGGGGGATGAATCAGATTGGTCTCCTTGACATCAGTGGTTCGATTGTTGATGAAGCTGGTATGGTAGCTAACAAACTGAATAAGTATTTTGCATCTACATTCACACATAAGCAATTTTGTAAGGAAGGGGAGGACAGAAGTTTACTTAATTCTAACCGGGAGCTAAATGATTTTATAACAGTGAGAAAAGTGGAGGAGAAATTGTTGAAATTAAACATAAAAAAAGCACCTGGGATGGATGGAATCTATCCAGTTATATTGAAGGAGGCAGCGAGGGAAGTAAGCAAACCGTTAGCCATAATTATGAGAGCATCCTTAGATTCAAGGGAGGTCCCCATGGGCTGGAGATGTGAAAATGTATTCCCAGTTCACAAAGGGTGACAGATAATTACAAACCTTTTAGTCTTACTTCTGTTCCAGGGAAAATAATGGAGTCACTGGTTAAGGAAGCGATACAGGACCATCTAGACAAGACTACAGTTATAGTTAAGACATGGTATGGGTTTGTTAAGGGGAAGTCTTGTCTGAAAACTTTGATTGGATGCTATGGTGTGGTCACAATGGAACTGGATGCAAAGAATAATTTTTATACCATATACTTGGATTTTAGGAGAGATTTTGATAATGTGGCACATGTAAGACTACTGTACAAATTGGAGCAGTATGGCATTAAGGACAAGTTGCTACAATAGATAAAAAGATGGTTGAGTGGGAGAAGACAGAGTGGTTATCAATGGACACTGCTCTTCTTGGACTAATTTTATTAGTGGAGTCCCCCAGGGTTCGATGTTGGGCCCATTGTTGATTTTGGTATGTATCAATGATATTGATGAAGGAATATCAGGGTTAATGATGAAGTTTCCAGATGACAGTACGCTACTGCAACAATAAAAGTTGAGCAGATCGGCTGAGAGGTGGCAGCTGAAGTTTAACATTGACAAATGTAAAATACTGCATATGGGCAGCAGTAACCAAGAGAAATGTACCAACTGTGTAGTACTAAATTCAGGAAAGTGGAGAATGAAAAAGACCTGTGGGTAATTGTGCAGTCAGATATGGTCTCTGAACAGTGCAGACGGGCTGCAGAGTAGGCCATGGAGTCTTGTCAATGATATATAGGAATTTTGCTAGCGAGATAACGAGGTGATTATCCCTTTGTATAAGGTAATGGTCAGGCCACACCTTGAGTACTGCATACAGGTCTGGAGGCCTCATTTTAGGAAGGATTTAGAGTTTCTAGAACAATAGAAAGAAGGGCAACAAGATTTGTGAGAAGAACAAAGGGGGATGCTCTTAGCAAGAAAGGCTTAAGTTCTGCAAGTTGCAGTTTCTGGAGACTAGGCACCTGCAAAGTGATCTGATTGAGGTGTATGATGCCTTGAATGGTTTGATGCTGATGGGAATATTCTGCTTGCTCAGATTGCGAATCTGAGGGTGCATAGATTCAAATTTGAGGAAAGACGGTTGTAGAATAGATGTGCTGAAGTTTGCCTTTAGCCAATGAGTAGTTGGCTAAAGCCAACTACTCCTGCCACCCTCTGCAGTTTACACTCACAAGCCTTGATTCCCTTAGGGGCATGTTTCTGGCCAACTGCCTCAAAATCTACAATAAACTGGGCATCAATCCTGATATTATTATTATTATTATTACTAGCCATATAGTGCAAGAAAGCCTGAGGCTTATGCTGCACTAGCTAAAAAAAAATTTCCAGGTTACCCTGAGAAAGAGAGAGAGACAAAGAGTCAGAAGTGGGAGGGAATCACCAAGAAGGAGAAGAATGATGATATTCAGCTCAGGACCCTGGGTGTGCCAAGCCCATACTCACCAGATGTGAGCCCCTGCAGTAACTGCTTCCTTGAAGGCTAAGATAATGCTTTGAACAGCCTCCAAAATACTGAATTTTGTCTTACTGATGTCCCTCAATATCAGGCTATCAACTTCCTTTTTGATCTCCTCTGGCTTAAAATCTCACTGTCCTATTCTGTCTAATTCATCTGTTGCCTCTATTAATCTCCCAACTCCGCCAATCACTTGGAACTCTTTGGCTTCCTTTCTTTGAAATCCGACTTTCTCCAGTCCAACTTGCCTAACAGTGAGGAAATTTTCCGTGGTGATTTTAATGTTCACAATTCCAGGTAAAAATGCTGAGGGTTTGGCAATTACTATTGACTTCAGACAAATTATTCATTTACCCACTAGAATGACCATACAGCCAACACTCAATCTTTTTCTCATTACAGATGCTTATCTATATATTATAAGTTTACTTTTATAAAACTAAATAAATATTATCTACATTGCACAAGATACTGAAATGATATGATCTGTCAAGGACAAGCTCTACAGAAAGGAATGCCTCAAGAACTGTTACCAAGTATTAAACCTGTGACGATTGCCTACCCCTGGACTTTTTGCCTGCTGCATTTTTTTTTTTTTTTCATATTTTTATTTATTTATTTTTTTTAAATCCTGTTGTTTATTACTATAAACTTTGTTTTATTTGAAACATATGTAAGTTTAATTATGTAAATATCTCGGGTCAAGCGCATGTACCCTTGTGCATTGTACATGTGGTTCTTTGCACCTCAGTATGTAAATCTCTCACCTTCCCTGGCACACTGCCGTCATGGGGTGACCCACAGTTTCTTGTGGTAAATAAACAGATAATAATAATAATAGTTGATTGCTGGAACAGACTTCCATCTGTTATGGAAGTTGATAACTTAAATAAATTTAAGGCTCAACTAGACAAATATTTGGAGTTACTGGCTGGGTGAAGAGTGGGGGGGGGTTGTTGATGCTGTATAAGCTTGCTTTCTTGCATTGTGTGTGCCTGAACTAATGCTAATTATTGCTCTAATTTAATAGAACAGTTTATTGAAGTTATACTTACAAAGAATACAATTCATTTTACTTTCAAACATTGTATGTATAGTTATAAAGTATTATCAAATGGCCAGTTTATTAGGTATGCTATCCTAATAGTGAATAACACCTCTTTTTATCCCTCAAAAAAAACTTAGCTTATCAGGGCATAAACTCCTTGAAGTGCCAAGATGCTAGCCTTTGCAGACTCTACAATATCCTGCACTTGCCTGAGATTGGATGGTGGCAGGTCACTTCATCCAATTCATTCTGCCTTATCTCACAGCTGCTCAAACAAGCTGAGATCCAGGACTGAGCAGGCCAATAAAATAAGGCCACCATTTGTGCTCTTGGAACCATTTCTGAATGATAAATGCCTTGACATTGCACATTATTCATCCATAAGTGGTTACCAGAAGGATAAAATATGAGCATAAAGAGATGCATTGTCAGCAACAATGTTTAAATAGCCTGTAACACTCAGATTATTTGAAAGCCACCAGTATCAAGGAACCTGATGTGTATGCTAAGCAAACACTTACCCACACCATCATACTTACACCTATTGTGATGGATCAATTGATTTATGCTCCTGTTGCCATACCCTTCCCCATCCTTTGGTAATAACATGTGCCATCATGTATGTTCAGTGGAAGTATGGCATACAAGCAGTGAGCTGCATGAAAGGAAGGTGTAATTATTGTTCTTGGTAAGGAGAGCTTTTGTAGTTGATAAAAATAGGTTTCAAGATTCCTTTTAAGAATTTCCAGAAAATGCTGGTCATAATCAGTCTCTAACCTGTGTCAAGAATATTTAAAAAGAATTTTGAGACAAAAAATTTCAAGAGAAGATTTGAACCTTGATTGAAGCAGATAGGAACTCCAGCATAGTCTGAAGCTACATGATCATCATTCAAGATCTACCGATATAAAAATCCCGTGGGAGGAGCATACTGGTGTAGAGGAAAATGAATGAACTCTCTGACATTGGCTTTTCATTAAGTGATCTGACACATGTTGTCCTTGTCATAAGTCCTTATTTATTAGGCCATGTTTTTTTGTAAAAATGCTTATCTTGAGCCCAAAAAAAACAAAAAACTGATTGAACAGTTGTGCAGTGGGAATCTCTGATCTGATTATTCCAAGAACCTACATGATCATCATGTTTAACCTCAGCAGATTGGAAAGAACTGTTACATTCGGCATAAATCCAGCAAATTTTGAAGTTTCCATTTTAATTCTGATACTTGTTTTGTATTCAGTTTGAGAATGCATTACAAACTAAAGAAAGGACAAAGTACACTTTATGAATGGTACTGATAATGGTGACTTCTAAAAAAAAAATTAAATAAAATAATGGAGAGATTCTTGTACTTGTTATCAGACCACTTTCAGGAACAGAACTGCATTTTTCAGCATGACTCTACTGCTGCCACATAACAGATAATATAAATACATCATTACACAATCATTTCATGCAATTTCCAGTATACTCTTGATTTTTAAGGAGTCCTTATGTGCTGTAATGTAATGACTAGATTGTAAGTATAGCTTAGCTTAATTTTTCAGGTGAGTGCTGAAAAATTAAGCTAAGCTATACCTACGATCTAGTAATTATCAGTATATTAATTTTGATATATTTCCCCCCCCCCCGGTACCACAAACTATTCAACATTTATTAATTGAAATTAATTGATTGATATCAATATTAATTGAAACTTAGTATGGATGAACATCGAGTGGAAATTTAGATAGGCTAATTAATTCATAACCTACCTTCACTGGCTTGCACGTGCTCTCTCTGACGTTGCAAATAATAATAACATTTAAATTTTAGTATTAGTAATGACCATATGGTGCAAGGAAGCCTAAGGCTTATGCTGCACCAGCCAAAAAATGAATTAATAAAAATTAAATAAAATAAAAAATTAATAAATAATAATAAGAGAAAAGGAAATAGACAACCTATGCATTTCCCTCCTCCCGTAGGTAACTATCCAGCTTACCTTTGAATTTCCCCAAACTGTCAGCCTCTACCATGCATGTAGGTAACTTATTCCAGTAATTTATAACTCACTGGCTAAAATAAAACTTCCTGCAATCCAAGCTAAACAACTTTCCCTGTAACTTGAATTTATGGCCCCTAGAATCATTTATAATCATGAAAATTTCATCCTCTTTCATTTTACTGTTGACGCTCAGAGCCTTAAACACCTCAGTCAAAGTTGCCTCTCAGGTGCCTAGTTTCCAAGCTGTGCAATCCCACATATTCAGTCTTTTCTCATATTTATGTCCTTTTGCCAATCTTCACCAGGCAAGAGATCTTCATCTCTGGACCCTTTCAAGAAGCTCGATGCCCTTTTTTAGGTGTAGTCTCCACACTTGAACACAGTATTCCAATTTTGGTCTAAAAATAGCTTTATATAATGGTATTATGACATCCTTATCTCTGCTAGAAAATACATCATCGATAGGATATCATGGGCCTTCCTTGCGATCTGTCTACGATGCTCAGAAAATTTCATGTATTTGACACTAACTCCCAAGTCCCCTTTCTTCCACTACTAACTTTAACTCAGCTCCACCAAGTGTATAAGTTATTTTGGGGCTCGATTAAAGCATAGCCTTTGAAGAAGATCTGCTTGACAGTGATCATTAACTACTCTACTAATCTTTACATCATCTGCAAATATAGACATCATGCCCTCTATCCCTTGATCGATGTTATTTAAGAAAATCAAAAACAACAGTGGTCCCAGTACTGATTCTTGATGAACCCCACTTCTTAAATTAACCCAATCTGAGGAATAACCATTTAACACAACTCTGCCCCCTGCCCTGAAGCCATCCTGCTATCCATCTAAGCATTTTCCCTGTGGTTCCAACCTGTTCCAGCTTATAAAGTAACCACTCATGTGGGACTGAGTCAGATGCTTTGCTGAAATCCTAATAAGCAATGTTGAAGTTATTCCCTTTACAAAACCATGCTGCAAATCATTTGTGCATGTTTTGTGGTTATAGGCAATTGTATAGTGGTTTAGCTAACAGGAGGAAAAATTAGGTAAAGAATTAGGATAAAAATACACTCCTGCCCTCATATGCACTAATAGCCCGGAGTGTGGAAAATTTTAGTTGTTGGAAAGTGAACAGTATGGCCAAAGAATATAAAGTTAGTGCTTGGATTATTGCACTCCCAGATAATGATGCAATCATCAGTTGGAAGATGAAGAAAGATGTTGCAGTAGTTAAAGATAAAGGCACTGGTTTTAACTTCAGAAGGGGGGGCTTTGACAGTTTAGGGAGTTATGTGGCAACTATGAATTGGGCAGGTTGCCGAGGGAGAGTGAATACATTTGAATTATGGAATACTCTTAAAACAAAAAATCACAGAAGCCATGAATGCATACATACCATTAAGAAAATATTGCTGGAGGAGGAAGAGGATGCCAAAATGGATGGCTGCAGAGCTGGCCAGTCAAATAGAGCAGAAAAAGATAGCATGGGATAGTTACAGAGTGATAAAAAGTATTGAAGCTGTAATAATACCATAAGGGAGGCCAAGGCTGCATGTGAGAAGTATTGGCTAAGAGAACAAATAATGGCGATGAGCAATTTTTCATGTATCTGAATACAGCAAAGAAAGCTAATCAAATTGGACCCTTGTGTGCTGAGGTGAGTGTGGGAAAGTCTTAGATAACCCAGCTGATTTCGCAGATGCATTGAATAGGTACTTTGCATCAGTCTTTACTGGCAAATGAACCCTTCATGCTGAGAGAGAAGAGGCTGAGCCATATGATATTAGTGATATCATAATTCAGGTGATTGTTTGTTAGAAAAATTTTGAACATAATGACAAGTAAGGCTCCCGGAATTGAAGCCATATACCTGGTAGTTTTGAGAGAGACCACCGATGAGTGTATTAAATCATTGAGGTTAATTATGAAGGCATCTTTGGACTCGGAAGATTTCTTTGGATTGGAGAAGTACCAACCTATTGCCAATATGTGAAGGCAGTTCTAAGAGTGAAGTTGGTAACTACAGACCAGTTAGTCTGACTTCAGTGGTAGGAAAAAACCTTAGAGGCAGCAGTTAAGAGTACAATCCTGGAACATTTTGATAGATATGAACGTCACACAACATAGTTTTGTTAAGGGAAAATCATATTTAACTAATATAGTAGCTATTTTGACACAGTTACTCATGAGCTGGATGTTAGGGAATAATTTTGACAATTTATTTGGATTTTAACAAAGCATTTGACTCGGTCTCTAGTTACTGTGTAAGCTTGAACTGGTTGGGATTACTGGAAAAATTCTAAGATGGATTGCTGGGTGGCTACAGGGCAGAAGGCAGAGGGTTGTGATTAATGGATATTCTTCAGATTGGTGTAATGTCAGAAGTAAGTGGGATCCCTCAAGGATGGACCACTGTCCCCCCCCCCCATTTTCGTAAATGACATTGACAAAGTGATAAAGGTGTGATGTCAAATTTGCAGGTGTAAAGATTGCTAGAGTGGTTAATGATCAGTGCTAAGCAGCTCTCCTTCAGGATGACTAGAACAGATTTCAAAGAAGGTCAGACAAGTGGCAGCTCTATTTTAATGCAGCAAAATGCAAGGTTGTACACTTGGGGAATAGCCACCCCCAAAGTAATTATACACTTAGTGGGGTTGAATTAAAAACAGTAGAGGAACAAAGGGATTTGGGAGTTATAATACGAGCAGATGTGGAGTTTTCTGAACAGCGTAAACAGGCAGCCAGGAAAGCCTATCAATGATTTTTCAAACTTTATACTCTGAAGGTTGGGAGGTTATAATCCCACTATATAAGGCAATTGTAAGACCACATTTGGAATTCTGTGTTCAGGTATGGAGACCTCATCTAAAAAAAGACATTGTGCTTCTTGAAAGGATCCAAAGATGGACAACTTGAATGGTCAAATCAAAAAGGATGACCATATGAGGAAAGACTCCGGTTATGTGGGCTACAGAGCTTAACCATGCACCTCAGAGGTGATCTGATTGAGGTTTATAAGGATCTGAGAATTAGCAAAATGAATATGTGGTGAAAATTCACTGCTATCTAAGGAAGCACTGCATGGAAAGATGGAAAGATCTGTACATGTTGGCCATCTGTGTTTAAATGTGTAACTAGAGACATAACAGTGCAGCCTTTGACAATTCTGCTTAAAGAATAGATTAGATGGGGTGATAAAAGTACTTGGGCGCCTCCGTAGCCAGGTGGGAAGGAGCAGCAGTGAGTAGCACACGCTTCTTGATTAGACCGGGGTTCGAGCCCGTCACCACCAAATACGGAGGATGCGGAATGGTCAGGGATTGACCACCGCATATCCCGGAGCAATATGGCCTTAGTTGCTAATGCTCTTAAAAACCAAATAACAACAACAACAATAAAAGTACTTTTAGCATTTAGTTACCAAATTGAAAAGTGCAGGTGATGACTAGGGAATGGCTCCAACTCATATTTAAATCCACTTCATGATCCAAAAGTTTTGAAAGAAGACAAACTTAATTAAAAGAACATTTTAATTGGAAACCTGTTGTAAGAGAAATTGTAAGCAGACCAAGCAACCCAGATAATTCTGTGCATGTTGTCATTTAATGTCATCAAATTAATGATTTAACATTAAATCTGTAAATAGGTATATATGCATGCAGCTTTAAAGAATCAATGTATGAGAAGTAGCCCTTAAAAGAGGTCAATCAAGCAAAAAGAAAAGTAGGCAATAAAATAAAAGGAGAAAACTTAACTGTGCCATAACCTGAAACAATGATGGCGCCTCTGTAGCCAGGTGGGAAGGAGCAGCAGCGCGTAGCACATGCTTCTTGATTAGACCAGAGTTCGAGCCCGTCACCACCAAATACAGAGGATGCGGAAAGGTCAGGGAATGACCACCGCATATCATGGAGCAATGTGGCCTTATTTGCTAATGCTCCTAAAAAAACCAAATAACAATAACCTGAAACAGTGTATTAAATCCCATTTAATAAAATCAGTGAATTATGTATGCATAAATTAAATATTCAAGCTGATTTTAACAAGCTAAGTAGTGCATGCGGTGGTTGGTTGATATCAACCAACTTGTTAATGTAACACATTGTTCCAGCGCATTAGCAAATATTATGAATTCATGATTTATAACAAAAGTCAGACTATCGATATGAAAATTTCTTACATATTCTAAGTAAGCACTGAAATTTTGAAATGGATCAGAGCTCCTGTTACAAATTTATAGTAATATTTCTGTAAGGGAAAACCGGCTCTGAAATCGAACTTAGAGCCATTCCAGGGCCAACAGAATCTGTTGAAAATTTGGTAGCAATGCATTTTCCGTGTCAATTAATGAAAACACTTTAATTTATGCTTCTTTTTGTAGGTGGAGGGGCCAGGGACAAGGGCTATGAAATCATAACTGGGCCTGAAATTTTCCCAAAGACCATCAGAACATAGCCTCAATTCAACTTTTGCCTTTTCCTGGATTTTCTCCTTATGAAACAGAGGAGTCCAGTTTACAGGAAACCTGTAGAAGCTAGAGTTAATCTTCAGTCATTTGTAGGGTTGGATACAGGTTTTGTGGGAACTGAAGCTTATAAAATTTTTGGGGACCTCTTTAAGAAAAAGAATACAAAATTATGTATGGAAATGAATACTTATTTAGAATGAGAAAATGCAATCAGAACAAATTAAAAATTTAACAAAGCTGACAAATACCACAAACATCACAGAATTCAGAAAAATAACAATATTTTTATTAATTAACTGTCTCTGCCATACCTCTATGATACCTTTTTTTGGCTGCATTCTCTTTGACTGCCTCTTCATATGACAGCGATTTTGTAATATCATTTTCCATAGAGAGAAAATTCAGTCTTTCCTCTAGCATTGTTGGTTGAAATATGTTTTTTATTATTGATATGTTGTCAAATTTGGGGAAACCTATATCAAGTTTCTTTCATTTATTTCATATATGAGCTTGAATTTTGGTATGATCAATAATTCTGAAAAAAATATATACAAAATTAAGGCAAACACAAGAGCAATTCAGATGCATTTTAAAATTGCTGCCATGTTTTACTGAGCTACATAATTGTGTAATCAGATTACTCTTATGCTACATACATTGATCTTATTGATGAATATGTGTAGGAGGTTTTTTTTCATTGAAACACTTGTTTCTTCAGGCCATTTCGTCTGGAACTGCCAGGCTTCCTCAGGACAAGCTGCATCAGATGCGCTAAGACACAATCAGATGTTGGGATGCATAAAACATGCAGCTCCACGCACAAACGTACAGTCAGTCCTCGTATAGCACGATAGTTGTGTTCCTAGAGATCCTTGTGCAATATAAATAACAGGTCCTGTTGGAAAAATAGGGTTAGATGCCGACCACCCAAGATTGAACACACATTTGTAACCAAAACATTACCAAACACAATAAATAATCGTAATAAAATATTGCTAATGCTTTTGCTTCTATCGTAAGCAAATTTGTTTTTTTGTTTGATTTTCTATCCAAACAGATGACAGCCGTTCCATCTCTTCCAAATCTTTGATCTTGATCTAATGGATTTTAATTACACTTTGAGTTGTTCCTGCTATGAAAGTTGTTTTTATTTTCTCTGCATTCTTTCTAATTCTCGGCATTGCCTCATTTAGGCCAGTAGCACGTGCAATATCACATGGTCTTAATTTCGCTCAAAGCGTTTCAAAATTTCATATTTTTTCTCTATCAACAGAGGTGGACTGGCCATAAGCCTTACCGGGGAAACTCCGGTGGTGCTAGAGGCCAGTGTGATTTTGGCCATTAACTCTAGTATGCGGCTGCTGCAAATTTTCCCGGGTAAGAATTTTTGACCAGGTCCGCCTCTGTTTATCCATACCATATTGCTTTTCTTTTTCTCTCTGAATCTGTAGTGTCTTCACCAAGACGCTTCCTTTTCACAACTTTTAAGTATTTTACTCATTTTTAGGGAATAAAGCACAACTACAAAATGAGGAGGCACGCTTTACACATAAACAAAGCTGCGCCCTTGTAGCAACTGAATAAACAACACTGTAAAGGCAGAGACACACTAACACCTCGCTAGCTCACATTTTACTAAAGCACATTTCTGGGGGTTACAACCATAAAACAATAAAAACTATTTCCAGCTGCATTTCTGCTAGTGGAATCTGTTATAAACTGGTAGTAAACTCGATCTAATTGCATTTGCGATAATACCGATAGCTGAAATTGTGTGGGTTTTTACATTATTGTGGCGAAAAGCGTTTCCCCTTCACTGATATAAAAAAACATAAATACATTTTCAGAATCTTCTCTTCATTGCTATCGTGTTGCGTTCAGTTGGGGGTGATTTCGCATTCGACTGCCATTTCTTGTAAACACAAAGGTGAATTGTGCATAAGCGAATTCGGTTCGTGTTATATACGATATCATTCCCCTATTTATAAATCGTATATGATCGAATTCGTGTAGTGTAAACACATGTTATACGATGACTGACTGTACTCTGTTTATAGTATTGCTACAGGTTTGTGCCCTATAAACACAGGAATTCTGATAAATAAAAATTAAATTTCCAGCAAAAAATTTTTTAAAATTTATGGTGCATTTGTAATTGTATACGCTGCATTATTGAGTATATTCCTGGCAGGAGAGGACTTCTATTTTAACTAGGTGTCAATGAGAACCACAGACTAGCATCTGGCTCTTACATTTCAAACCTTGTTTCTCCTCCACTACCCACATACTTCTGGTGCCAAGCACCATAGGACATGTTCATTTTGCAATATGACCTTTGGCCCTGCACCTTCGTGTCATGACGCCGAGTGAATCTGCAGAGTGGGCGGCAGAAGTATTCCTTTAAGCTATTCCTACACTGGGATGGCTAGCCATAACTTAACTATACACGCAAGTGACTGCAAACCACCTAAATATATCCCACTAAACCCAAACTAAATGTGGAAAGAGACAGCAGTCTTAACCGATTGTGGTTAAAATATCTTTTGCAAATTTTACAAAAACATATGACCATGTGAACACATTGCTAGGGCCCCCTAATTGAGGAGACCTGAAGGTTAAGCTTCATTGGCTTCACGGTAAATGTGCCTCTGGTCATTTGTCAAGCTCTGAAAGTCTGCACAAGAGAGGATCTAAATAAGGAACTAAATCTGTATCTCATCAGATCTATTGCCCACAGGAACTGATGCCCAGAAAATATCATTTCCAAGATGATAACAGAAACTGGTCAAAGCAATCCAGCACAATGAACATCACAATCTTGTATGTGCCTATAATCAGCAAAAGAATTTCCAGATCTTTCTACATCCCAGAGAACTGAAAAACAGCCCAGATGACCCATCTTATCAGCCACAATGTGGAAGTAACAGCATTTGTGTAGGGCAGTCGTACAGTAGATTTCTAACAAGGATGAATGAGTGCTGCAGGGATTTTCAGTATGGATGGGTTGAGAAATAGGTATACTCTGGAATCTTGGCGAGAATCAGATTGCAAATCTGCTACTGTCTTATCTAAGGAGTCTTCCTTTTTAGCCAGCTACCATTGAAATCAGAAGTTTACAGTGATATACAGCTCTTCAAGCCAGTACTTCTGTACAAGCACTACCCAGAAATTTTGAGAATCAAGGAAATCATGACTGAGCCAACTACACAAGAACAAGATGCCATCCACTCAGATGATTATACTCTAGAACAGTGGTCTTCAAACTTTCAGCATCTATGGAACCCTTTTCTCTAAATATTATTTCTCTGGAATCCTGCTCAATTAATGTGTTTTTAGATACATATAAATGACTTAAGTTTTAGAATCGTACTTTATTAAACATTAATTATTATTACTAGGCTGTTTCGCCCCCTCTCGCTGCCCTCACTTCTTTTGATACAATAAAATACTTGCAGAAGTAAGTATTTTAAAATTCAAAATACTATGAATTCCTCAGCTACAAATACATAAATGTTACATATGGAAATCAAGAATGGTACCATGTGGTACCATTCTTGTTATGGTACCATAAAAGCCATGCTAGATAAACAAAACGCAAGCGTGATTTTCATCTAGCATGATCACGCTAAAACAGAAGCTTGTTTTGCCACAGTAAAACAAGCTTCTCTTACATATTTTAGTATTTGTTAGGAGTTACCACATAACCTGAATCCCTCTTCTCCCATTGGCACTGAATAAATATCACTAAGAGGGAAATTATTTTAATGTTATAGTAAGATAATGGTGAGGAGGAGAAGTAGAAACGGTTGTGGAAAGGGTCTGTATGGAGACAACAGCTGAGCCTGCATAAAAGCCAACTAGAAACAATAGAATAAAAATTAACCCTTCAATAAATAATAATTATATGCCCTACTAGAAACTGTAAAATTTTTATTACCATCTAAAATTAGTAATTGGTCGAATTAATGGTTTGGATGTGCTTGCATTTGTTGTAAAAGCAAGCACATCCAAACGTGAAAGTCGTCAAAATTTGGAGTTATTGAGGTTATTTGCAAGCACATTTATGGTTTGTCGTCTAATTTGTTTCTGTACTTGGTGTTTGTACTTGTATACGTGGAAAAGGATCTTTTGCCAAAATAAGTCGTAACAGGGGGCAAAAGAATTTCTATTGCTCGTTTAGAAATTTCCGGGTATTCCTTGTAAGCTCAGACCAAAAATCAAGTAGCTCTTGTTCTTCATACTTTGCTTTTAATGTCATAACAGTTGAAAAATCGATCAGTTGTTCTCTCTCTCCCTCCTTCAGTGGTAAATCAGTTTCTTCGATTCACAAAATGGATTTTGAATCCAGTTATATGACTGTTTTTGGACTGGAAAATGTTCTCGGAATGTTTCATGAAGCTGTGATAAATGTTGCACGATGTATTTTTGTACTGATGTTGTTAATGCTATAAAATTGTTTAGATTTTCAAAACATTGCACATCTCTTTTTTGTATATCTCCAAAGAATCAGCTTCAAAATTGTTGCTTCGATTTTGTTGTTAACTCTAAAGATATATATTTTTGTTCTTTGCAATTAAATATTCAATTCATTCAAAAGAGAAAATATATTGGCAAGATATGCCATAATTTGCATCCAAATTTCATCCTTTAACTTGGATGGATGCAAAGTCATGATTTTGTTGAGACAAAATAATTCTTACCTCATCCCTCAATTCATGAAATCGATTAACTTTTCCACGTGATAACCATCAACCTCGGTATGCAAGAGTAATGTCTTATGAATGCCAGGTAATTCCTCGCAAGGTAATGTAAATAATCCCAAATTCAATTCCCTTGATTTAATAAAATTAATGATTTTAACTACATTGTTGAGTACTTCTTTTAACTGATCTGGCATTCGTTTCACAGCTAAAGCATGTCAATGAAGGCAGCAATGTGAATGCTGAATATGAGGAGCTTTAACTTTTATTCGTGATATAGCACCTTTATTTGCTCCGAGCAGGGACTTTTGCTCCATCAGTACAAATGTGCAAACACAAGTTCCAAGAAAATTCATTTTTTTTCCATGTATGTGTTGATAATTTCAAAAATATTTTCCCCTTTTGTTCTGTCTGGAAGAGGTTTACAAATGAGCATATCCTCTTGAACAGTTGAATCAAAAATATAACCTACAAGTATGAGTAATATTGCTAAGCCAGCGAAGTCAGTTGACTCATCTAATTGTAATGTAAATCCATGTAATGAATCTTTTAAACATCTTATTAATTCTTCTTCACAAAAATGTGACTTATCTTTAACACACCTAGCCATAATTGTATCGGAAAGGGGAACGCTGTCAATTTCTTTAGAATATTTTTCATCAATCTTACAAATATTAAATCTTTTGCACCAGGCTTAATTGATTTTCCCCCAATTGTGTAAAGTCACCGCTTGGGCAATTTGATAGTTAATCCTGTAAAATGCTTTATTCTAGTGATGCTTTATTTTCTGAATAAATATACTTAGAAAACATTTTCGTTTTACTTTTCAGCACCTTACGTTTGCATTTAAAATGTTCAATATTTTTATCCTTTAAATGTGGGTGATTACTTTCCAGGTTTCTTCACAGTTTTGCAGGATTCAAAATTCTTCACCACTTTTTTTGCATTTGACACAATCCATTTGGCTCATCTTCATTTCCAGTCCATGTAAATTCAAAGCTTAAATAATTGCCATATTTTCACTTCTTACAAGCATTTACGTTTGTAGAAATTTGTCTTCCTGTGCTGTGTGTGCTTGCTTTATATTTGATTCAAGTGGCATAGAAGTAGAAATCAGAGACGTCAATTGCCGAACTATTATTACCTTCTTCAGCCTTAATAGATTTTAATTTTCCCGTTTTTAACCAATTCTCCATTATTGGGTCTTTACATGTGAAACAGAAATACCTACATACAAAATAAAAAATAAATTGTAATATTCGTAAATGCAAATAAACTATTAAAGCATTAATTAAAAATGTGCGTGGTGACATTGGCCAAGCCTACTGAATAAATAACTAGAAATACTAATTTAAAGATTAACCCATTAAAAAATTTATTATGAAATATTAATTATATATACTGAATGCTTCACTAAATGCATAGCATTAACTTGAAAACTACAGTATATATTTGTTTAATTTTATTTCTGTGTATTAATATACATATTATGTATAAATAAGAAAATGAAGTATATATATATATATAAATACACTTTGTCATTCATAAACCTTTATGTACCTTATAATGGCCCCAAGCAATGTATTTATTGCGGGTGTTTTTTTACTTCTGTGCTGTATTTACCAATTTATTTGGCACATGTTTGTTTTGTTTTTGCATTAACTGTAAACTTATTCTTAAATTCATGCCTTATAGTTGGGGGTCAATATATATATATATATATATATATATATATATCAGTATGTTTAAGAGGAAAAAATCCAAGATTTTAAAAATTATTTTTCCATTTGTGTTAATTCCAAATTCAACACATGAATTTGGAATTAACAGAAAATTGTTGCATCGATAAGACATCTTTGTGATGTACTAAATTGCAAACATTCTCATTTGGATTCAGATCTAGAGAATTAGACAACTAGGGTTGTTAATGTTAAAAATCTTGGGAATATTTCTTGATCCATTCAATACAATTTCTGCACAGTAGATAGTTGCTCTGTTCTTGAAAGAATATATTGCAATCCAGGTAAAAACAAAGCATTCAGGGTAGTATTTAACGATATGAGTGGTCCCAGTCCATGCCAACACCCATACTGTGATACCACCTCCAACTGCTTGAGCAGTGGATATGAGACAGTCTAGGTGGATGCATGCATTTTTGAGTTTCATGTTGCAAAAAGTGTAAATCAAGTAGTCAGATTACATGCTCTTTTTTCCACTATTCCATAGCCATCTTGGCATTAGTGGCACCATCAGTAGAATCTTTCGATTTTTTACAGAAAGAGGCGACTTTTGTAAAAGCACATGATTGCCAGATTCATCTCCCAGATTCATCTCCCAACATGTAATTCAGTTTGAAATGGGTTTTCATTGCCTAAATTGAAAGTCATTTCAGGTAACAGTAATAGTATTTAACAGTATTGCTGCTCAATGGACTTTAAATTCCTCTGGTACTCATTTTTGGGTATTGACTTTCCTGTCATATTTCTTCCTTTTAGAGCCAATTCTCCTTTCATTTCCCATTCATTATGCGTTTGACGTGGATGCTTTCAGTGCACTGGTGATGTCCTTTGTTTTCTCAATTCTCATTTGTGGCTCATACTAAATGTGCTCCAACAATAATATCTTTCTGAAATTTGGAAGATCACCTGGCTTCCCTCATGACTGGATCAACTAAAATGCACTGCTTGTTTGATGTTTGTGGAGCAATCAGATGCGGGACATGATATTGCCAATGGGAATGTCTGTGTGCGCGCGATGTAAGGAAATCAGGCGACAACTCAGCATTGTTATGGGCCTATACGAGAGCTTGAAGGCAGGGTGGATGCCCTTGAAGGATCTAAATTGAAGGCCAATCTAGCTCTCAGCTGCCCACATCAGCGCCAGAGCTTGAACTTGATCATCACACAATAGAGCAGCAACCCCAAGGCAGAATGCACTGGTCCCATGGGAACTAGTAGTTGTCAGGGTAACAGGGAACATAGTGTGTAAAAAGGATAGGTGGAACAGGACCGGGGTACGCCTGCCAGGGGCAAAGGTTGATGATATTGTAGAGCAGATATCACCTTTTAAGGACACAAAAGGTAATATTGTTGTACATGTTGGCACTAATGATATTAAGAGTAGGAGACCGGCGGAATTACTTAAAAAGTACAGGTTACTGTTGTAAAAAAAAAGGCACGAATTAGAGTTGAATTTGAAAGTGTCTGCAATTCTGCTCAGACACAATAGGAAGGAGTATATGATGAGAGCCTTGTATCAATTTGGCCCTAAGGAACTGGATGCAGGGAATAACTTTGATATATATTTGGATCTTAGAAAGGCTTTTGATACTGTTGCGCATGGAAGACTGCTGCTATGGATAAAGGGATGGTTGAGTGGGAGAAGACAGAGTGGTAAGCAATGGACACTGCTCTTCATGGACTAATGTTATTAATGGAGTCCCTCAGGCTTCAGTGTTGGATCCATTGTTATTTTCTGTATTTATAAATGATATTGATGGTGGTATATCAGGCTTAATGTCCAAGTTTGCAGACGATATGAAGGTTGGCAGGGTTGTTAAGGACAACCCTGCCAACCATCATATATCTGCCTGCACAGTTACCTTGGGGTAATTGTGCAGGCAGATATGAAGTTTTCTGAGCTGTGCAAGAGTAGCAGACCGTCTGCATGGTATCTTGTCAATGATATATAGGAATTTTTCTAGCAGGGAAAAAGGAGGTGATCATCCCTTTGTATAAGGCGATGGTCAGGCCACACCTTGAGTACTGTAGACAGGTCTGGAGGCCTCATTTCAAGAAGGATGTAAAGCTGTTGGAACAAGTACAGAGAAGGGCAACAAGATTGGATGGAACGATGGGTTGCTCTAAGAAACTCATCGTTCGAAAGGGTTTCGAACGATGGGTTTCTTAGAGCAACCCATCGTTCGAAGAAATGGCTTAATAAAATCCATGAAATATAATAGCCTTCAAATGTGCATGCAACAAAGCACTTTACATTAAACATCAGAATCGGAATGAATCGTGGATCCACTTCATTAATCCTTGAGCATGATGGACGAGCAACTGCAATTGCAAACACTTTTGGGAGCCATTTTCTACTAAAGTATCTGTCAAAACACATTACACTCCAGAGTTTTTGGCTCTCAGGCAAAAATCAGAAAAACAACAATTGAAGCTGACCGAAGTGGCTGCGAAACCTATAACCAATATTTTTTTACATTGGGAACTGAAAGCATCACTCTCTATATATCCCAGACTAGTGCACATGCCTGACATCCATTATGAGATTAAACATCTTTAGTCAGAATATGGGATTGTCTGCACCATCCGTACAACAGAATCTATTTATAGAGCAGTTTCTGGACTTGTGACACAAGGCAGTGGTACTTGCCTTTCCTAAATCAGAAAAGAATCCAAAAATATCAAATAATTATTGTCCTATAGCTCTGAAGAACTGCTTGGGTAAGATCCTGGAAAGAATTGTCAGTGCTTCACTCATGGTATTTAGAAGCAATTGACGTGTGTGTGTGTGTGTGTGTGTGTGTGCACGCATAACTGCCATCCTTTGGTAAATGTTTAATTAGGTTGGTAGAACAGTAGCAACCTCTGACATTTCTGTTTAAAGAAAAGATTGGGTCTTATAAATACAGAGGTAGCAGAATTTTTGTCTTTGGTGAGAAAAGACAATATGATCATTTTTTTACGGTTACCAGATTCAATTGAAAAGTACAACAAGAAATTGCTGTTGCATGCCACTGACTCGGATCCAATCCAGTTTGTGAAGAAGTTCTTTTTATATCTTCGTCTATTTTGGAAATAAACTCTTAGTGAATGCAGTCCTAAATAGGCCAAGTAGGCTGTTAACTCAAGGCATGTTATCTTAACTTGTATAGAAAGCATGTTCGAGCTTGAATGAAAATGCCAATGCTTGAAAAGCCTAATATAGCACTTCAATTCAACATTACTTCACATACATGAACTGAGGCTGTTACTCTGAGATACATTGAGAAATGTAATGTGTAAGTTTCTAGTACCCAACAGTTTTTATATCTTCCATATCTATTTTGAAAATAGATTGCCAAACTAGTCTGAAGCTGAAACAAGGGAAGTCTTTGTTTTTTTGAACAGTAAAGAAATACTTTGTTACATGTGACCACAAATTTAAATAGCCAGTGTATTATTTTTAAATTTGAAATTTTTTTTGTGGACATTTCCACTATTGTCAAAGATGATGAAATAGATATTTTGCAATGTCAGTTCTACCAATTTCAATGTGAGAACCTATCAGATGCTATTATAAAAGAAAAAAGAATTAGTCTGCAAGTGGTCTTTGGTTGGGGAACTGAAAATACGCACAAGGAGAACTTGAACTATAACAAATTATCCAAAGCCATGCTTGGCATTTTAACAGTTACATGCGTAGCAGTGCTACGCATGAGTGAATATTGAGCCAGGTGAAAAAAAAATAACTGAGTTCAGATCTTTTCTATATGGTGAATCTTTGAAAATGCCCTTTACATCCAAGTCTAAATAGTAGTGCCATTGTTATTAACAAAACGTTGACTCATTCGAAGAGGGTAAATTCTGAAACAGTATATTTCTTACAGCGTTCAAAACAGAAATCCAAAGACAAAAATCCCAGTTAAGCTAATGTTTGGAAGTATACTACTGCTATGGCTGTATTTTGATGTAAAATGTATATGTTGTCAGTGAAATTTAAATCAAAGTTGATAATCAGGATTTTATGAAATGTCCTGCTTACCTAATCAGTATTTTGCAGAACTCACAAGTTTTTGTGGTACATGCAATAAAAAATATATTTTTGGCTGGTTAAGAATTTTTCCAAAACAGAATGTGTTTAGATGTACCATAGATGAAACACTTTAGGATATCCACTGTCAATGCTGAAAAATAATTGCCATATCATTAATTTGTAGAATTTAGCAGTGTCGTTTATTATTTGTTTAATACTGATAATTGTGTTTTCAAACAGCATTGAGAGTGGTCATCGAGAAACATATGAAAATCCAAGAAAGGTTGATGCTGAACCATTATATGCAAAGGGCGAAGCAAAACAATTGAGACCAAAGAATCGTAAACATGGCTTAAATAATCAGAAGTTTGGAACAAGCAGTAGAAGTGGTGAAAAGACAAAGTCTCATCATCGACCAAAACATGAAACTAGCATGTAATTGGCAGTATCTATTCATGAAATTTTCTGATTCTTGAGGATGTTTATGTAGGAGACATGATTATTAAAAGTATAAAAATTTGTCTTATGAAAAAGATATGACTTTAAAATTTCAGTTTTATTTTTATTTACACATTCATCATAATTATAAATGGTACAAATGTATAAAATTAGTATCAGTATATGTATTTAGAATTTAAATAACTCAAAATAAACAGCTTTAAATTTGTGCAAATTGACTCAAAGCCTGTGGTTCTTTTAGCATGCATTATTTTTAATAGTATAAATTTAAGCATTGTAAAATTTTTTGTAATAAAACCTGTTCATGTAACTGTAATGTGATTTTTCTGCCTCATTTTTAAATTTGATATTTTCCACTAAATTTCCATTTGAAAACATAATTGCCAGGATACTTATGTAGCTGAAGAGTTATTGCAGGAATGCAACAGCCTTCTGCATTGATCACATTGCATCTGAGTTGACTATGGTTTAAGCCCATGTGGCTGTCAAAATACTGATAGTATTGTTGTCAAAATGACATGTGAACTCCTCTTACCTATGTGGTCTTGCCATAGGATAAACGATTTTATTATTAAGACCAATCAGGATATGTGTTGGAGCATATTTAAGTAGAACTAGGCAAATGTTGCAATCATGTGTATGCAAATAGGCAAGAGATCTTGGTGAAGATGTGTAGATGATACCCCCTACTTCATTTTTTTGGTAGCATTGGGGTATGATCTTGCCAACATCAGACAAGGTATAAAGATCTAGCCGATGCATTACAAAAAACAGATACTTTTTTGGGGTGTTACAAAGTGGTTGTTAACACATTCACTTCCACTTGGATGCATTTGGTGTGCCATAATTTTAAAAACGTTGAGAAATAACAATATTCCAAAAATTCATAAATTATGGTTGAAAATTAAAAGTATGGAATTCATAGCTAAAAACAAACATTTGGGCTGAGCTGTAAATCAGAAAGAAATTGAAAGTTTATTCACAAACTTTCATAAGATAACCTGAGTACAAGCAAAAACAAATGTCTACCAAGTTATGAACAACGACAAAGTATTACTGTTAATGGTCTAGAGTTCAATCAGCGTGATGAGAGAATTGAGGAGTTAATTATGTGTTTTCACCTTTTACACCTATCTTATATTGTAACTTACGAATGACCAGCTGTATTCATTATAGCACGTCATGGGAAGTGCTGTTTTTATGTTTGTGTCAGAAGCAGCGAACATGTTAGACTACTGTAAGAATGGAGAAAACAAAAAACATCACCAGCGTTTGCAGTGGAGGGGTGTTAGAGCAGATTTATGCTAACGACAGTACAAATAATTATTGCCTCAATGTAGAAATCTCACAACCTGCAAGTGCTCACATTATGTTGAAAACTTTGCAAATAATGGACTTTGACAGTCTAAACCATTCCATACTGTGGTTCCCTAAGTTCAACAGGAAAAGATTGCATCAGTGTCTCAGAATGAAAAGAATGGACTCAAGAGAAATGGAAGTGAAGTCAAATTACAGGGAAATTGCATAAAGTGATTAGAAGAAAACTACATGAAGGTTCTTGGTGAACGAATAATGGTGTGGGCTGTTTTTTTTTTTTTTAATATACATACCCTTAATCCCACTAGCCAGTAATTGTGTGAGACAAGACCCTTTCCTTGATTATCATCAGTCATCACATGCAACTAGTTATGTTGCAAGATGTATGCACTTATGATGTGAGGAACACAATAGTATCTTTAGACATTTTGCCCTGACCAGTGTAAATCCAGTTGAATGTCAACAGGATGAATTAGAATGCTGGCTTTGTTTATGCACCCACCCCCCCTATCACACTTCTTAACAATTGCAAAGTATTTTGTTGACCACCTGTACAGTATTTCTTCAAACACCTTCAAAAATCCTTGTAGACTATAACAAGATGTGTTACAGCACTGATTTAAGTGAAAAGTATATGGCTAGTGTATATTTTGTATGCTGAAACACATAGAGCAACTCCCTTAGTTTATCAATTGACAACTTTAAAAATTGTGAATTTCTTAATGACATTAAATGCTTAAGGCATTATTTAATAATGCACCTATACATCATTTTTGCTGAAATTTAATGAAGTGGTTTCAGAAATATCAAGCATCTCTTTTTTTTATTATTATTATTTAAGTTTAATTTTTTGTTTTACATTTCTCCTTTTCTCTCAGTTATTTTTAGATTCACCAGGTGTCTCTACCATATTTAAGCATATTCTCTTCTACCAGTCCTATCAGTTGAATGGGGTCATGAGATTTCTCCCAAGGTGACCTTCACTGAAATACAATCATTTGTGAAACTCAGTGGCTGATGCAACCCTGATGGAAGAGGTTACTCTTACTCATCTGTTGTGTTATCTTCCTTTTTTCTACTTGAAGTGAGGTCAACATTTTGCTTTTACATTTACATGGGGGGGGGGTGCCATTTTCTGGCTGCTGTTGTACCGGATTGTGTAAAGCTTCATAATTGTGCTTCCTGTTGTGAAAATCAGTTTGTTTCAATTTTATTGTGTTTCCATATTTTGAATCTTAATTCTCTCTCTCTCTCTCTCTCTCTCTCTCTCTCTCTCTCTCTCTCGTGTTTTCTACTGATACCTGCAAGTATGGCATGAATTGGCTGTAAGTTGTGCTGTTGTAGTCAAAATTGTAAAACAGAAATGTGCAATAATCTCATTGTATTTTTCAGTACAATGAGATTGTATGTAGAAAATAGTTATGAATACTAGAGTGAGTGAACAAGAACATCAATTTGAAACTTATGCCTCTGTGTTAGAAAAAGGTAATGAAAATGAGACTGTGGTGGCCTTGTTTAAGGCAAATAAAGAAGATATAGTAATGAGTGAAGGATGTAATTAATAAAGATGACCATATATAAATAAAGTGAAAAGAATAAGAAAAATAAGGGACAGAGGATTATTAGTAGAAGTAGATTCAGAAAAGATAGATGAATTGCAGAATAATGAGAGATTGAAGAAGGCTTGTCTTAGAATAGAAATACCATGAAAGCCAGGAATGAAAATCACTGTATATGATGTAATAAAAGAGGTGCAAAAGGATGATTTTACGCAAGAAATATGGGAGAAGAATTTGAAAGAGCATGGATATAAATTGGAAGAGGTTAAAAGAGATGGTGGTGAGATCACTTTCCTCTGGAAAAGAAGGAAGTAATTGGATATTTGAAGTGCCCAAAAGTTTGAGAAAGGTATTGGTAGAAAAGGACGGTACATTAGACCAGTGGACCTTGTTTCAGGTGAAAGACCTTGTACTCGTTCCTAAATGTTTTAAGTGTTTGTCATGTGGGCATGTTGCCTATCAGTGCAGGGGGAAGACCACATGTGGATATTGTGGGGGGGGAAAGGACATGTATATAAAGATTGCAAAAAGAAAAGTGAAGATCCTATTTGCATAAATTGCAAATGGAAGAATAAGGATTTCTGCCATTCCATAAGTAGGCTGAGGTTGTAGTGAGTATAAGAAGCTTTAAGATCAATATAAAAACTTCCTATCTATTGATTATGGACGGTTTACGGTAATGCAAGTGAATGGGCAGAGAGCAAAGTGTACTCTACAATTAAGTCAAAATATGAATGAAAAGAATTATGATGTCCTGCTTCAGGTGCCATATTATTATTATTTATTATTATTATCATTAACCATATGGTGCAAAGAAGCCTGGGGCTTTTGCTGCACCAGCCAAAAAAAAATTTTCGTAGTTACTCACGGAGATGAAGAAGGGAATCGCCAAGAAAGAGAAGAATGATGATATCCAGCTCCAGCACCCTGGGGTATATGTGGTTGGGAACCTTGTGAAGAGTTATAAAGTTATACAGTCAAAAGGGAACAGCCAGGCTACTATTATACTAAGAAATAAGAATCTTGTGGTAACACAGGTAGAGGAGTTGTTATATTCATGGTATTTGGGTCGAAAATGTTAGTGAGATAAAAAGTTTGTATCTTGTAAGTATACAGTGGTGGACAAAAAACTAAATCACCTTTAAAAAAAAATTAACGTTTTTAGTGAAATGTATAGGATAAATTTGATTACAGTCGTTTTGTTTGTTGCAAAGGTATGTCAGATAAGGACGTCTCCGTAGCCAGGTGGGAAGGAGCAGCAGTGCGTAGCACACGCTTCTTGATTAGACCAGGGTTCGAGCCCGTCACCACCAAATATGGACGATGCGGCAAGGTCAGAGAATGACCACCGCATATCCCGGAGCAATATGGCCTTAGTTGCTAATGCTCCTAAAAACCAAAAAACAACAACAATATGTCAGATAACACTTCTATTGCATTAACTGTTTCTATAAATATGCCATTGGAAGGGTATCATATTTTGCGGAGGTGTATGCATGGCTCCAATTGTTCAGTTGACACCAAGAAAAAAGTGTAGCTGTTGCTCTGTCCCAGGAAGGGCTTTGTACACGTGCTATCACTGGTAAAATAGGCTGTCAACAATATCCCAGGTGCTGAAATTAAAGCATGAAATGTGATGTGAAGAGAAGACCTGGAGCAGGCTGCAAGAGACTACACCTTCCCAAGATTGCTATTTGATATCTGCAACCTTCAAAATTGCCATGCTAGTGCTCCTGAACTAAAACTGGACTTGGAGATGGCCTCTGGTGTTGAAACAAGTGCACGAACTATCCAAAGAAGGCTTTCGGAATATGATCTGCATGCCTATCGGCCCAAAAAGAAGCCTTCGTTGACACAACAAATGAGAAAGAAGTGACTTGCTTGGGCTAAAACAAACGTTTCATGAACAAAAGAGCAATGGGACACAGGCATCATTTCTCGCGAATCGAAATTCAACCTGCCTGGCTGGGGTGGGAAGTGAATATGTCAGAAGACAAAAATCGGAGGCATAACACCGACTAAAGTTCCCCGCCAGTCAGATGGTTTCGGGATGCATGACAAGCAAAGGGGTGTGGTGAATTAAGTTTAATGGAATGGTGAATGCAGAAACTTACACTGCTATCTTGGAAGAGTGCCTGAAACCCGTTATTCGGGAGATCCACACACACATCCAAAACTGCATTTTTCAACAGGACAGTACCTTGCCACACAGCAAAATTGGTAAGCTTTATGCTATTTAGATTTAATGATGAGTTTATCTTCTTGCCTCACAAGACTTAAAACGTACTTACACCAATGTTTTCCCTTAAGGGGCAGTCTCATACCTCAGAAATGCTAGCCCGTGACCACCAAATACGGAGATGCGGAAAGGTCAGGGAATGATCACCGCATATCCCCATAGCGATATGGCCTTAGTTGCTAATGCTCCTAAAAACCAAATAACAACAATAGAAATGCTGGCATTAGTGTTGGACTGGCCCAGCAACAGTGCAGATTTGAACCCTATTGAAAATTGCTGGTACATAATGTCTAAAATTGCTCAGAAGCCAACAAGTAAGATTCAGGTGCAGGAGAGCATTGTAAGGGTGTGGTACCATGAAATTGTCAACCGTATATCCAGAAGTTGATTAACTCTATGCCAGATCGTTGCAAGGCTGTAATTGCAGTTTGAAGAGAAACAGCAAAACATTGAGGACTTATTTTGTTGATTCATAGTATATAATACTATTACATTAACTTGTCATTTCAGTTTGTACATGTAAATTCAATAAAATGTATGTTTGGTTATCATAATTGCTATTTGCATGATTTCTCATATTTCCATTCATTATGCATTTTATCCTTTTGGAAGATATTTATGGCAATTAGGTATATCAGGTGGAGTATTTTTATTGGATTTCATTCACAGAGATATATATCCCATCTAACAAATCCATTTCAAACTTTTCTGCAACCACAATGCAGTGCAAGACATTATTTGCAAAATTCACAGATGATGCAGTTTTTTTGTCTGCCACTGTATATTCAACTTCATTCCATACTGCATATTCCACTGCAGCATATTGCTTGGTACCTGATCTGCAGCTTCTTGGATTCTTCGTTTCAAATGGTCCAAGTCACAAATGTTTTCCATGTAAACATAATTCTTTCCATAACCACAAAATAGAATCAAGATGTGTCAAATCAGTACTCTAGGTGGCCACGGCTTTGAACCTCACTGCCAATCCACCTTCCAGGAAATGGTACATTGAAAGCAACTGTAACAGTTACTAAGAAGTGTGGTGGTGCCCAGTCTTGCTCAAAAAATTGTTTGAGAGGCCATTTTCTTTTAATTGAGGGAAAAGAAAATTTTCTACCATGTCTAGGTAAATTTCTCCATAGTGTTTTCCACAAGAAAAATGGTTTGAAGATATGCTCACACATTAATCTGCACCAAACATTCACTTTGGAGCTTTAACTAAATGAAAATTTTCTTCTCCCCATATTATTATTATTATTAGCCATATGGTGCAAGGAAGCCTGAGGCTTATGCTGCACCAGCCAAAAAAAAATTCCCAAGTTACCCTGAGAGAGAGAGAAGTCGAAAGGAATCACCAAGAAAGAGAAGAATGATGATATCCAGCTCAGGACCCTGGGTGTGCCAAGCCCATACTCACCAGATGTGAGCCCCTGGGGCTGGCAGTTATGATGATTTACACATCCACTGACATGAAACGTTTCTTTATCACTGAACATGGTGATGTTTAAGAAATTTGGTTCATCATTAATAGTTAATACAAAATTTGCATATTCTTGTTTTCCCTTTTAAAGCACTACCTGTCTTGAAACTATCTGATGTTATTCTCATGTGTAAAGTGTATTGATGTCTAATGGCCCCCATCTCTGCATTGCTTTCAGTGTTGATGTACCAGTTTGATGGGAAGGCGAGAAAAAAAGGTGTGGATTCTGTATATGTGTAGTGTTGTGTATCATTCATTTAGCTGCTGGACCCCTGCTGAGGCCCAACGTTCCCACACTTGGCCCCATGGAGGAAGACCAGGTGGGAAAAAAAATCCAACATGGAAATTTTCGGTGTAAGACGCATGACTTGATTTGAACAATTAAAATTTTGGTAGTGTGGGGTGTACACTATGATGTTTAGTCTGTGTGTTGGGGGACTGAAGGCTCGGGGGGAAAGTCAGAAATATGGGGTCAATAGGGAAGATGACTCCAGTGGTCAGCGGGCCATGCTTATGCCCACTAGGAGAAAAAGAGGGTGGGGAGAGGAAACAGTAGAGCCATCTTCCCCTCCACACCCAGAAAGAGGAGTGTAAGCATTGGTGTAGGATCGCCTTATGGTGTTGGCAGCATAGCTGCATATAGTCACAGTAGTTGAGGTGTCCAAGCCGTGAAAGTTCGTCATTCCTGGGACAGACCCATCCAGTTGTTAGCATATTCCATTTGTGTACAGGCATTGCACGAGCGGGTATCTGCACGTACATTTCAATTATATTTCCGTGTCTATCAGGTAGGTCATTGACCTAAGAGTCTGTGAGCTCCCTCGTTGAAGTTTTTTATATGCTGCAGCAGTTATGTTTTGTGCTGAAGGGGGAAAGCTCCCGCACAAGTATCTCATTGTGTTACCCAGTGAACAACAATTTGTGTTCTGTGTCAGGTACACAATTCCTGCACGAATTTGGTTAGAGCCTTGTACTCACATGAATCTAGTATATGCGACTTAAGATGTCTTGGAAAGTACATGGTTGCTATCAAATCTGCAGTGTAGGTCTTCATGGTTGGTGCATTCATTATGTGTATCCAAGTTTCTGGCTCCCCACAGGAGCAATGTGGGTCCTCTAGGATTCTGAAAGATGCTAATTTCGTGTTGAATGCTCTGGGGCTTGGGGCACACCCTATCTATGGTGGGCATAAATTTCTTTGTAATTTTGCCATTAGTTGTGACAGTCCATCGGTCCTGCTATAGCTGCTGTAAGTGCCTTTGCATTCTGATGCACAGCTGTGTTTACTGTAAAACCAAGGAAGGTGCAGGGTTGTATTTTTGCAACACAGTTATGCCACAGCAAATAGCTTCTGTCTGGGGCGGCTGTTAATATCCGTAGGGCGGGAGTGCTGATCATATAGCAGGAAAGGGTGATGGCAGCATTGTCCATGGTCATCCAGTGTCCATCAATTTACAGTGGTTACTTCTTTTTGAAACTAGGCTCGAGAGGCATAGGTTATTGCTGGTAGGAATTTTGTTTTATAAGACAGTGACAGTGCGTTTGAGCCCCCAATCTCATCTTGTGATTCTGGCAATTAGTATAGAGTATTTCTTAATCTTTGCTCTGATGTATTTCAGGTGGTATTTGAATGATAGTTTAGAGTCAAATATAAGGTTTTATTTGGTCCACTAGTTTGATAGTCATTTTCCACTTTGATTTATGGTGGCCTGTGTAGGCCAAGTGTTCTTTGGGCAAAATCATGGATATTTTGGTCAGTGTTATCTTCGATAGGTGAGTCTGTGTCCACTCCTGAAGTATCCTCAGGGCCTGGTTTGCCTTGTACTTCACTTGGGCCCTGCTGTCTGCGGCAACCATCAAGATTAAGTTGTCCACGAAGGTCAGAAACTCAATGACCATGTTCCTCAGAAGCATGCCGAGAACAAAACATTGGGGGCAGCCCATGTGGACCAGTCGATCTAGTTTCTCATAAGGTGCGATGATGCTTATTATCCTCTATGAAAGATGATTTTATTGTCTGGTAGAGGTTTTCTGGCGTGTGAGCCTGTAGTAGTCTCGCCAGTATGCACGGCCACCAAATGATGCCAAACGCCCCAGCAAAACCAATTGATGTGACAAAGTATTTGCTGCCCCTTTTAGTTTGCAGAGTTTAATAGATTTCTTACGGCTTCCACAGTAGATGATTGTGGTTTAAAGCCAAATTGGGTTGCCATGTCAAGTCCAGGTGTTTGGTAGTGTTGGCTAATTTTCGTGCATAGCAGTCTCTCAGTTTACTTGTAACTGGTAGCAGTGCAATCAGTCGATACAATTTTGGCAAGTCAGGTGGCTTAGAAGGAATTTTCAAGACAAGTTTTACATTCGCTTGCTTCTGCTGTCTTGGGAAGGTACCAAAGTCAGATTGAGTGGTATTTTTAAAGAAGGTAGATTTCTGGTGTCTTGGAAGATTGCAAACTGAAGCAATTGTTAAAGAACCATGGAAAACAGTCTAGCGTTCCTGGTTCTTACAAGCTGATCGCTTTGTTGCCCATATTGAGCAAAGGTCTTGAAAAACTGCTCTAGATTTCAAACATATTACTCTACTAAAGGTCTTAAGGTCCGTACGAAGTTTGGCTTCACAAAAGGCAAGTCTATGCTATAAAGTTGGCCATTGATTCGGTATCTTCATCTGAGTCCAAGTATATCCCGGCCTCTTTGTGGACTTCAAAGGGGCCTTTGACACTATTTGGTGGCAAAGCATCCTGGCGAGGTTCAGGAAGGCCAGGGTCTCTCTTCCATTTTATCATTGGTTTTCGAATATTTTTGTGATAGGAGTATTACCGTATCTTCAGGTTTTTGCAGGATTTCCCGTCCTCTGACCAGAGGATGCCCTCAGGGATCTGTTCTTGGTCCTTGATGGGTGGCTTTCAGTTCAACATGGGAATATGAAAATTGCATACGCGGACGATCTAATTGTTCTTGTTTTTGGCCAGTCCCGTCTTGAATTGGAAAATAAGGCAAACTTCATTTTGGAGGATTTAAACGATTGGTGCAAAATTCACAAACTTCAAATTTCCATTCCAAAAACCAAAACAGATGTTATTGAAGCGTTATCTTAACTTAAATGGCCTCCAAATGTCATATTGAATGATCAGGCAATCAAAATTACTAGATAATATAAATATTTAGCCATTGTGATAGACCATAGATTTAATTTTGTTACTCATGTGAAGTATATCTTACAAAAAAGTAAGGCTGTTATTAGAAAGATTATTAGAATTACAAAAAATGATTGGGGTTGAAACCCTCAACCCTTAAGTTTTATTATACTAGTATTATACATTCCTATAATAGGAATAGGAATATTCCTATTTATTCCTATTATACGTTATTCAGCTGGTGCTTGGGGCTTCAAGTTTAATAATTGTCTAATTAAAAAACGTCTAATGCAGGCCCAAAGACTTCCTGCTGGCTGTCTCGTGCCTGTAGGACAGTCTCAACTGGGGCCTTACAGGTTTTGTGTGGCAGGATCCCCATACAATATGAGGTTTGTATAATCGATGCAAAAATATTCTTGTGCAGGTAGGAGCTTATTCAGTCGATTTGAATCCTGAAAAGGAAGATATTTCTAGGCTTAGACTGCAGTTTGTTAGGGACTGTGTCGGTGTGGTTCCCAGGCATATGCCATCTCCACCTAAATCATTCATGTAACAGAAAAACTGTAAAATGGGTCTGATATTTAGCTAAGAAATTGAAAACCCAAAACAAGAAAAATTTTGAAATGGTTACTAATTTTAAACAAAATGTCGAAAAAGAAATGTTTATGTGTTTTGTGTGTTGTTAATGTCAGGTCACTTTGCCATCAGGAAGCAGCTGACATCTACAGCTGCTAACTGATGCCCGTCCCCGGCACATGTAGCCGGACCTGCTTCTACTAATACAAGCTGTAGTGACTAAGCACAAACCCGCACCCAACAGAGAAAGTGCAAAACTGCTGGGTACCAACTATCTTCGTCTTAGACCGCCCAAACCCAAGAACCAAGGAGAGAAAAAAAAAAAAAAAAAAAAAGCACCGTAGTGGTACATGTTGAGGAACCACAGATCAGACGTATAGCTTCCTGATCTGAAGCTCCCAACCCAGATGCATTTATGCATTATTCATATATGCAGCCAATTCCACTTCTGACAAATTTCTCAAGATCGTCCTTTTGGCAAATACAAAGAGTACTAGGAAAGTTTTGCAATATGACGCAACAATGAATAATTTCGTGCGTGGTTTAACCATAGACCTGTGCTTAGAAGAAATGACTCTTGCACTAGATGATGATTGTCCACATCGTACAACGATATTCAGGTGGTATAGAGAATTCCAAAGGGGAAATTTCACTCTGGAGGATTCTGAGAGGCCGCGAAGGCCACGAGCGTCAGTTACGGAGGAAAACGTTACTGCTGTGAGGAAAATGCTTGACGAAAACAGGCGAATGACCTACCAACAGATAGAGGATACTTTGGGCCTAAATGCACCAGCAATTCGTTCGATTCTGCAAGATCATTTGCACGTGAAGAAACTTTGTTCTCTCTGGGTGCCGCATCAACTGACTGAAGAGCAGATGACACGACGTGTGACTTGGTGCCGGGACATGTTAAAAAAGTTTGATAAGGGACAATCTCGGTATGTGAACAACATCGTGACAGGTGACGAGACTTGGCTGTACTATTACGATCTGCCGACCAAGGCTCAAAACAAAGTTTGGGTCTTTGATGATGACGACACACCCGTAATTGTCAGAAAATCCCGATTTGTAAAGAAGAAAATGATAGCTGTATTTTTCAAATCGAGTGGAATTGTGGAACGTGTCGTTTTGGACACGCAGAAGACAGTCACAGCTAAGTGGTATACTGAACAATGCCTGCCTAAAGTCATTGGATCTATGAAGAACCTGCGGCCAAAGTCAAGAATGGACACCTGGTACCTCCATCATGATAATGCTCCAGCTCACCGCGCCAAAGCCTGCACCGAATATTTGACCACGACAGGACTGAAACTTCTCGAGCACCCTCCCTACAGTCCAGACCTTGCTCCGTGCGACTTTGCACTGTTCCCGCATGTGAAAATGAAGCTAAAAGGGAGGCGGTTTTCCAGTGATGAGGACCTTCTACGGGCTTGGGACAACGAGTGTGCTTTACTCCCTAGTGAAACTTGGCAGAACTGGTTTAAAGATTGGTTTCGGAGGATGGAGAGGTGTATTGAATGTAGAGGAAATTACTTTGAAAAAATTAAATAAACAAAGCTGTATTGCAAAACTTTCCTAGTACCCTTTGTACAGCAGCTGCAAACCTCTGCAAGGCCTGAAAACTGGATGCATCATTCTGAAGAATCTGCACATTATCCTCAGTAATATTGGTAAGTTCTTCAGAAAGTCGATTCCAATCAGAGCCGTAGAAAGGGCAAAGAAACAATATATGTGACCAAGATTCCGCTTCGCTGCAGGAGCACCCCGGATCAGGTTCCAGTCCTCGAGAATGTAGTTTTTCACGAAAGGACCCATGTCCTGACATTATATAATTGGTAAACATCGAAGGATGAAACCATGACGACACTGTTTTTGACATTGCAAAGTCTGCTAATGGAATTAACTTTCTCGTTACCTCTCCAACCTCAGAAGAGCTCCACCGATTCCTCCGTATTTCCACTAAAGAATTCCAAATTCTAAATTTTTATTCTTTAATATTATTAGTAAGGTCGATGGAAATGTCCAAATATTCAGTTGGAATTCCCTTTCTCAGCACATACAGCATTCCCCGATACATTATGTATAAATCCAAAGGAACAGTTACTGCAATCGCCTGCAACGCCGCTGTTGACACAGTTCTCGGAGCATGTAAGAAAGCCAATAACATTGATCGCTGCAATGACATAAGCTTGTTTCTAATTCGGACTTTGATCACTGTACCCATCCACACTCCAGCTGCATAAGCTACAATTGATAGAAAGATGGTTGTGTAGTACAATATCACAGTTCTTTTATTAAGTCCCCATTCTTTCTTAGAAATCCGTATCACGGAGGAAGTAAATTTATTGATTTTTTCATTTAGGTGTGACACATGCAAATGAAAACCCATCCTATCATCCAAAATCACTCCTAAATATTTTGTACTTGACACTAGAGGAATTTGTTATCCGATCAACAGTACTCTAGGTGGACTGTTGTAATCAAAGTGATTTTTAACACCATAAAGTTGGTTTTCTTTGGTGAAATTTTAAGTTTGTTCAAGGAGGCCCACGCAGACAAGTCATCCAAGATATCCTGTATTTTTTGCTCCAGTATCATTCTGGATCCTCCAGAAACTCCCACAACCAAGTCATCCGCATACACCACCTGCAGACTGCTTGAAGCATAAGATCTGTTCAACCACTGGCCCAAAACAGCGTTCCAAAATATCGGACCCAACACCGACCCCTGCGGTCATCCTCGATTAATATATTTGTGAAACATCAAATGCTTCGCACAAACCTTCATCCATCTAGTCACTAAAATAAGTATTAGTAAATTAATAAGAGGAGTTTACCTCAATATAGTACGTGGAACACTTCCGTATGATACCCTCCAGAAATTAGAACGGAAAAAACGAAAAAATCGACAATTGGTTGTCGATTTTTTCGTTTTTTCCGTTCTAATTTCTGGAGGGTATCATACGGAAGTGTTCCACGTACTATATTGAGGTAAACTCCTCTTATTAATTTACTAATATTATTATCAACGTAGAACATATTGAGTATTACAGCTCTGATTCATACTATCTAAAATAAGAGCGTATAACTCCATACATGTATTTGTCACATCCAGACATGCTTAAGGATCTCAGCACGCTCTCCCACCACACGGAGTCAAAAGCACCCTCAAAGTCCACAAACACTGCCAAAACGTATTTTTCAGGAGAGGATTTTATATAATTTATCAATGTCAGAATAGCCTCCTCAGGGCTGGCAGAATGATTGATCTCTATCTGAACTTGGAAGAAATACTCACAGGTTAGCCTAATGTAACAGAATTCAGTAAGTAACAGCTCGCCTGGTTTTCTCCAGGTTTATATGCACTGTGCTGCCACTTTATTAGGTACACCCCTGCTTTGCACACAAATGGCTAGTCCCACGACGTTCCATGTCACATGACCACAGTTGTGGATATAAATGCAGCAGAACAACCTTTCTAGTATCAGTTAAGCATACAAACCGTAACAAGAATGAGGAAAAGGAGTGATATAACGGACTTCAAACGTGGCATGGTAGTAGGTGCAAGACATGCTGGACAAAGCATCTCTGAAACGGCAGTTCTGAACTTTTCACGCACCACAGCTTCAAGGGTGTATCGAGAATTGTGCAACGAACGGAAAATATCCTCTCAACTGCACTCCTGTGGAACAAAATCGCTTGTTGATGAGAGAGTTCAGAGGAGGATGGCTAGAATTGTCAAGCAACCAGACGGGGCACAATGTCGCACATCACGTCAGAATACAACGTTAGTGCGCAGAACAAAATATCACAATGGACCACTAGTCGCACTTTGTCGCGAATGGGCTACAACAGCCGACGGCCGCATCGCGTATCTTTCTTATTAATGAAGAACAAGAGCACGCCTCTTGTGGGCACAGCAGCAACAACACCAGCACTGGACTATCGACGATTGGAACACAGTTGCTTGGTCTGACAAGTCGAAGTTCCTGGTACATCATGATGGATTTCTCAGAATTTAACGAAAATAACATGAAACCATGGATCTGTCATGTCTGATTACTACGTGGAAGTTGGTGGGGGAAGTGCTATGGCGTTGGGAATGTTTTCTTGGCGCACGTTGGGTCCATTGATTCCCATATATTCATGTCTGAATGGCACATCGTTGCTGACCAAGTGCATCCGTTCATGTTGACAGTTTATCCTCAGTCAAGTGGTTACTTCCAGCAGGATAATGCGCCGGTGCACAAAGCCCGAATCACTATGGAATGGTACCAGGAACATGACAATGACTTTTCTTTGCTGCAGTGGCCCGCTCAGTTCACTGATCTCAATCCTATTGAACATCTTTTGGATGAGCTGGAAAGGGCTGTTCGCTGCAGGCCTACACCTCCATCGAATCCCAAGGAACTGCGTGACATACTCATGTCTGCCTGGTACTCCATTCCTGCACAACGTTTTCAGCATCTTGTTCAATCCATGCCTAGACAAATTCAGGCAGTTTTGAAGGATAAAGAAGGCTCAACACGCTACTAGGTAGGTGTACCTAATAAAGTGACAGGACAATGTATATCTTTTCTTTTAACAGGTCATGGAAGCTTAAATTCTAAGCTGTTTTTCCTTTGGCCTTTCAAACTCTCCTACTGTCATTGTGCTCCATAAACTGTGGAGCACCTGATTTTTGACTATGTGGCTTACGTAGACCTTAGATATAGGTTACAATTGATTACAAATGTATATAACCAGAGTGATATGTTTCATTTGATCGTAAATAGAGAAATTTCCACGGCATTAGTGGAGTTTGCTGATAAATTATTCAGCAAACGGAAGCGTATTGTGCATGGCGATCTCAATGACCATGGTTAATTTTACTAAATGTGCTAATCGTGTTCTGTAAGTTTTGTCATTTCTGGAAATGCTGTCTACTTGACTAAATGTATCTAATGAAATTACGTTGATAAAATGTGTAAATCATGGAAATGTTTAACGTGTAAATATTTACAGTGTCTGCTTTTGGATTTGAGATTGGAATCATTGATAGGGTTTTATTGCTTGTGATCGGCTGATCAAGGCATGTTTAAGTTGTGAACTGAATTTAGACCTGATTGTAAATAGGTTAAATGATAGACTTTACCAATTGATAGTTCCTGAATGGGTTTGGATGAAATTAATTGAACTTTGTCTTGGGTTGCTGGGATTCTGATAGAAAGTGCATGTTAACTGACAACAAATATCAAAGATTCAGAATCTACAACTTGTTTTCAATTGTATATCATGGCCATCGGCAATAAAAACCTAGTTGTGTTTAAATAACTGTTTTAGTGAATTGATTCTGCCCTGGTTGAACTTGATTTATTAGGGTGGAAATATCTGTTGGCCAATGATTTTTGGTTTAATAGCATACTTTAAAGTTTTCATTTGGTTATTGCTGAACTGGCTGGATTGGAACTGTTATTGTATGTCCGATCTTCCAGGGTTGTTTTTTTTTTTTTTTTCTCTTTCATAGTCCTGGTTGTCATCCAGGCATTGGCGATACAATTACTGTCATTATGACTTGTTGAATTACTTACTGGTAAGAGCTGGAGTTGTGTGTTTCTCCTAAAAGATTATTGTTAGTATTTTAGTTAATATGTTGGCTACACAATGATATGTCATTGTTTTTTGTTTTTTTTTGGGAGGGGGGGGGTTGTGATTTCTAGCTGTATTAATCAGGTATATATTGTTTTCTGGATGTATGTATTATAAATAGTTAAATTTTTGTAAATAATTGATTTTTTGTCCTTTACCAATTGTTTCGGCCAATGTGTTATGTAAATGGGACATGGCCTTGTTTCTTCTCCTGATTTTGGAGGGGCTGGAATGATTTTTTTTGCTGAAATGTATTATAATTTTGTTTTATTGTTTCTCACTTTGGGTGGGTATTGCTAATTCTTTGCTAGTATTGAATTGTAATGGGCTTAAAACTTAACTTAGCTTTTGTCTAGACATGATTTTCATTGTTTCCTGTTTATCTAAAGTTAGGATTTAGGAAATAGAATTGGTTTGTAATGTCTCCCCACTTGTGTTGTGTGATTGTCTAAAGCTAGAGCCAATGTGCATATTGTTGTTATTATTTATGGTTGATTGATATTTGGTCTTAAGTTTAGATTAAGTATCTGTTCACTAGTCATTCTTAAATCTGTTGTACTTTCTTACTCGCCGACCGGGGTAACCGGGTAGGTAAAGTGCCTGCCTAGCGACCCAACGGTCGCGGGTTCGAATCCCGCCTCGGGCTTGGATCAAAGTACTGCAAAAACCTTGGGAGGTGCATTATGGCCACAGAAGCTAATGCGCCAACAACTACCAAAAAAAAAACTTTCTTACTCTATGTTACTTATTCTTCTAGGGCACGGGTGGCCAACGAGTCGATCGTGGCTTTAATTTCAGTCGATCACGAAGAATTTTAAATATACGGTCATCCTCGATTTGCGCGGTCAGGTATACTACCAAAATTTTATATTGCGCAGCGGGTTTCGCTACCTGCGCTTTTTATTTTATTATTATAATTTTTTTTTTTTTTACGAAGCTTCAAAAATAGGAATGAAGAGTAGATTTTGAAGATTTATTTTCGTGTTTTTTTTTTTGCATGATTGAAGATTTCAATGAAGGAGAAACACATTTCACATAATAACGTCAAGTACCACAGAATTCCAGCTGTCGGTATTATTACAAATGCAATAAGATTGAATTTACTACCCGTTTATAATTAGATGGCACTAACAGAAAAGCCCAATAAACCGGAAGTGCAAATAGCTTTTATTGTTTTATGGTCGTGACCTCCAGAAATAGCTTTAGAGAAATATCATAAAGGCATTCAAAATTGATTCTTATAACGATATAACCAAACAGAACAATAAACGGTAGTGTGTTTGTCCGGTTATTTTGGAAACAACTTGCTCATTCGGGTATGCTCTTCATCAATTATCCTACGTTAGCTGTTTAGACAGAATATTTTTCCGGTTCGCACAATTTATAGTGTTTTAATCGGTAAGCATTGCTTTTGCTGATTTAATAACGACAGTATTTATATTTATACATTTTCAATACTTCCATCAATCAATACATTTTGATTTAAAATGAATACTACAAAAAAGAGTAAAACGTATCAAGAGTGGGAACTAGAATACTTTTTTGTAATGGTGAAAGAAAAATGTTGCTGTTTGATTTGCAATGCTTCCGTGGCTATACCCAAAAAAGGAAATTTAGAAAGGCACTTCAACGCACTCCACGGTAAATATCAATCGGATTTTCCACCTAATAGGGACCTTAGAAAAAATAAATTAGAAGAATTTAAATCCAGATTAATCGCGCAACAAAATTTCTTCATGACACCTAATTTACAATCTAGAGCAGTAACTGTAGCATCATTTAAAAGTGAGTCGCCTTCTTGCAAAAAAATACAAACTATTTTCTGATGGTCAATTCATCAAAGACGCATTTTTAGAAATAACATTCTCTTTTTGAAAATTTTAAGAACAAATTGAGATTAAAAGTGCTCTTCAAGATCTGCAATTATATCGAAATACTGTGATGCGACGCATCGAAAAAATAGTAAAAATGTGAGCGAACAATTGTGTGTCCTTTTCTTTACTAATGGATGAATCTACAGATGTCAGTGATACAGCTCAGTTGCTCGTTTTTATTCGTATGGTTTTCGATGATTCTGCCACTAGAGAAGAACTGCTGGGTATGGTTTCGCTAAAAGAAAGAACTAGAGGTCTTGATATATTTAACTCATTCAAACAAAATGTTTGAATGAGTTAAATGAGTTAAAGTTTGAATGTTTGAATTGAAAAAAATTAAATTACCGCTATTTAAGCTCGTATCAGTAACAACAGATGGAGCTAAAGCAATGACGGTCATCCGGATTCCCAGATGACGAATTCCCAGATATTTTGAGTTTCCACTGTATCATCCAAGTGTTAGCCAGCAAAAGATTAAATACTAAAAGTGTTATGGACACAGATTGCAAAATCGTGAATTCCATTAGAGGACAATCTTTTCAAAGGAGACTTTTTAAAATGCAACTTGATGAAAACGAACCAGATCTGATATTACATACAGATGTGAGGTGGCTGAGTCGGAGTAAGTGTCTACAGAGATTTCGAAATTTGCTGAATGAAATTAAAAAATTCGTTGATCAAACTTTTTTTGGAGAGATGATTATCAGCAGTTACACGATACGGAGTGGTTGTGTGATCTGGCTTTTTTGGCACATTTTTCCAGTAAATTAAGTGATCTGAATTTGAAATTACAAGGAAAAAAAGATATATGGGTGACATGATTAGTAGTTATTCTGCTTATAAATATCAATTTTTGACAATGGCTAAGATCTCAAAGAAAAATAAATTCGACCATTTTGCAAATATGCAAGATCATTTGCAAAAATATCATGTTTTTGAATTTAATAGTGAGAAATATGTTTCTGAAATTGAGAATGTTGTGGACAATTTTGAAACCAGATTCAGTGATTTTAAAACAATTGAAGACATTGTTCAAAATATTACTTATCCATTTAATGTCGACTTAGATACGAACCAAATTGCAGAAAAATCGCTGCTATTTTTCACATGGACAAAATATTACTTGAAAATGAAATGATTACATTCCAAACGATATCTTCCTAAAAGCCAGATCATTGGAAATATATTTGCCGAGAAAAGTACCCAAATGTTAAAAAATGCAGTGAACTTTTAAATTCTTGTTTTGGTTCCACATATTTATGTGAATCGGCCTTTTCGTGTTTGAAACAAACAAAGAAGAATCGCTCTACTCTTACGGATTGCATACCGAAGATTCTTTATTGTTGGCCTTATCAGAGTATATCCCCGATTTTGAAAGCTTGGCAGATGACATGACGACAAACTTCGCATAAATTAAAATTTCAAATACGTATGAATTTAAAATTTTAAATTCTATTGAATTTTAAAATTTATAAACATTTTTCAATATGTGTTTGATTAACTTTTTTAGCTACGTGCAATGAAATTTTTGAGATGGTAGATCGCGGCACATTTTGAAGGAAAAAAGTCGATCGCATCACAAATTGAGTTGGCCACCCCTGTTCTAGGGAATGCGTTTTTCTTTTTCCCCTACTTTCTATCTGTATTTCCCCTTCCCTCCCCTGCTCCCATACTTCTCATTTTATTACCCATTTTATTTTTCAAAAAATACCTGAATACTTTGTATTATTTACTTTCTCTTCTGTTTCAGGGGATATCTATTCCTTCTTCCCCTTATCTTCTATCCAACTTTCCCTTCCCTTCCAATTCCCATACTTCTCATTCTTATATCCACTTCCTTTCCCTAAACTTCTTGGGGCTCCCAGGCTTGCCTGATAGCCCCAGTAAGAGTTTCAGTTTAAAAGCAGTCCCTGGCGTTCCTCCTCGTGGCCAAGGTTTGGAGTCAGAGGGCAGGGAACCAGGTATCCCCTGCCCTCTCGCTGCGAAGTCGCAAGTTTAATCCTGTTTGAGTTTTCAAACAGCCTGAATTCGTCTAGGAATGGATTGAACAAGATGCTGAAAAAGTGCAGGAATGATGGAGTGCCATGCAGACATGAGTGTCACGCGTTTCCTTGAGATTCGATGGAGGTGTAGGCTGCAGGTTAACACCTCCCTTTCAAAGGGCGAACAGTCCTTTCCAGCTGATCCTAAATATGTTCAATAGGATTGAGATCTGTGAACTGAGCGGGCCACTGCAGCAAAGAAAAGTCATTGTCATGTTCCTGGAACCATTCCATAGTGATTCGGGCTTTGTGCACCCCCAGCATTATCCTGTGGAAAGTAACCATCTGACTGAGAATTAACTGTCAACATGAACAGATCCACTTGGTCAGCAACGATGTTTAGATACGATGTGGCTTTCAGACGTGATTCTATGGGTATCAATGGACCCAACGTTTGCCAAGAAAACATTCCCCATAACTTGCCTACTTGCACAGTAGTTGTCAGACATGACGGATCCATGGATTCATGTTGTTTTTGCCAAATTATGAGCCTTCCAACAGCCCCAGGGGCTCACATCTGGTGAGTATGGGCTTGGCACACTCAGGGTGCTGAGGTGTATATCATCATTCTTCTCTTTCTTTGTAATTCCCCTCTCTCTCTCTCTCTCTCTCTCTCTCTCTCTCTCTCTCTCTCTCTCTCTCTCTCTCTCTCTCTCTCTCTCTCTCTCTCTCTCTCTCTCTCTCTCTTAGGGTAACTTGATATTTTTTTTTTTGCTGGTGTAACATAAGCCTCAGGCTTCCTTGCACCATATAGCTAATAATAATAATAATGCACCAGGATCTTCGACTCGTCAGAGCAAGCAACTTTTCCAATCCTCGATAGCCCAGTGCTCACAGGAGGCGTGCTCTCTTGTTCTTCATTGATAACAAAGGTAAGAAAACATTGCCCACACTATAACACTGCCCCCACCACCTTGCACTGTAGTAGTTGGACATGACGGGTCCGTTGATTCATGTTGTTATCGCCAAATTCTGAGCCTTCCATTAACATGATGCACCAGTAATGATGACTTGCCAGACCAAGAAACTGTTTTTGCAATCCTCGATAGTCCAGTGCTGGTGTTGCTGTGCCCACAGGAGTCATGCTCGCTTGTTCTTCATTGATAACAAAGCTACGCGATGTGGCCGTCGGCTGTTCTCGGCAATTCGCGACAAAGTGTGACTAGTGGTCCGTCGCGATATTTTGTTCTGCTCACTAAGGTTGTATTTCTGACGTGATGTGCGACATTGTGGCCCATCTGGTTGCTCGACAATTCCAGCCATCCTCCTGTGACCTGTCTCATCAACAAGCGATTTTCTTCCACAGGAGTGCCGTTGAGAGGATGTTTTTTGTTCATTGCACCATAATGTCAGCGCCACCTAAGTACTGTCAACCCCACCTAAATACCTATTTCTATCCAGAGGGCGCTGATTTTGTGTTGTTTTACAAATCGATTCTAAATGTGTATTTTTGAATCAGTTTTGGTTCATTTTCCTTTAATTGTATAATTTTTGTTATTATTTCATACATTAGTTTTAGGCTTTTATTAGTTTTGCTTAATAAAATTACATAACATATATATTTTTTATTTTATCATTGGAAGCGAGGTTTCAGTTTTTCTGATTGGCTGTGGTTCCGCTTCCGATTAGCGACACTGCACCCTATTTTTAATACAATATTTAGTAAATTCTACGTTTTATTACTATACAGTTGTTATATTATTCTGCTCAAAAAGCGCCATCTGCTCTAACTTTTCGAGAAGTGCAAAGCAGTTGGTTGTTGAAGTGCCATTATCGTAGGCTGGTTTAGTATGTTAAGAAGTGAATTAAGGTGGTAAAATAGGCTGGCTGAATTTATTTGGATTCTGTGTCGACGAGCTTGATTACATTTTCTTTGATAATTTTAGAATTAAAGCACGATGCTGATTAAAGTGAAAGTAAGTAAAATCTGTTAATTGAGAATTGAAATATACAATTCCGAGAAATTAGTTTTGATCTGATTTTATTTAACACCATATGTCTAGTGGTAATGTGATCTAGTGTGTCAGGTAACGCACACTCACACGTTTTATGTGCGGCATGTATTATATGGATCCTACATTTATGCTTGTAAAAGATGTTTTATCTTCTTATCAGGTGAATATATAAATATCTGAAAAAATATTTATCTACTCACTGTTTTATCTACTTATCAGGTGAATATATAAATATCTGAAAAAATATGTTTTTAGCTTCCATCTTGATATAAAACGTTTTTTGCCATCTTGTGTAAAATATTCCCACTGTTCTCATTTCATCGGAGCTGCACTGCAGTCCAACCTAGCCGAGTTTATTATTAGTCACACGCGACCCGCATTTATTAACTGCATCGCTATGTCAATTTCTAGGTTGCAGAAGAAACTTGTTTTCTTCTGCATTTTGGAATTTAGTAGAACAATTTTTTTTTTTTTTTTTTTTTTTTACAGTGGAAACTATGACTTGTTAAGGGTGGCCACAGAGCACCGTTTTAGGGAATAAATATTTTATCTTTGATCTCGCACTCCCGCTGAAAAGTTCAATATAGGAAGACCAGATTAAAAAAAAAAAAAAAATCATACTTGCTGAACCGGCAGTGCGGCACATGGACTGCCTAGTGCCGGCACAACCGAGAGTCACTTCAGGTGGTAGCGAAACTGTCTACAGATGACTGTATTGACTTAAGTTGTTTGTGCATTACAAATTCCTTTCTGTGGAAAATATGGTGGATCATTGAACTTTATTGTATTTGTGATTGTTTTCTTTAAATACATTAAACAAGTTTTTTTTCCCCTTTAAATACATTAAGCATTTTTTTTTAAAGTCCCAACAGTGACTGGCTGTTTCCTGTTGATTAATAAAACAAAAAAAGTTAAAATAATTTAATTGGATTATTTTAATTAATAATTAAAATAATTAACGAAAAACCTAAGTACATGCAATAATTACTGCCATCTCCGTTAAAGAAACTGAAATATTGGCACTGTTTAGGCAGAATTCAAAAAATCCAAAACACTTTCCAAAAATTGAAGAGAAAGTTGGTGCCCGTCAGATGATCCACCACAGTTTTTGCTACATGTTGGATGCCCATAGTGTGGGCATCCAACATGTAGCAAAAACCAGTTAAGCAAACATACAGAACCACAGATCTCCTCTCACAGTGTCAGACCTGTTTGTAATAGTTCTACTGATTTATTGCAAGGGAGAAGAGATAACTTAGGAAAACACAAGAAAATTATTGCAGAGTTCTAACCTTGTAGTTATGCCCAATTTGGAACAAAAATGGTAACTACACCTGACAGATTCCTAACTCTTTTTTTTCCTTTCTGTGAAACAGTTTTGTACACTCCATATAAAATTAAAAAAAATAATAAAATGACAATTTTTAGTAATGGATTGTATTAATTTTTGTTTTTTAATTAAAAAAACTTTAAATTTAAAAAATGCTGCTTTTACATGTTATTTTCATTTGAACAAAAGTGTTATTAATGTTTACAGAAACAAAAAGTATTAATTCCTTCCATTTTTCAGTTTATAAAACTTTTACTCTTAGATGATTTATAGAGCTTCTTAATGTACGTTATGTAATCAACTTAATAATGAAAATAGCAATTAGAGCTTAATTTACGGTACTCACCTCAATTGATGTACTTAGTTACATGGTATACTCCTATACATTCATATTTAAAGCGGAAATGAAGTTTAAAATAACTTAAAATAATTAAATATGGAATAAATAAATAAATACAGGTTTCAACAATTCATATTTATTTATTTTAACTTATCTTAAACTTCATTTCTACTGCAATACCATGTAACTAAGCAGATCAATTGAGGTGAGTATCGTCAATTAAGCTCTTATTGCTATTTTCATTATTAAAACTTTTACTCTTATGAAATCCAAAGGCATGCATGTGCTCATACAGCAGCAGCCCAAAAAAAAAAGCTTTCCATTTCACCCGCATTTGCTCTAAAAGTTTGTCTAGTGTGGTTGCACTACACTTTGTAGTGTTTTCATGCATTTATTCTATGAAAACTAAAATTTTACTTCAAAAACTACTTTGTTTAAAATTATCCATATTTAGGAAGATTAAACACATTCACATGAAATGTTAGTGACATGGGGGGAAAAAAGATTTTTATCAGTGGATGTTCTTGATGTAAAGTGTTTTGGGTGCTTGGCACCATGGTGAGATCATGTAGATATTGTTGAAGCATCTTATCCAAGATCATGCCATTTCAAGATGAGAAATTAGCTTAGAAGCATAACTACACTTGATTTAAAAATCGTCACCAATGCCCAAAAAAGTTTAATTTACCGAAGTCCAGGATCATGACTGTGATAATCATGTTTTTCAACAAACAGTGTGATTCGTGGGCATTTACTTGAAGGTAAGAGAGTCAGTGCTATGTTCTACGTACACTTACTTGCAAGACTATTGAAATGCATTTCCTTTTGTGAGGCCACAATTTAAAGAGAAAGGCAGATAGTTTTTGTTGCATAATGATGAAGGTGCCTCCGTAGCTAGGCGGGAAGGAGCAGCAATGCCTAGCACACGCTTCTTGATTAGACCGGGGTTCGAGCCCATCACCACCAAATACAGAATGGAGGATACGGAAAGGTTAGGGAATGACCGCCACATATCCCGGAGCAGTATAGCCAAAGTAGTTGCTAATGCTCCTAAAAACCAAATAACAAGCATAACTATGCCTCCCCCCCCCAGCCATTCCACACTGGTAAAGACATTTCTGATGAAACATGGCATTATACACATCAACTATCAAACCTACTTTCCCAATCTAGCACCAGTGGACTTCTTCCTTTTCCACAAGTGAAAACTGCCTTCAAAGGAAAGAGGTCTGGATATTGAGGACATAAAGAAAAACGCAACCACCAACCTGAAAATCATCTCTTTGGATGCCTTTGCTAAAACTCTCTTCAGACACTTTTAGAATAGCGTAATAAAGTAATGTGCATTCACTTAGGTGATGATTACTGTGAATAAAAATAAAACCATTTTTGAACTCCTTTTCTTTGTGTTCTTTTTATTGCATCAGTCCAGGAACTTTAATGCCACACTTTTTATATATATATGTGCAGCAATTTCTATGGATCACTTAATGTGTTTGCTGCCATCTATATTTGAAAGTGTATCCAATGTGCTGTAATTTTCAGAACATTTAGGGACCATCCCTTCATCCTTTCAGTACAGTGACTGAAAATCAGCAAATTTATTTTCAGTCTTCTCTGAACACAAATTTCATTTTTCCATTTCATTTTTCCACAAATTATATTTTTAATGAATTTTTTGAAATTAACCCTCCCTTTAGAGCTGTATGCAAGTAAAAACTGGCTTAAAAACAAATGCCTGTGATTGATCACCAGCCTCTCAGTAACGAATCAGCACAAAACATATGAAGCCTATGTGTGTTTGACTCCATATGATGTTTGAACAGTTTGATTCCACATGATGCATCTGTGTCATGAAGCTGTAAAGTTCTACCAATTAGAGGAAAGCACGTGGCAGTAAAGCCCAGTGACAGATGCCAATCAACACATGCATATAATTAGGTTTAACTTAATTTGAATTTTTCCTAATTGTGTGATAACTGACAGATTTCTGGAATTTTCAGTGGAGAAATCAAAGAAAAAATTTTTAAAAATAGCTGTTAGGGATTTCAGTTATGTGGATGGATGAAGAGCACGAATTGCTGAAATATTGTCTGGTGTTTCATCGAGCCAACACACCTGACTTTGTGGCTAATACCTGCCTAAAAATAAATAATGGTTGAAAAGTCAGTCTGGAATTTAAAAAGCTAATACAAAATTTTATTGAAAGTTTATTCTATGCATATAAACTAACAAAGAACAAATAAAACTTTGTATCAAGTCTTTAAACAAAAACCAAGCATTGCTGCAAATACTGCAGAATTCAGTCGTGCCAATATAATGCAGTTTTTAATTTCATATGCCTTCTATAGCACTTGTTTATTGACTGCTTAAGAATGACTCTGTACTGCAGCTAACACGTTTAAGAATTACAAATAGCCATATGTAAACAGTTTTTATGTTAACACCTTCAGTGAATTCCCTTCACCTTCTGTGATTTCACTACAAAGAGACTTTGTGGCCACGTGTAGGACATCATGAGGGTAATAACAGTGATAAAGTGATTCGCTATGCTTTTGTTAGAAGCTTTTTCTTTTATCCAGTTGAATTACTGTCACCATTTTCATTTTAAGAGCTCAGAAGAAACTGGTGCTCTTAACTTTGTTGGTGCAAAGATCCAGTTCTTGTTTTTGGACACATATAAATGGAACTCTGAGAGTGAAAACAAATGCCTGAAGTTACTGGTATCTGCAAAGAAAATTCTTCAAACACCAGTGACTTAAGAAAAGATTTGTTCCTATTAGTCAAAGGCTGTAGCATAATATCAGAAACATTAGTGAATATACTAGTTTTTCTGGCCTGTGCCCTTAGTTATTCTTTTTATGTAACTTATGTAGAATACGTTGACTAGAAATGTACCGTGAGTTTCCAAAGAAGCCACCAAATAACATTCCATTATAAAAACTATCCAAATTAGGCAAAAATACAGTATATTAAAAGGATAAGATAAGTTAATCTTTTTTTATTCTAAATTCGTAAATGCAATAGTTACTTACAAGGTGTACACTGGATGCCATTTTGTTTTCATTATGAAAAAAGAATGCTATTTTGCATTATTTCTGCATCTCTGTCAACAAACATATAATGCTCTGACTGTTGAAAGAAAGGTTTGGTCTTATGCTTACTTTAGAAATGGCACTGTAAGTCCAACAAAAATTCGTAATTTTATTTTTAATTGAATAGCATCATCAAAAAAGATTGTTTATTAAAAACTGAGAATGATAATGACAAGTTAAGACTTATTGGAGCCTGTAGGTTTCGTTGCGAGTGGTGTGTCGGCCCCAGGTGCAGCATTTTAAGGGCGCATTCGACCAGTTATATATTTTAAAATTGCTTCATTTTTTATTTAATTTCAGTCAGATCTGTGTTTAATGAACTTCTTTATACCGAAATTTTTTAATTCCATTTGGTAATTACATTTAAAAGTTTCTGCAGAATGAAGAAAATTTCCATATAGTGGATTACGAGTGACTTAACTTTGTTTCCTCTGGCCTTTTAGGCAATTTAAGCAATTAGAAAGTGCAAATTTCTGAGTTTCTTTTTGTTTGATATTTTTGTTTTGTTATATTCATTAAGGGTTAAAGGGATTACCTTTCCACAATGTAAGTGGAATGTAAAACATATGCAGCCACCTATCCCGCATACCGAGAAGTCATGCTAGTCAACTTCTTTTATTGTTATTAGCCATATGGTGCAAGGAAGCCTGAAGCTTATGCTGTGCCGGCAAAAAAAAAAAAAAAAAATTCCCAAGTTACCCTGAGAGAGAGAGTGTCAGAAGTAGAAAGGAATTATCAAGAAAGAGAAGAATGATTATATCCAGCTCAGGACCCTGGGTGTGCCAAGCCCATACTCAAAGATGTGAGCCCCCTGGTTAGTCAAAAGATTAAGGCATATTCCTGACACAGCTTTTGGTAAACTTTTGTTATTTGTTTAAAAATTTTATTAAAAGAAATACTGCATTATCTTTGTACGTGCTACTTATGATTCCAGAAATTTTTGTCAGAACGAAAAAAGGGATTTATAGTCACTTATGGAAAAAAATATCAGTGAGGAACAATGCTTTACAAATTTTGAAAATAACAGAAAAACTCCAATTACAGACTTCTATAAAGTATGGCCCATTTTGTGACATCATACCTGAGCTTTTTGATTTGTCCTCCATTGCTAACCACTGGAGGACAAACAAAATTTTTCAGATATCTGTTGATATTTCAACAGATATTTGAAAATTCATGTTTTACCAATTCTGCAGGATATAAAATCTGTAACCCCTTTACAACTTCTCCAATTTGTTCATGAGTATTATCTAATAGAATCTTATTTAAATTCATAATCTTATAAAAATTCATAGTGCTATGAATTTTTCTTACACTGCCTGTAACAGTAGCTTCTTGTGAAAGGTCCTTCAAAGTGAATAAAATTCAATTAAAATAATACACCTTCATTGCATATTTTTAGTTTATGTTATAATGTTAAAAGTACTATATTTTGCAATATTTTGTTTCTTATTTTATCCTAGATATATAAACATAAACTATCTGGTTTTCTAATTTTTTTTTTTAGTTATATGTACTTTCTTTGTAGTTTATATAGAATTAAATTCTCTGTAGATATAAAGCAATATTTCTGAGTTTCTTTTTGTTTGATATTTTTGTTTTGTTATATTCATTGTATTATTTAAATTATTTTATTAATAAATATATGCAAATCGTAGACTATTACAATAGTAATTTTTATAAATTCATCAAGATTGCAGCGGTGCAGCAATGGATGTTAACAGGACGAATTTCCTCCGAGCACTGAGCTTCAGGATCACAAACTAAAGGAATTATCTATCACAATCAGGGGCACATGATATTCCCCCCCCCCCCCCCCCCGGCTTCAACAACCCTAATTATGCTACTGAAAGATTGACTACCTCCGTAAAATGGGGGTGTACTTGAAACAGGCCTATGGGGCTGGGAATTTCCATACTATAATAATTAATGATAGACACCAGCCAGGAATTAAACTAAAAATTTACTATACAATGAAATAATATACAATGAAATATGATGCAAATAAAATAAAACACTGATTAAATTATAGTTAAAATATAGTTAAAAACAATAAAATTAATTAAAATAAACTAGGTTAAAAGCGATAAAACAATACAATCTGGAGCTTTCGGAGAACTGCCGTCTCCTTCTTCAACAGCATACTACCAGTGCTAAAACACATCCTTAAGTAGCCGGTCCATGGCACTCATGCACGTGATCATCAGACACATGATCTACATGAGGGCGCTGAATCTCTTTAAAAGTTACAGCTATCAGTTACAGGCTCTGCAAAAACGATAAGTGTTTACCTGTTATTTACATGATTGTTATTTTATATTGTACTTAATACGTAGTCATATAGTTATAGTTACGCTGGTTATTTTTTATTTTTAATTTAGATAAAGAGTTTTTGTGGATTTTACTTACGATAGGTAAAACCGTTATTTCGTTCCATTTCTGTAGCCATTGTTTTTGGATATAGTGGTAGGGAATTCAAATTTTTTAATTGAGGTAGCTAGGTAGCTCTAACGCATAATTATATAGTAATACGCTTCACTGTTTCTATTTAATAGTTTCTATTCAAATACTATTGATATTTAATTTATTGATTTTATTAATTTAAACTACCATGCCCCAAACTAGAGCAGCAAAGCAACGGTCACAAAGTGGCAGGAGTGCTGTGACTCGGGGGAGAACTGAGGGGGGCAATTCTCCAACGCATCACAGCCTAAAGAAATGTGCAGCTTGTGAAATGTTTGCCGAACTCTCTGGAACGGAACATGATATTGCCATGGGGGATGTCTTTGTGTGTGCGCGATGCAAGGAGTGTATCGAAATCAGGCAACAACTCAGCGTTCTTATGGGCCTATATGAGAGCTTGAAGGACAGGGTGGATGCCCTCGAAGGAACTAAATTGAGGGGCCCATCAGGCTCTCAGCTGCCCACATCAACGCCAGAGCTTGCACTTGGTCATCACGCAACACAGCGGCAACCCCTAAGGCAGAATGCGCTGGTCCCACAGGAACTAGTTGTTGTTGGTGACTCTATTGTCAGGGAAACGGGGAACATCCTTTGTAAAAAGGATAGGTGGAACAGGACCAGGGTATGTCTGCCAGGGGCAAAGGTTGATGACGTTGTAGAGCGGATATCATCTTTCAAGGGCACAAAAGGTGATATAGTTGTACACGTTGGCACTAATGATATTAAGAGTAGGAGACCGGCAGAATTACTCAACAAGTACAGGTCACTGTTGAAAAAAAGCCGTGAAATAGGGTTGAATTTGAAAGTGTCTGCAATTCTGCCCAGACACGATAGGAGGGAGTATATGATGAGAGCCTTGTCGATCAATTCGGCCCTGGAAAGATTGTGCAAGGCTCAAGGGGTAGAATTTTTTTCAGCCTGGACTGTACTTGTTAATAGGAGAGATTGCTTCTACAGGGATGGGATACACTTAAATAGAAAGGGTGCAAGAATATTTGCTGATGCTATCGAGGCAGTGTTAGGTGGGTCGGAAAACTGCTAGTTTGGGGGGATACAAAGACTAATAGTTTAACAGTAACCGCAGGCAGAGGTGAAGGCGATTCTTGCACAACTTCTATTAGAATAAGAAGCGACCTGGAGCGAGGGGTGTTGGGGGTTTCAGGGACGGATGGCAGTCATCATGGAATAGTTGGGTATATGGGATGTGTTAGGGTAACCAGGAATAGGCATAGGAGCATGTATGCTTGCATGTATACCAATGCTAGAAGTATAGTAAATAAATTTGATGAATTTGAAGTGTTGGTCAAGACATCAAAGGCGGATATTGTTGGGATAGCAGAGACGTGGTGTCACAAAGATATAAGGAATGCAGAACTGGAATTTGGGGAGTACAATGTGTACAGAAAGGATAGACAGGACAGAAAGGGAGGGGGTGTTATGCTGTTAATTAAGAAAAACATAAAATCAAAGGAAGTGCACCCAGTTAATATAGATGAACAGTGCTCTGTTGAGTCAGTTTGGTGCGAGATAAGCACTGCGAAAGGAAAAATAAGGGTAGGAGTGTGTTATAGGCCTAATGACTTGAATGAGTACAATGAACAATTGTACAGAGAAATAGAGTGGGCCAGTAAATCTGAATGTCTTATAATGGGGGATTTTAACTTCCCAGATATTGACTGGAACTTGTGGGTTGGTCACTCACACACCAGTCAGACTTTTGTGGATTTATTGGATGATTGTTTTCTGCAGCAGCATGTTCGAGAGGCAACCAGAGAAAGTAACACTCTTGATCTGGTTATCAGCAGTGATCATTCGTGTATTAAGAATTTGCAGATAAAGGAACCACTAGGTGGCAGTGATCACAGTGTGCTGAAGTGGGATTTACTCAAAGAGGTAACTACCGTCAGGGGTAAAGGAAAGGGTTTTTGCTTCCGTAAAGGGGAGTACAGTGGTCTCAGACAGTTTTTAAATTCTGTACAGTGGGATCAACTGACGATGTTACCAACAGTAAATTCTAAGTGGGAAGCATTCAAGGAATTAATCGTGGAAGCTACTAGACTTTATATACCGATTAAGAAATATCGTTCAAGGTTTAGGCCTAAATGGTTATCAAATGAACTAATGAGACTCGTGACAGAGAAGAAAAATGCATGGGATGCATATAAATTGTCAGGTGACGCAGAGGCCTGTGGCAGATATAAGCTAGTCTGTAATCAGGTCACAAAGGAGGTTCGGCAGGCGAAGGCGGATTACGAGAAATCTTTGGCAAAGGATGCTAAGAAAAACAGCAAGGATTTCTTTACTTATATAAACTCTAAAAGGAAGGGGATGAATATGATTGGTCCACTTGACATCGATGGTTCGACTGTTGATGATCCTGTTCAGATAGCAAACAAACTGAATGAGTATTTTGCATCTACATTCACACGTGAGGAATTATTACAGTTTGAAAATGGAAGAAGGTTATCAAATTGTAGCAGTGTGCTTAATGATTTTGTAATAACTGAGAGCAAAGTGGAGGAGAAATTGTTGAAGTTAAACATAAGAAAGGCACCTGGGGTGGATGGGATCTATCCAGTTATTTTAAAGGAGGCGGCAAAGCAACTAAGCAAACCTTAGCCATAATTATGAGAGCATCCTTGGACTCAGGGGAGGTTCCCACGGACTGGAGATGTGCAAATGTGTCCCCAATTCACAAAGGTGGATCGAAGGGTGACACGAGTAATTACAGACCAGTTAGTTTAACTTCTGTTCCGGGTAAAATAATGGAGTCACTGGTTAAAGATGCATTGCAGGATCATCTAGACAAGACTGCAGCAATAATTCAAACACAGCATGGGTTTGTTAAGGGAAAGTCTTGTCTGACAAATTTGATTGGTTATTATGATGTGGTCACAAAGGAACTGGATGCGAAAAATAATTTTGATATCATATACTTGGATTTCAGGAAAGCTTTTGACACTGTTGCGCATGGAAGACTACTGTACAAATTGGAGCAGAATGGTATTAAGGGTAAGTTGCTACAATGGATAAAAGGATGGTTAAGTGGGAGAAGACAGAGGGTGGTAATCAATGGGTGCTGCTCTTCATGGACTAATGTTATTAGTGGAGTCCCACAGGGTTCGGTGTTGGGTCCACTGTTGTTTTGTGTATTTATCAATGATATTGATGAAGGTATATCAGGCTTAATGTCGAAGTTTGCAGATGACACAAAGGTTGGCAGGGTTGTTAATGACAGTAATGGCAGTGTGCTACTGCAACAGGATCTAGATAATTTGGGCAGATGGGCTAAGAAGTGGCAACTGAAGTTCAACCTTGACAAATGCAAAGTACTGCATATGGGTAGAAGTAACCCCAGAGAAAGTACCAACTGTGTGGTACTACACTTAAGGTGGTAGAAAATGAAAAAGACCTGGGAGTAATTGTGCAGTCAGATATGAAGTTTTCTGAGCAATGCAGACAGGCTGCTAGGGCAGGTCATGGGGTTTTGTCAATGATATATAGGAATTTTGCTAGCAGGGAAAAGGAGGTGATTGTCCCTCTGTATAAGGCAATGGTCAGGCCACGCCTTGAGTACTGCGTACAGGTCTGGAGGCCTCATTTTAGGAAGGATGTAGATTTGCTTGAGCGTGTACAGAGAAGAGCAACACGATTGGTGAGGGGAATGAAGGGATTCTCTTACCAAGAGAGGCTTAAGTTCTGCAAATTGCAGTGGCTGGAGACTAGGCACCTGCGCGGTGATCTGATTGAGGTCTATAAGGCCTTGAATGGGTTGAGCACGCTGAATTCTGATGGGATCCTTCCACTTGTTCAGATTACGAACCTACGGGGACATAAGTTCAAATTAAGAAAGGACAGATGTAGAATAGATGTGCGGAAATTTGCCTTTAGCCAGCGGGTGGTTAATTGCTGGAACAAACTTCCATCTGTCGTTGTGGAAGTTGATAGGTTAAATAAATTTAAGGAGGAACTGGACAGGCATTTGGAGGGAATGGCGTGATGATTTTTTTTTTTTTTTTTTTTTTTTTGGCTGATGCTGCATAAGCTCCTACACTTGCTTTCTTGCATCATGTGCCACTACTACTACTACTACTACTACTACTACATTCTCCATGCGCGTATCGGAAATGGAAGTGGCTCGGGAGCGTGTCAAACAGAAACGGTCATCCCTTCTGAGGACAACTGCCTCAAACAGGGGGTGTAAACGGATCCCCCTGTCCCTATTAATAGTATTGTGACTGGATGAACCGATTCGCAAGCTCTCGAGCCACTTGCGTTCCCAAAATCCATGGGCGCGGTTGGTAATGACCGCGTCTTCAGGGGAGATCCGATGCTGCTTTTCCCAGAAATGCTCTGCCACAGCAGACCTCGCATAGTTAGCAGTCTTGATAGCGGTCGTGTGTTCCCACAGACGGTCCTTTAAACGTCGGCCCGTTTCCCCCACATAACACTCCTCACAATCCGGGCACTTAATCTCGTAGACCACATTGCTAGTATGGTCCTGGGCTACGGGATCTTTAACTTGGGATATCACTGTGTGCAACCTCCGACCCGGAAGTTGCACACAGCGAGTCTGGCACTCCCGCAATGCCCGTACAATACGTTCTGAAAGGCCCGGATAGTAAGGAATGTATGCAGTAGCCACAGGGGCAGGCCACTCCCTACGATTGGACTCAACCCTATGAATATATTTGTCCAAGACCCTCTGGGGGTATCCACGTTTCTGGATGTCTTGGTGAGCAGAGATGGATCTAGATTAAAAACAACGATCTATAGAAAGCCTATGTGCCGTGGCCAATTTGTTCATTATAGCTCAGCACAGGCTTGTCATCATAAGAACAGTGTAGCCAGGGCATTGTTGAATAGGGTGGGGACCCACTGTAGTACCCCTGAAGAAAAGGAAATAGAAATTTGCAAAGTCACGGCAGACCTCAGGAAATGTGGATGCCCCCAGAGGGTCTTGGACAAATATATTCATAGGGTTGAGTCCAATCGTAGGGAGTGGCCTGCCCCTGTGGCTACTGCATACATTCCTTACTATCCGGGCCTTTCAGAACGTATTGTACGGGCATTGCGGGAGTGCCAGACTCGCTGTGTGCAACTTCCGGGTCGGAGTGATATCCCAAGTGGAGTGATGCACACAGTGATATCCCAAGTTAAAGATCCCGTAGCCCAGGACCATACTAGCAATGTGGTCTACGAGATTAAGTGCCCGGATTGTGAGGAGTGTTATGTGGGGGAAACGGGCCGACGTTTAAAGGACCGTCTGGGGGAACACACGACCGCTATCAAGACTGCTAACTATGCGAGGTCTGCTGTGGCAGAGCATTTCTGGGAAAAGCAGCATCGGATCTCCCCTGAAGACGCGGTCATTACCGACCGCGCCCATGGATTTTGGGAATGCAAGTGGCTCGAGAGCTTGCGAATCAGTTCATCCAGTCACAATACTATTAATAGGGACAGGGGGATCCGTTTACACCCCCTGTTTGAGGCAGTTGTCCTCAGAAGGGATGACCGTTTCTGTTTGACACGCTCCCGAGCCACTTCCATTTCCGATACGCGCATGGAGAATGTAGATCATGTGTCTGATGATCACGTGCATGAGTGCCATGGACCGGCTACTTAAGGATGTGTTTTAGCACTGGTAGTATGCTGTTGAAGAAGGAGACGGCAGTTCTCCGAAAGCTCCAGATTGTATTGTTTTATCGCTTTTAACCTAGTTTATTTTAATTAATTTTATTGTTTTTAACTATATTTTAACTATAATTTAATCAGTATTTTATTTGCATCATATTTCATTGTATATTATTTCATTGTATAGTAAATTTTTAGTTTAATTCCTGGCTGGTGTCTATCATTAATTATTATAGTAGGATTGCCTAGTTCCGACTCTGGGACTTGTTGAACCTATGTTGGATCGTAGGGAGCCTCAGCATTATTCACCCTTCATGCTGAATAATTAGCAGGAGTATATAATGCAAGAAGAAAGCAAGTTTATATAGCATCAGCCGAATAAAAGAAAAAAAAAAAAAAAAAACCCTTCCCATTGCACCCATCCATTCACTCCAAATGCTTTAGTTTGACCTTCACTATGACAGATAGAAGTTTGTTCCAACTATCAACCACCTGCTGGCTAAAGGTAAATTTCTGCACATCTATTCTGCAATTGTCTTTCCTCAATTTTTAGCATTAGCATTAGTAGAGGCATTTGATGCAAGAAAGCAAGCTTATGCAGCATCAGCCAAAAAAAAAAAAAAAAAAAAAACCCACTTCACCCCTCTGTTCGTTCAAAATACCTGTCCAGCTGAGCCTTAAACTTATTTAGGCTATCAACCTCCACCACAAGGGATGGAAGTCTGTTCCACCAACCAACCCGCTGGCTAAAGGCAAATTTCCGCACGTCTATCCTACATCTGTCTTTCCTCAATTTGAATTTATGCCCTCTCAGGTGATTTTTCTGAGCTAGAGGAAGAATCCCATCAGCATTGAGCATGCTTAAACCATTCAAGGCTTTATACACCTCTATCAGATCACCTCGCTGGTGCCTAGTCTCCAGACACTGTAATTTGCAAAACTTAAGCCTTTCTTCGTAAGAGCACCCCTTTGTTCCATTCACTAATCTTGTTGCCCTTCTCTGTACTCGTTCCAGCAGCTCTACATCCTTCTTGAAATGAGGTCTCCAGACCTGTATACAGTACTCTAGGTGTGGCCTGACCATTGCCTTATACAATGGAATAATCACCTCCTTATCCCTGCTGGAAAAATTCCTGTATATCATTGACAATACTCCATGAGCTACTCTTGCAGCCCGTCTGCACTGTCAGAGAACTTCATATCTGCCTGCACAACCACCCCCAAGTCCCTTTCATTCTCTACCACTGTCAGTGTAGTACCACAGAGTTGATACGTTGCTCTGGGGTTGCTGTTTCCCATGTGTAGTACTTTACATTTGTCAATGTTAAACTTCATTTGCCACCTCTCAGCCCATCTGCTCAACCTTTCCAGATCCTGTTGCAGCAGCATAGTGTCAGTAGTGTCCTTGACAACCCTGCCAACCTTTGTATCGTCTGCAAACTTGGACATTAAGCTTGATATACCATCATCAATATCATTTATAAATACAGAAAACAATAATGGACCCATCACTGAGCCCTGAGGGACTCCACTAATAACATTAGTCCACGATGAGCAGTGTCCATTGATTACCACTCTCTGTCTTCTCCCCCTCAACCACCCCTTTATCCATAGCAGCAATTTGCCTCCAATGTCACACTGCTCCAATTTGTGTAGCAGTCTTCCATGTGCAACAGTATCAAAAGCCTTTCTAAGATCCAAGTATATAATACAGCAGGCCCCCGTTATAACGCGGTTTGCTTTACGCTGATTCGCTATAACGCCGTTCTTATATTATAACCCGTATCTGACTATAACGCTGTCACAGATCACTATAACGCTCTTTTACAGATTACATTTTTGACAAATTTAACGAAATCGTTTCATTTGATGGAGTCGATAGCTTGAAAATGAATAGCAAAACAGCATTAAAACGTTTCCCACGCTCAGTGAAATTTTCTTGCCCGCTAATTTAATTGCAGTACAGTGACTTGTTACGTAGTTCCGAGATCAACATTTTAAAAAATGATCGAATATATTGCTTGTAATATTTGGGTTATGTGCATTTATCCGAAGTCTAGTCATCACTCAGTACAGTATTAGACATCGTGCGTAACGGAAAGTTTACTTGAACATTGTATCATAATTAATTCAACCAACGCAGTTATATTTTCGAAGAGCTAATAATGACCGACAGGAATGAAAAAGCAACAACGTCTGGGCGCAGTACGAAGACTATAAATGTAAGAAAAAGACTGAATTTGAAAATTAAATTAGACGTTTTGAAGCGAATCGATTCCGGTCAACGACAAGCGGATGTGTGCCATAATTTAGGACTTGCAAGTTTAACTGTAAGAACAATTATAAAAAATTAATTTTATCAGCGGCAAAGATAGCTGTTCCACTGCAAGAAACTAGGACGGCTATTAGGATTGAAATGGAAAGACTAATTTTATTGAAGATAATGTTCCAATGCAGAAGTCAGTTAAGTTAAATATTTAAAAAAAAAAAAAAGAGAGAGAGAGAAAGAGATTAGCCAATATGATGATCTGAAGAAAACTCGCCTAAAAAAAAAAAAAATGTGGAACCATTTAAAACTGGTAAGGGCTGGTAGAATATATTTAAAATCCAGGGAGAAGCCGCTAGTGCAGATCAAGGAGCCGAAACTTTCAAAAAAGAACTTATTAAAATTATTGAAGAGGGGTATTGTGTGTCATACTTCTCAACAAGTTTATAACATAGATGAAGCAGGACTTTTGTGGAAACGAATGCCTAAAAGAAGTTTCATATTGAAAGAACAAAAAATATGCCAAATTTCAAAGTGGCGAAGGATCAGTTGACTTTATTGTTGGGTGGTAACGCTGCGAGCCATTTAAAATTAATACCCCTTTTAGTTTATTTGGAAGAGGGCCAAAGTTCAACTCAAAATCCACACATTTTTCATGATTACATTCATCCATTAAATTAAATTCATTATTTTAATTGGAATTTTAAGTTTACTTTTGATACGCAAGTAGTTACCACATAATTATACGTATGTAATGCAAAATATTTTATATGTGCAAATATTTGAATATTAAATATTTTGACCGACATTTGTGCATCTTTTCATTACCGTTTATTGTTGATTAGGAAATATCCTATGGCGCCGACCGCAGCTCACAAATACATATGTTACCTTATGGGAAAGCAGCGCACGCTTAGCGCGGATTCACTTAGCGCTCTGTTTTTCCGGAACGAATGTTAAGCGTTAAGCGGGGGTCACCTGTAATCTGCTTACTGAATGTCTACATTTTGAGATGGCACAAAAGTTGTCAGGCTGATTAAAGACAGAAATTAAGACATACTATTGCAAAAAGACCTAAAAAGAATTAGGCAGTTCAGGTTTAACACTAATAAATGCAATTGGGTAACAGTTAGCCTAGAATAAATGAGTGAAAAACAGTAGACCACACTTGAGGTAGTAGAGAATTAAAGATTTAGAACTTTCTGAACCAGCTCTAACAGACATGAATCTGTTAGAACTGGTTCAGAAAAGAGCAACAAGGTTATCCAGGGACATGAAAGGATACCCCTTACCACAAAAGAGTTCAGTTCTGCAAATTGCAACACTTGTAGTTGCTCAGAAAGTGGGTACCTCTAAGTAGACCTAATTGATCTGTTTAAGGCTTATATTAAATGGGTAGACTAAATGCTGATGGCATTCTTGCTTTTTCTCTGATAACACATGCATAATTAGTTGTAGTAAAATGAATACGGTTATGTACAGGCTAGATTTATGAAAATTTGCTTTCCGTTAGAATGCAAATTTGTGTTGTAATGGATTAGACTATCTGATGTTGCAGAAGTGGGTACTTTAAATAAATTTGTGGAAGGATTAGACAAATTGTTAAGTGGGGGGGTACTGATGAGGGTTTTTTTCTGAAGAAAACTCGCATAAAAAAAAAAAAAAAAAAAAAAAAAAAATGTGGAACCATTTAAAACTGGTAAGGGCTGGTAGAATATATTTAAAACCCAGGGAGAAGCCGCTAGTGCAGATCAAGGAGCCGAAACTTTCAAAAAAGAACTTATTAAAATTATTGAAGAGGGGTATTATGTGTTATATTTCTCAACAAGTTTTTAACATAGATGAAGCGGGACTTTTGTGGAAACGAATGCCTGAAAGAACAAAAAATATGCCAAATTTCAAAGCGGCGAAGGATCAGTTGACTTTATTGTTGGGTGGTAACGCTGCGGGCCATTTAAAATTAATACCCCTTTTAGTTTATTTGGAAGAGGGCCAAAGTTCAACTCAAAATCCACACATTTTCCATGATTAAATTCATCCATTAAATTAAATCAATTAAATTCATTATTTTAATTGGAATTTTAAGTTTACTTTTGATACGCAAGTAGTTACCACATAATTATACGTATGTAATGCAGAATATTTTATATGTGCAAATATTTGAATATTAAATATTTTGACCGACATTTGTGCATCTTTTCATTACCGTTTATTGTTGATTAGGAAATATCCTATGGCACCGACCGCAGCTCACAAATACATATGTTACCTTATGGGAAAGTGGTGCTCACTTAGCGTGGATTCACTTAGCGCTCTGTTTTTCCGGAACGAATGATCAGCGTTAAGCGGGGGTCACCTGTATCAAAGTTATTCCCTGCATCCAGTTCTTTTGTGACTGCATCATAGTATCCAATCAAGTTGGTCAGGCAAGACTTCCCCTTAACAAAACCATGCTGTGTCTGAGCTATAACTGAAGTCTTGTCTAAATGATCCTGCAGTGCTTCTTTAACCAGTGCCTCCATTAATTTTCCTGGAACAGAAGTTAAGCTCACAGGTCTATAATTACTTGTGTCAGCCTTTGATCCTCCTTTGTGAATTGGGGTCACATTTGCATTTCCAGTCTATGGGTACCTCCCCTGAGTCCAAGGAAGCTCTCATAATTATGGCTAAGGGTTTGCTTACTTCCTTTGCTGCCTCCTTTAATATAACTGGATAGATCCCATCCACCCCGGGTGCCTTTCTTGTGTTTATCTTCAACAGTTTCTCCTCCACTTTACTCCCAGTTATTTCAAGATTCTGTAGCTTACTGCTAGAGTTGAATACACCTCTGGCATTCCCCTTGCTGAATAACTCCTCATGTGTGAATGTCGATGCAAAATATTCATTTAGTTTGTTAGCTACCTGAGCAGGATCATCAACAGTTGACCCATCAATATCAAGTGGACCAATCTGATTCATCCCCTTCCTTCTAGAGTTTACATAAGTAAAGAACTCTTTGCTGTTTTTCTTTGCATCCCTTGCCAAGGATTTCTCGTAATCTGCCTTCACCTGCCTAACCTCCTTTGTAACTTGGTTGCATATCAACTTGTATCTATCATAGGCTTCTGTGTCATGTGTTAATATGTAAGTATCCCATGCATTTTTCTTCTCTGCCATATGCCTCATTAGTTCATCTGACATCCATTTATGCCTAAACCTTGAACAATATTTCTTAGTTGGTATGTAAAGCCTAGTAGCTTCCAAGATAAGTTCTTTGAATGCTTCCCATTTTGAATTTGCTGTTGGTAACATCATCAGTTGGTCCCACTGTATAGAATTTAAATACTGTCTCAGTCCATCGTAGTCGCCTTTACGGAAGCAGTAACTCTTCCCTTTACCCCTAATGGTAGTTACCTCTTTGAGTAAATCCCACTTCAGCACACTGTGATCACTGCCACCTAGTGGTTCATTTATCTGCAGATTCTTAATGCATGAAGAATCACTGCTGATAATGAAATCAAGAGTATTACTCCCTCTAGTTGCCTCCCGAACATGCTGATGTAGAAAACAATCATCCAATAAATCCACAAAAGCCCTGCTAGTGTGTGAGTAACCAGCCCCCAAATTCCAGTCAATATCTGGGAAATTAAAATCTCCCATTATAAGACTCTCTGATTTACTGGCCCACCCTATTTCCCTGTACAGTTCCTTATTATACTCATCAGAGTCATTAGGCCTATAGCACACTCCTACTCTCAATTTTGATCTCCCAATGCTTATGTCACACCAAACTGACTGAACACTGCACTGTCCAGCGATGTCGACTGGCTTCACTTCCTTGGTTTTTATGTGTTTCTTAACTAATAGCATAACCCCTCCCCCCTTCCAATCCTGTCTATCCTTTCTGTAGACGTTGTACTCCCCAAATTGCAGTTCTGCATCCCTTATATCTGTGTGACACCACGTCTCTGATATCCCAACAATATCTGCCTTTGATGTTTTGAGCAATACCTCAAATTCATCAAATTTATTTACTAAACTCCTAGCATTGGTGTACACGCAAGTATACCTGCACCTGTTTCTATTCTTAGCTACCCTAACACAACCCATGTGTTTACTTGTACCGCAATGGAGCAGTCTCTGAAATACCATGCATCTTGTTTTTTAGGCTTCTGCTCATTCTAATAGAATTTGAATTTATGTTCCCTCAGGTGAGTAATCTAAGCAAGAAGAATCCTATCAGCATTGAGTTTGCTCAACCCATTCAAGGCCTTATACACATCAATTAGATCACCTCGCAGGTGCCTAGTTTCCATAAGATGCAATTTTCAGAACTTAAGCCTTCCTTGGTAACAGCAACATTTTGTTCCATTCACCAATCTCATTGCCCTTCTCTATATTCGTTTCAGCAGCCCTACATCTTTCTTAAAATGAGGCCTCCACACCTGTATGCGGTACTCAAGGTGTGGCCTGACCATTGCCTTATACAAGGAGACAATCACTTTATTATTCCTGCTAGCAAAATTCCTGTATATAATTGACAAGACACAATGAATCTTGCAGACTGTCTGCACTGCTCAGAAAACTTAATTTTTGACTGCACAGTTACCCCCAGGTCCTTTTCATTCCCCACTACCATAAGTGTAGCACCACACAATGGTAATTTACTTTTGTCAATGTTAAACTTCGGTTACCATCTCTCAGCCCATCTGCTCAACTTTTCTAGATCCTGTTGCAGTAGTGTACTGTCTTTAATAACCTGCCAACTTTTGTATTGTCTGCAAACTTTGATATTAACCCTGGTATACTTCATCAATATCATTGATAAATACAGAAAACAGTGGGCTGAACACTGACCCCTGCGGGACTCCCCTAATAACATTAGTCTGCAAAGAGCAGTGTCCATTGATTACCACTCTGTCTTCTCCCTCTCAACCATCCTTTTATCCATTGTAGCAACTTGCCCTTAATGCCATACTGCTCCAATTTGTACAATAGTCTTCCATGTGCATGGAATTAACTTCATACAATCCAAGTACTGTATATGATATCAAGATTATTTTTTCATTCAAATCCTTCGTGACCACATCATAGTATCTGATCAAATTTGTCAGATAAGACTTCTCATTAACAAATCCATGCTGTGTCTGAACTATAATTGTAGTCTCATCAAGATGATGCTCTGCTGCAGTGCTTCTTTAACCAGTGACTCCATTATTTTCCCTGGAACAGAAGTTAAGCTAACAGGTCTGTTACTCGTGTCACCTTTTGATCCACTTTTATGAAATGGGGACACACTTGCACATCTCCAGTGCATGGGGACCTCCCCGGAGCCCAAGGAAACTTTTAAAATTATGGCTAAGGGTTTGCTTACTTTCTTTGCTGCCTCCTTTAATGTAACTGGATAGATCCCATCCACCCCATGTGCCTTTCTTATGTTCAACTTCAACAATTCCTCCTCCACTTTGCTCTCAGTTATTACAAAATCATTTAGCTCCCTTCTAGAATTTGATAAGTGTCTGACCTCCACTTCCCTACAGACATTCTTCATCTGTGAATGTAAAAGCATAAAGCATAATACTCATTCAGTTTGTCAGCTTCCTCAGCAGGATCATCAACAATCCAACCATCAATAGCGAGTGGACCAATCTGATTCATTCCCTTCTAGAGTTTACATAAGTAAAGAAGTCTGCTGTTTTTCTTTGCATCCTTTGACACAGATTTCTCATAATCTGTCTTTGCTATGTAACCTCCTTTGTGACTTGTTTACAGACTAGCTTATATCTACCATACTCTTCTGTATCACCTGATTATATGTATCCCATGCATTTTTCTTTTCTTCCACGAGTCTCATTAGTTCATCTACCCTCCAATTAGGCCTAAACCTTGAACAGTATTTCTTAGTTGGGACAAAAAGCCTAGTAATGTCCAAGATTACTTCCTTGAATGCTTCCCATTTAGAATTTGCTGTTGGTAACATCATCACTCAATCCCATTGGATAGAATTTAAAAACTGTCTGAGACCACTGTAGTCACCTTTACGAAAGCAAAAACCTTTCCCTTTACCCAGTGGTGAGCTGTGAATATTTTAACAATGGGCTTGCAAGCAGTTTTGCCGACTTTTGAAGTGAAAATTCTTTAGTAGTGCCCCAGGCAGTTTTCACATTGAAGTGACTTGCGTCCGTGGATTGACAAAAATCATCACGAAAATGAGACACGAAATGATTCCCCCCAAATTGTACTACCTCCTACCAGGCAAGCTACGTGGCACTGTACAGTGTAGCGACATACAACGCAATCAGTTCCCCTACAGCGCAACCATGGTGTAACTTGAGTTTACATTTTAAATCGCCATATCTCAGCTTCTAACACTCTGATTTAAAAAATAAATTATTTCTTTAGTCATTCTCTACTGTATTTCATAAAAAATTTCAACATGTTGAAAAAGTAAACATTTCAAAAGATTCTAAAGAACTTTCAAACTTTCACTATGCATGCTCAGCGCGCGCACATACGCACACACACACACAAATTTTTTTTTTTTCATGATAAAATTTTAATATTGCGAATAAAAAATAACGTACAATATTTTCCATATCACAAATAACATAAATAATCACAAAACTTTCTAGAATGTAAAAACAAATATTACATAAAAAAAAAACAAACTATTCTAGAAAAGGTACAAAAAATCACAGCTTACCTGAAAAAAATTGTTAAACAAATATTGAAGAAAAATTTATTCCAAAAACTGCAATATAGAATATACTTTATTAATATTTGTTGCCAATCTTCTGCTTTGCTCAATAGCTGAGCGATGATTATGGAGGAACGATTTGACGTAATGATCCAGATCAAATTGAAGCAATGATTTTCTATTTAGATTTATGGTCATCATATCTGCAACGTGTTTAATTGTCAAAGATGTTCTTTTTATTGTCACAATGTTATTCATTACGCAGAAAGCTCGCTCAGCTTCAGCACTTCTAATCGCAATGGTTTCAAGGATTTTTCTGGCTTTTTTAATTGATAAGGGAATTTCACTGGAATTTAAACAAACTGTCTTCGACAAAATCTCTAAAATCATTAATTTTTATTTCATATTTTATTATAAAACTTGAATTTCTTATTCGTTTTTCACCCTCTTGCCAAGGAGAGGAAAGTTCTTCCATATTCCACATTTCCGGATAGCATACGTTTAAAATTTCTTTCAATTCCTCATTGTCAATGATATTGTTTTCTTTCTTTAATTTAAAATTGCTCTGTGGCATTAATAACCGATCCTTTAAGAATAAAACAATGCAGTTTAATAATTTGTCACGTGGTAATTTTTTAAATGTGTTCTTACTTTCGATTTTGATTCCTTCAAATTCTTTCGACTTCAATATGCTCTCAATTTTAGTTTCATAATTTCCTTCTGAATTTTTAAAATTATCAATAGCATTGATAGTTTGAATAATTAATTTATCTGCTTTTACTGTTGTGATGCTGCGACTTTGTAAAGCTTCTGAGAGGTAAGAGAGCTCCTGCAGGATGTCGATCATTAGTGATTTAAAAACTCGAGAAATTCGAATTTTTAAATCATTAGAAATTCGAGATTTAAAAGTCGGTTTAATAATCCAGAATATTTAACTTCTGATGCAAAATGTTTGCACAAAGCGGGATAATTCCTCCAAACCGCAATTGCTGTTTGCAAGCTACAAGCCGCCCATCGTGGCCCGAACTTTAATTTCCTCATCAAGTTCTTTAGCAATCATCTGTAAACTGTACACTGAATTAAAAATTTTGGCAGTAGTTTGAATTTCTTTATCATTCAGTTTGTCAATGACATTTGGAAGTACATGCCTTTGTGATTCTTCGTTTGTTTTTAAGAATTTTTTATGTGCCATTGACTCATCGTGAATGGATAGTTTTTTGCACAAAGATGCCTGTCTACTATTTTTATTCTTTCCATTCGGCTCTACCTTAATTTTCATCCATTCTTTTGAACCATGATAGTGTTTTTCTTGTTCAACACCTAAGTTTTTATATTTAGCAGAAACAGAACAACCTAATTTTCCATTTTGGATGTATAGCCACTTGTACTGAGTTTTAAAAAAAATTGCTTGCTTCTCATTCCAACAATCAGGTAGTTGCTGTTCCACTTCATAACTAACATATTGATCATTTATAATATCATTTATATTGATCATATTATCATTTATATTGATCATTTTAAAATAAACTGTTCTACATGAAAGAATGAAAAAGTTGAGCACATGTTGCTATATACCAAACAATTAGTAACACCAGCGCCCTCAGTTGGTTCTTTAGATTTCAGAACTGCGAGGGTGCTGTGAATGAACTTTTTCATTCTTTCATGTAGAACAGTTCAATGTGGTAAGCAGTTGTTAACTACTGATTTATTTATTGGTCATTCTAAATTATCTATTCTTTATTTTATTTTATTATTTGTTCAGTATAGAACATATACCATTTTGTGTAATGTGATAATTTATGATCAATCAGCTATTAATTGGGTATTAGGAATTAGTCATTCCTCTAATTTTCTATATTTTATCATTATCTTTATCTATTTAACACCATAAGGTGTCCTCTTATGGACACACCAGGATCCCTTACTAAAGGGTCGGGCAGTTACACTCCCGATTAAATCCCATGTACAATTATATAGATGCTTTTTTCTTTACTTTTCACTTTTTACTATCTAACTCTTAATTTTTCATACCTCGCGATCTATTAGAGTAATTCGAGGGAAATCGAGGTACTATTACTATACTTATCCCTACTTCCTTTCTCCTTATGTTAGCTATAGCCTGCTTTTGTATAAATAAAAAATAATACCACAACAGAAATTGAAAATTATAGTTGCCCTTCTTTTTTCTTATTTCCTTTTTCTATATATTCATTTCGAAGGTATCTGTCGGGCTAAATGTTATCTTGCCTGTTTGCTACTAAATTATAACAAAATTAAGTTTAAGATTTGGACACTGATAAGCAGGCAGATGGCAATCAGAAACAGATTAGCTCCGTTAATTATTGGTAGGATATATTGAGAAGGTTAGCCCTTGAAAAAGTCCCTTTCAATGTATCTCTACACCAATAGTTAACTACATAATCATCATTGTGTTATATATTTATATTTTATTACTAATTATATGTTTATTTCCAGGGTTTGGCCTTGTAGGCCTACGTGGGCTATTTTTGTCTTTCCTGTTTCCCTGACAATAGAGTCACCAACAACTACTAGTTCCTTTGGGACCAACGCAAAGTTATTTTGGCCTTGTGGCCTATTGTAAGATGTATACTGTTGTGTTCATATACATGTTCAGCATCTGTATAGTACTTATTGTGCTTTTACTATAATAACTATATATATATATATAAATTTATATATATATATATATATATATATATATATAGAAAATTATTTTAATGTTATGTGCAAATCTTTAATTTAACTTATGCTAATAATGAAAATACCGTGTACCCTGGGAGCGATGTATGTTGAATAAAGGGGGGGAAGAACGGAAAAGAGTAACGTTATAAACAAAGTGCGAATTTTGAAAAATGTAAAATTTGAAAAGAACGAAAATAGAAATAGCAGATTATTGAAAAGAACGACCAAAGTAGAAATAGCATTGCAGTATCTTTCATAATTTCTGTGTCATCTTCAGAGGTCATCCACCTAAATTATGAAAAAGAACAGCAATACTCTTACTTCTGTTTCTGACATGTTCTGTATGTCAAAAAAAAAAAAAAAAAAAAAAAAAAAAAAACACGTGTACGCGGACACGTTGTAAAAAATAATTTAGAATATAAATTTTGAAAAAATAAAATACAAGTTAAGCAAAAATATTATTCCAAAGTATAACATACAGAACATGGATGACCTTACAGAAGTAAGTAACCCGCCAAAAAGAGAAGACAAAGGAAGCGAGTGTCCGATTGACAAGAATGACAAGAATATCAATAACTTACCGCTACGTGACCGGTCGACAAAAAAGAAAGAGCCGGAGGCTAAACAGTGTATATATGTGAAGAAACGCTAGCGGCACCTAGCGTTAGACGAATTTTGGTGTATGTATATTTTGTAATTTACGTAAGCGGTGGAGCTATGCTAGGTTCAAGTTAAGTACATGATACTCAAACTTTCGGGATAGCAAAGAAATATAATTGCTTACAAAGTAGCAGTAGAGTAGCTAAACTTTGTTAAGGCGAAAAATTATGATTTGGTATAGTGAGAAAAATAGTACTCTGATATTGCTTTCGTTACACTAATCGCTCACAGAGTATAAAATGTAGAATTTAGTAAAGCAAAAAGATGATGAAATTAGGGATATAAAGTTGGGCTAGGGTAGTTCGGGGTTGCAAACCCGTTCCTATAGTTAGGACCCTGAACGACTGTCCGAGAGTAGGTGCACCATGTACTTAAGTCAGTTGTGTTAAAGTGTAAGATATATATAAGTTACAATTAACAAATAAATAGATAAATAAATCAAAATATAATCAAAATTAATTACAAGATAATTACAAGGTAATACACTATGTTAGACCAATCGGTGGGTACAAGTTTTCCAGACCGTAAGACACCAAAGAGGCCTAGTGTATTGTATTTACACTATTTACAAACTTGATGCGTATGGGAGTAATTATTAGTTATAAACTAATAATGCTGTTTATATTGATATCTATTAAGTTTTTGTGCCTTAATATGTTAAGGGCTTTATTGATATGATGACGCAGGTATTTAATAGGAAAAAGATTTCTGGTCAGTTTACTGTACAATGATCTGATGTTATCAATAACTGTTGTTTTGTCGCTGCATATCGTTGCAATTCTGATGCATTGTGCTAAGATAACGTTAGCATGTACCTGTTTGGAAATATTGGAATTCCATTGTGTATAGTTTACTATGCTAAAGTTGAAAGCTTCACGTTTGTTGTACAAATTGATGGAGGCTATACCATTTTTTATATTGATGTCTAGATCCAAAAAGTGGGCTGCTGTGTCAGAATTGTTAGTTCTTTCTAGTACAAGTTCGCTAGGGTATAGATGTGCATAATCCTGGATGAAATTCGGGCAGTTAATTACTATGAGGTCATCTATATATCTAAATAGTATTAGTTCCTGTGGAAATGAGGTTTCTGACCAGTATAGATATAGGTTGGCTATTATGCATGAGGCTGGGCTGCCCATAGGTGTTCCATTGGTTTGGTGATATACTGTATCGCCATCATATATGAAATTATTGGAAATACATAAATTAAGTATGTTGTTCCAGTAATAGGTGTTGCAGGAAATAAAATTCTTATGTTTATCATATATATATCTATACTGGTCAGAAACCTCATTTCCACAGGAACTAATACTATTTAGATATATAGATGACCTCATAGTAATTAACTGCCCGAATTTCATCCAGGATTATGCACATCTATACCCTAGCGAACTTGTACTAGAAAGAACTAACAATTCTGACACAGCAGCCCACTTTTTGGATCTAGACATCAATATAAAAAATGGTATAGCCTCCATCAATTTGTACAACAAACGTGAACCTTTCAACTTTAGCATAGTAAACTATACACAATGGAATTCCAATATTTCCAAACAGGTACATGCTAACGTTATCTTAGCACAATGCATCAGAATTGCAACGATATGCAGCGACAAAACAACAGTTATTGATAACATCAGATCATTGTACAGTAAACTGACCAGAAATCTTTTTCCTATTAAATACCTGCGTCATCATATCAATAAAGCCCTTAACATATTAAGGCACAAAAACTTAATAGATATCAATATAAACAGCATTATTAGTTTATAACTAATAATTACTCCCATACGCATCAAGTTTGTAAATAGTGTAAATACAATACACTAGGCCTCTTTGGTGTCTTACGGTCTGGAAAACTTGTACCCACCGATTGGTCTAACATAGTGTATTACCTTGTAATTATCTTGTAATTAATTTTGATTATATTTTGATTTATTTATCTATTTATTTGTTAATTGTAACTTATATATATCTTACACTTTAACACAACTGACTTAAGTACATGGTGCACCTACTCTCGGACAGTCGTTCAGGGTCCTAACTATAGGAACGGGTTTGCAACCCCGAACTACCCTAGCCCAACTTTATATCCCTAATTTCATCATCTTTTTGCTTTACTAAATTCTACATTTTATACTCTGTGAGCGATTAGTGTAACGAAAGCAATATCAGAGTACTATTTTTCTCACTATACCAAATCATAATTTTTCGCCTTAACAAAGTTTAGCTACTCTACTGCTACTTTGTAAGCAATTATATTTCTTTGCTATCCCGAAAGTTTGAGTATCATGTACTTAACTTGAACCTAGCATAGCTCCACCGCTTACGTAAATTACAAAATATACATACACCAAAATTCGTCTAACGCTAGGTGCCGCTAGCGTTTCTTCACATATATACACTGTTTAGCCTCCGGCTCTTTCTTTTTTGTCGACCGGTCACGTAGCGGTAAGTTATTGATATTCTTGTCATTCTTGTCAATCGGACACTCGCTTCCTTTGTCTTCTCTTTTTGGCGGGTTACTTACTTCTGTAAGGTCATCCATGTTCTGTATGTTATACTTTGGAATAATATTTTTGCTTAACTTGTATTTTATTTTTTCAAAATTTATATTCTAAATTATTTTTTACAACGTGTCCGCGTACACGTGTTTTTTTTTTTTTTTTTTTTTTTTTTTTGACATACAGAACATGTCAGAAACAGAAGTAAGAGTATTGCTGTTCTTTTTCATAATTTAGGTGGATGACCTCTGAAGATGACACAGAAATTATGAAAGATACTGCAATGCTATTTCTACTTTGGTCGTTCTTTTCAATAATCTGCTATTTCTATTTTCGTTCTTTTCAAATTTTACATTTTTCAAAATTCGCACTTTGTTTATAACGTTACTCTTTTCCGTTCTTCCCCCCCTTTATTCAACATACATCGCTCCCAGGGTACACGGTATTTTCATTATTAGCATAAGTTAAATTAAAGATTTGCACATAACATTAAAATAATTTTCTATATATACATTATGGTTGTAGGGTACCTTTGCTCTTGCAGTGTCCCTGATCCATAATTCATATTATTGATATTCCATTTTATCTCTATTCAAATTCAAATCCATTTTCTTTCTTTACTTAATTTTAATTTTTATTCATAATTATTATCCTAAGCTTTATCCAGGTTGAGCTCACGCCGCCTAGAACAGCTTATATACACCTTCACTTACATTTTTTATATTTCTACTCGATTTTCACTTGCAATATATTCACCTTCTTATCCCGATATTGAAAATACAGTTTACTTCTGGTTGCGCATACACTTTATTTATTTTGTTGTCCTTTTAATTATTATTGTAACTTAAAATTTTAATTTTAATGTAATTTTTATGCAATTTATATGAATGGAATCAGGTAACTTTGACAAAATACTACATGGGCAGAGTAGGATAAACTTGACCCCGGGTACACATGCTCTGTACTGTACTCCGAAACACGAATGTAACTCTGAACATACACATTTAACACACACAAGTCAGAGCACATCAGCATATAATGCTTCTAACTTAGATAAATATGGGATCCATATACTTAAATTTAACACCTGCAAGAATAAACTTTGTTTAACCTGTCCCTGCATACACCCGCAACATATTACAAATGATGCATCAAAACCTACTTTTTGTAAAACTAGTAATGTTATATACCTCATAACCTGCAAAACATGTAATATAAAATACGTCGGACAAACCAGCAATAAGCTACACGTAAGAATTAATCAGCATAGATCTGACATCAATAACTACTTAAAAAGAAATATTAACAATATAGAACAAGAAATAGAATATATGCATTTTCAATCTCACAACTTCAACAATATATACATATCCATATTAGCACAGATTAATAACGCTAATATTAGAACTAAACAAGAGGAAATATTTATGTTAAAATTAAAAACATTATACCCATATGGTCTAAATAATAAATTCAACCATAAAATTATTACCAATAACTTAGCAGATTGTTGTATATATGACAAATTTAATATAATAAAGTTCCATAGGAACCCTCGCAAACGTACTCATAAATCTAAAAATACTAGCAACAAACACAGTAATATTTTAGGTGATTTCGAAGTCACACTTAAAAACTGGGATAAGAACATTATAAATGTAAATGATATACATAATTTACTTTTCAGTACTAAACACAGTATACTGAAAGCATTGCACAAATTCATACGCACTTTCAAATTCGAATCCAAACATCTCTTTCATATAATAAATGATATTTGTAAATTTAATCTTAAAAACATAAGCTCGACAACACATGATAAAGATTCTATTATTATTTTGAACTTCAACAACCATATCATGGATAACATAAATATCAGTAAAATTGTAAATCAGCATAATCATCTACTTCCAAATACTAGTCCCAGTCATATTAAAGTAAGATATAAGTATAATAAACCCTTTGGATTATTAGCTTGCAACTACAAATCTATAGCTACCAGTTTAACATCACATATAACAGACACCAATAACTGCGTTTGTCAACAAACCAACATGCAGCAATATATTGATCCAGACTATGGACACATCATTACAGGAAATCTAAACATAGTTACGGACCCAATGCTAAGACATGTACTATCACAAGGATTCAAATTCAGGCCGCCCACCAAAATAAACATAACCAACTTCAATAAGCAGCTATATCAAGACCTGTTAAACTACTGCTTCCATCTAGCCTACAAAAATAACACGCCTATAGAAGCATACCATATGTGGATTAGCCATACATTCGCCCTATTCAAACATAAATATGCATTACAGAGTTCAAATTTATATTATCAGGGCACATACTATAACTTGACTGCATTAAAACAAAAACTGCTAGATTTTCACAAAAACTTCGTAATCACACCGGTAGATAAAGCAGCCAATAATTTTGCATTCATTTGCAAATATTTTTATACATATACTTTAACTAATGAACTTAACTCAAGCAATACCTACAAACCTATTTCCAGTACATGTAATATCATTACAAAAAAACTAATGGCCTTCAACAAAAAACTAAAGCTCAACTTAAATAATTACAGCTTACCTTACATCTACTTCATTCCTAAATTTCATAAAAAACCAACAGGCTTCAGATTCATAACCTCATGCAAAAATAGTTATGTACACAAATCAGGAAAAACACTTGAACGACTACTGCAACCACTGATGAATAAGATACATAACAGCAAAATCATAGGCAACAACCAACCTGTATTAAAAATTTTTGCAAAGTAATACAGTCAATAATATTCAAACCTTTGATTTCCATAGCCTATTTACCAGTATCAATCAAACCAATCTCAAATTGGTACTCAAAAATATATATGATAAACATAAGAATTTTATTTCCTGCAACACCTATTACTGGAACAACATACTTAATTTATGTATTTCCAATAATTTCATATATGATGGCGATACAGTATATCACCAAACCAATGGAACACCTATGGGCAGCCCAGCCTCATGCATAATAGCCAACCTATATCTATACTGGTCAGAAACCTCATTTCCACAGGAACTAATACTATTTAGATATATAGATGACCTCATAGTAATTAACTGCCCGAATTTCATCCAGGATTATGCACATCTATACCCTAGCGAACTTGTACTAGAAAGAACTAACAATTCTGACACAGCAGCCCACTTTTTGGATCTAGACATCAATATAAAAAATGGTATAGCCTCCATCAATTTGTACAACAAACGTGAAGCTTTCAACTTTAGCATAGTAAACTATACACAATGGAATTCCAATATTTCCAAACAGGTACATGCTAACGTTATCTTAGCACAATGCATCAGAATTGCAACGATATGCAGCGACAAAACAACAGTTATTGATAACATCAGATCATTGTACAGTAAACTGACCAGAAATCTTTTTCCTATTAAATACCTGCGTCATCATATCAATAAAGCCCTTAACATATTAAGGCACAAAAACTTAATAGATATCAATATAAACAGCATTATTAGTTTATAACTAATAATTACTCCCATACGCATCAAGTTTGTAAATAGTGTAAATACAATACACTAGGCCTCTTTGGTGTCTTACGGTCTGGAAAACTTGTACCCACCGATTGGTCTAACATAGTGTATTACCTTGTAATTATCTTGTAATTAATTTTGATTATATTTTGATTTATTTATCTATTTATTTGTTAATTGTAACTTATATATATCTTACACTTTAACACAACTGACTTAAGTACATGGTGCACCTACTCTCGGACAGTCGTTCAGGGTCCTAACTATAGGAACGGGTTTGCAACCCCGAACTACCCTAGCCCAACTTTATATCCCTAATTTCATCATCTTTTTGCTTTACTAAATTCTACATTTTATACTCTGTGAGCGATTAGTGTAACGAAAGCAATATCAGAGTACTATTTTTCTCACTATACCAAATCATAATTTTTCGCCTTAACAAAGTTTAGCTACTCTACTGCTACTTTGTAAGCAATTATATTTCTTTGCTATCCCGAAAGTTTGAGTATCATGTACTTAACTTGAACCTAGCATAGCTCCACCGCTTACGTAAATTACAAAATATACATACACCAAAATTCGTCTAACGCTAGGTGCCGCTAGCGTTTCTTCACATATATACACTGTTTAGCCTCCGGCTCTTTCTTTTTTGTCGACCGGTCACGTAGCGGTAAGTTATTGATATTCTTGTCATTCTTGTCAATCGGACACTCGCTTCCTTTGTCTTCTCTTTTTGGCGGGTTACTTACTTCTGTAAGGTCATCCATGTTCTGTATGTTATACTTTGGAATAATATTTTTGCTTAACTTGTATTTTATTTTTTCAAAATTTATATTCTAAATTATTTTTTACAACGTGTCCGCGTACACGTGTTTTTTTTTTTTTTTTTTTTTTTTTTTTTGACATACAGAACATGTCAGAAACAGAAGTAAGAGTATTGCTGTTCTTTTTCATAATTTAGGTGGATGACCTCTGAAGATGACACAGAAATTATGAAAGATACTGCAATGCTATTTCTACTTTGGTCGTTCTTTTCAATAATCTGCTATTTCTATTTTCGTTCTTTTCAAATTTTACATTTTTCAAAATTCGCACTTTGTTTATAACGTTACTCTTTTCCGTTCTTCCCCCCCTTTATTCAACATACATCGCTCCCAGGGTACACGGTATTTTCATTATTAGCATAAGTTAAATTAAAGATTTGCACATAACATTAAAATAATTTTCTATATATACATTATGGTTGTAGGGTACCTTTGCTCTTGCAGTGTCCCTGATCCATAATTCATATTATTGATATTCCATTTTATCTCTATTCAAATTCAAATCCATTTTCTTTCTTTACTTAATTTTAATTTTTATTCATAATTATATATATATATATATATATATAATTAAAAATAATAATTATTAAAATAAATAAAAATAAAAGAGAGAAGGTTTGCTGGCCAGGCCTGGGGAGCCCCAGCCAAGGGCCAAGTGCGAGATTTATTCTGTTGTGTGGACCGAAGGTGCAACGCACAGAACATTTAATGAACATTCATTTTATGATGAGATGATTTTTTAAATTACAAAAAACTATGACGCAAGTGTAAAATCCACGAGGACGCCCTAAAAACTAGGACATGTCCTCGGAAATGAGGACATCTGGTAGCCCTTCATTTAAAGGACATACAGACAGAAGATCGTTGTCCAAAGAACGAGCTATAAAATCTTTGTTCTTACAAATAAAAGTTCATGAACGCTTATTAATATTGAAGATACGTCAGCAAATGCAAAAACTATCAGTATTGCTCAAAGTCTGCTTGTACAAACAGACTATCCATTGTTATGCAGATTGGCTATATGGAATAAAATTCTTCATAACATTGACAGTGTAAATAAAGCATTGCAAGCTAAAGCTTTGCATATAATTAATAAGCAGATTGATAAAACATCAAAGAAATATGGGAAAATGAATTTCAAGTTATTTTCGGATATGTTTGTTTGTTTGTTTGTTTGTTTGTTTGTTTGGATTTTTTTGGCGCATTAGCAACTACGGCTATGATGCGCCAAGACTAGGTAATATTTTAAAAAATTTTTTTTTTTTTTTTAATTCTCGGTGACCTAATTAGTAAGGCCACCATGTCCATATATATAATAACAAAGATATAAAAAATAAATCAATAAAAACGTAACAATAACATAAATTAAATACAATTAAAAACTTTTATTAATTTAAAATAGCTAAAAACAGCAGACACGTTGTCATTGTCAGATAAAATCTGACTGAGTGTATACGGCTCAGTCAGATGATTAAAAGCGGTAAGACGGATATTGCTAAAATCTGGACAGTCAATTAAAAGGTGTCTAATCGTTAAAATTGTGCCACAGGACACACACATAGGAGGGTCATCAGCCCTCAGCAAAAACGAATGAGTTAAATGACTGTGTCCTATGCAGGTCCGGGCAAGAACAACTTCCTCCTTACGATTCCTGCGCAGACTAGACTGCCACGGTTCAATTACAGGCTTTATACGATATAATTTATTTCCAGTCTGTCTATTCCACGAATCCTGCCATTGGGAATGAACCTTTTGATGTACTATTTGCCTGTAGTCTGTATAGGGGATTAACAGGCAGCGGTTATTATTGAGAATTGCTGATTTGGCTGCGGCGTCAGCCAAATCATTTCCCCTAATCCCAATGTGGCTGGGAATCCAGCAGAAGCGGATGTCATATTCGCGTTCATGAAGAACGTGAATCTTCTGCTGAATGCTAGACAGAACTGGATGAGGATTATACCTCACAGATATTAAAGCCTGTAACATGCTAAGAGAGTCGGAATATAAAATGAACCGTTGGTATTGGCATTTACTAATTTGATCCAAGACTAACTCAATTGCGTGCAGCTCTGCAGTAAATATGCTGCAATCAGAGGGAATCTGCTCTGATATAGTGCTGTCTGTAAAGACAGCAGCAGATCCCACATATGATTCTGACTTCGAACCAGTCTGTGTAGACTGGCGCGAAGTCGGAATATTCAGTTCGGTGTGCTGAATGAAGCTGCAGGTAGACCGATGATGGAGTGTCCGACTTTCCCCAGTTTCTAAGCGACAAGTCGCATGCCGGGACACGAGCATGCCAGGGTGGAAGCGGTTGCTTTGATGTTTGGGCAACCTTGTCTACCTTGATATTGAGTTCGTTGAGTAGCTCTTGGACACGAATACCAAAAGGACGATTGGCAGTCTTACGGGTGTTGTACAAGTTTTCCCATCGTGGCTCAAAAACGAAGGGCCACGTAGGATGGTCTGGCAGGGATTTCAGTTTTAAAGCGTACTTTAAAGACAACTGCTTACATCGAAACGATAACGGTGGTTCGTTTGCTTCGACGTATAAACTCTGGACAGGAGATGTTCGAAATGCTCCAGTAGCAATACGTATAGCCTAATGATGGACAGGATCCAGCCATCGTAGTACACTGTCTCTGGCTGAAGAATATACTTGGGACCCATAATCTAATTTGGATCGCACAAGTGCACGGTAAAGCCGTAAAAGGGTGCATCGGTCTGCACCCCAGGATAAGGAGGACAGCGAGCGGAGCATATTAAGGGCTCTTGTGCACTTTGTGCGGAGTTGGCGAATGTGATCCAAAAAAGGTCAATTTTTTATCGAATATGAGTCCCAAGAATTTTGTGTTCGCTGCTACTGGAATAGCATTTTGTCCGAGCCTTAATTCAGGTTCAGGATGAAGATTACGCTTGCGACAAAAGTGTACGCAAACGGTCTTCTCCGGCGAGAACCTGAAGCCATTAGCAAGTGCCCAGGAATTCAGACTATCGATGGCTTTCTGCAGTTGTCTTTCAATAACCCTCATGTTGCATGACTGGCAAAAAATGCTAAAGTCATCAACATAGAGGGCACTGTCTACAGTTGGAGGAAGTTGTTCTGTGATGGAATTTATTTTTATGGCAAAAAGCGTGACACTTAATACTGATCCTTGTGGTACTCCCTCCTCTTGGTTAAAGGAGCGAGAGAGTGAGGATCCCACACGAACTTGGAACGATCGTTTGGCGAGAAAGTTTTGAATAAAAAAGGGGAGATGCCCTCTAAGGCCTAGGTTATGTAAATCTTTTAAAATGCCAAATCTCCAAGTTGTGTCATACGCTTTTTCCAAGTCAAAGAACACCGACACCAAGTGTTCGCGTTTTAGGAAAGCATCCCGGATGGATGCTTCCATTCTAATAAGATGGTCCAAAGTGGACCGGTTTCTTCGGAAGCCGCACTGGATGTTGGAGAGAAGGTCATATGTTTCTAGATACCAAATTAAACGAGAATTAACCATTCTCTCCAGGATTTTGCACAGACAGCTAGTCAGAGCAATAGGACGATAATTGGTGGTGACTTTTGGATCCTTTCCTGGCTTAGGAAAGGCAAGAACGATAGCCTTTCGCCAGGAGTCCGGAAACTTTCGGATATGTTGTTACCACAGCAGCAAAAACTGGTATACCAGCTACATTTCCAGAAGAAAGAAAGAAAGAAAAAGAAAAATGTCACTTTATGAATTTGCCGACGTTTTCAACTTATCTGCAGAACAACAAATTTTGTATTGAAATTAAATACGTTTTGGATGTTCTTGTCAATGACTTCAGCACTAGTTTTGAAAAACTGAATACTATTTCTTCAGAATTTGATTTTCTATTTCGTACTTCACTTGCATTAATTAATATATCTGACTTTGCAGAAGGCTGCTTCCAACCTTGCATTAAAACCCAATAAAGATTTAAATGCGTCAGATATTTCAACAGAAATTCAAAGTTTCAAAAATCATGTTTTATCAATTCTGCGGGATATAAAATCTGCAACCCCCTTTAAACTTCTCCGAATCATTCATGAGTATTGTCTAATAAAATGTTATCCAAACAGAAATAGCATTAAGATTTTTTCTTACCCTGCCTGGAATAGTAGCTAATTGTGAAAGATCCTTTGGTAAACTTAAATGGATTAAAAATCACCTTAGATGAACAACTGGACAAGAACGACTAACCAACATATCAATTATATCCATTGAAAATCACGTTGCACAAAACAAACTATGATAACATTGTTGATGATTTTGCTTCAGCAAAAGCGAAAAAAATTCAATTAAAAATACATTTTCATTGAATATTTTTAGTTTGTTATTATTTTCAAAGTATGTTTTTTATATTTCTTATTTTCTATGATTTTATTCTAGACATATAAATGTAAACTATATGATATCTGTGGGGATTTTTTTATTTCTTTGTAGACTCTAATGCATTAAGGGCTTAAGCCTCAAGCTGCGAAAGAGATTAGACTGTATTTTAGTGCAATTGCATCATTTATACACAGCTAATTATAGATTAGCAAATTTGCAATAGCGGCATCGTTTAAGTTACATCTCACATTGTGAATACCTTCACGACGAGTTGCCATGACATTGCACTACTTCGAATAAGTAACGCTTCACCTGAAGGAGAAGACTTGGTGGTGGTGGTGGTGGTGGTGGTGGTGGTGGTATCCATTCAGAATAAGTAACAATAGTCTTCTCCTTCGGGTGAAGCATTACTTATTCGAAGTAGTGCAATGTCATGGCAACTCGTCGTGAAGGTATCACAATATGAGATGTAACTTGAACGATGCTGCTATTGCAAATTTGCTAATCTATAATTAGCTATGTATAAATGATGCAATTGCACTAAAATACACAGTCTAATTTCTTTGTAGTTATATGTACATATTTTCTTTGTAGTTTGTATAGGACAATTTTTTTTTGTAGATAAAAACATGTATTTGTAAGTTTCTTTTTATTTGATATTTGTTTTGTTATATTTATTGTATTATTTTATTAATAAATATATGCAAATTATAGATTGTTTCAATAGTAATTTTTATAATAAATTCATGAAGATTAACGACCTACATATAATGGGGGTGTACTTATATTACTTTTGCCGCAGGCATAGGATTGCCTAGTGAGTGAGTAGATTCGTGAACAGACAACACTGTGAAATGTCACTCAGCATGCTATGTTTCATGTAACCAATCCGAACGGTTGTCTTAAGCCACATGGTAGGGATAAGTGAGCAATTGAAATAAGCCAATTTGTGTATGAATGTAGGTATGACAGAGAAAGTCACAGAGAAGTAACTACTCTGTGGAGAAAGTAATTGGTTGAGTTTCTGTGCCGGAGAGGTGTATTGTGTATTGCTCATTATCAAGTATTTATTAAAATCTATAATTTTAAATCTAATTTTTGGTTTCTTTATAATTTTTAAATAATATAACGCTTTTTTAAATTTATTAGCATGAAAAGACAGTCCAATTTATTGTTTTTTTTTGGAAGAGACAAAAAAAAATCTACTTATATGGATTCTGCCAGTATAATGGAGAAAATTGATTTTCGTAGTGAAGTTATTTCTTCAAATAATTCTACGAATACAAACATTGATAACGAAGATATTATAAATGATCAATATGCAATCTGTTATTGATAGCATTAATCTGATCTGGCTAATAACTTTTATATTCATCCCTATTGTTTATATATATATATATATATATATTTTTTATTTTTTTTTCCCTCTCTAACAGTTATCCTGGATTGGGGCTCCCCTGGGCCGGAGAAGTCTGCTTCTTCTCCTCTCCTTCCCTCTCTTCACTTTGCAGTTATTTTCTTTTCCTCCCTGGGAAACTCATTCCCCAGGGAGGAGGGTTAGCAGATAGTGGTCTTGCTTCCCACGGCTAGAGACTAGTACCTGGAAGCGGTTGTCCAGGTAATCGCTGATTCTTGTAGCCAGAACACTACACTAGATGCAGAACACACACATAAGCTCACAGACAAATTTTTTATGTCCTATCAGTTTCTCCCATGCGGGATGAAAAACTTATTTTATTATTATTTTTTCTCTCTCTTAACCCCCCCCCCCCCCCTCTTCCATTATCCCATTCAACCGACACTTTTTTTTTCCCCTACATGACACACACTGGCCTTACCTTGACAGAGTCTTTAAAAATTGAACAGAGCAACGAGGTGGAGATGAACTTCTGCTCTAGAAGCCACCCATACAAAAACACACAATATAAATACAACAGAATAAATAAAAATAATGTGCTGCTTGCATTAAGTGGACTATTATCAGAAAATTTTACCTTTTTATTATCCCCAAATTACACACGTGGACTGTACTTCATCATTTGTCTACTTGAAAATTGATGATAGTAGATTATTTGACCAATTTATGAATTTTAAGGAATTTGTTTCTGAGAAAAAGAAAGATGATAATTGGGAAAATTTATTAGCCAATAGAAAGTCAGCTGAATATTTTAATCAATGCAAGAGTACCGAAGTAAGTTCTGAGCTTTTAAAAATTGCTCAATATACATTTTCTATTTTTGCCCACAATAGGAACATAGAGTGTATTTTTGTTAAATCAATGGAGTAACATTAGAAATAAAATGGAAACAAATACTGTAAACAGTATTTTATTGGTTACTTATAATTTGAAAATAGATTGTAAAACATTTTATAATTACTTTCATTGTAATCTAAACTTACTGAAAATGATTGTCACTAACTATAAATAAGTATCATAATTTTTTAATAATAAATATAATTTTTAAAATATCCTTGTTTCTAAAACTAAAAATGTCCTAGTTTTTCAATTCTAGATCTGATAACCCTAAATTAGTTGAAATCTTCAAAGCATTCATTAAAATTTCCCAGCAACTAGTGGAACTAGAAAAAAAAAAAGTGAATATTCTTTGAATTCCAAAAAACGTACGCCCTTATATTTTAAAACATTTCCTTCACAGTGAAGACCTCGATGCTGTTTCAAAATCTATCAACATTTCATATTCAGAAAATTTATTTAATATCTCAGGTGCACTCATTTCTGTACCTCCCCCCCCCCATGATATTGCTACCATCACTAGTTCTTTGAATACTGTCCAAACTGTCGGAACCACTCAGATATTCAGCTACTGTGACCACGTAAACTTAGACAGGAAATATTTACTGGAAGGCATGGATCAGTCACTTCTCCGAAAAACAGATGACTGCTTGCTGGAATAAAGGCGAACCACAACACAGGTTGACCAGAGGCTATTATCTGTCTCGGCATTATGCGCTAATCTTCTGACTGGCTATGTAAAGCATATTCTAGCGTGAATTCTCAGTATATGGGGCAGGTAGCTGCATTGGTTTTATGGGCACCACTGACATTGCGCAACGGTATCCCTTTAACACCTTAATTCTAATTGCCTAAAGGTCAGAGGTGGGAATAGTGCATACAAGGTTCAGTCTCTCATAATCCGTTTGTTATATGGAAACTTCCTCCGTTCTACAGAAACTATTTTATATGTAATTACCAAGAGGAATTCAAAAATAAATTTGCTATAAAGAAGTTCATTAAACAGAGTTCCGACTTTAATTAAATCAAAAACGAAGGAATTTTAAAATACATAACTGGTCGAGTGCACCCTTACAATGCTGCACGGGGGGGGGGGGTCCCTCTCGCCCCAGTTCCTGGCTCTGGATACTCAATAGTTGAATTCACGATTTAATTTGTAACATAAATGATCATTTCAACGGCTCACAAATTTTCAAAAAAATTAACAATGGGCTCTCGCGAGCCCACTATAGCTCGCCACTGCCTTTACCTCAGATGGTAGTTACATCTTTAAGTAAATCTCAGATCGACACACTGTGATCACTACCACCAAGTGGTTTCTTTATCTGCAGATTCTTAATGCATGAAGAATCACTGTTTGTTTATAATCAGATCAAAAGTATTACTCCCTTTAGTTGCCTCTCGATCATGCTGCTGTAGAAAACAATCATCCAATAAATCCACAAAAGCCTTGTTAATGTGTGAGTGACCAATCCACAAGTTCCAGTCAATATTTGGGAAGTTAAAATCCCCTATTATAAGACTGTCTGATTTACTAGCCCACTCTATTTCTCTGTGCAGTTGTTCATTGTACTCATCAGTCATTAGGCCTATAACACACTCCTTTTCAACATTGCTGTGTCCACCCATGTCACCTGGATGCACTTCCTTAGATTTTAACTAACAGCATAACCCCTCCTACCTTCCTATCCTTTCTGTACAAATTGTACTCCTCAAATACTAATTCTGCATTCCTTATACAGTCTGTCCCTGACATACGTAAGAAGTATGTTCCGGAATTTCTTACGTAAGTCGATTTTTACATAATTTGGGAATGATTAATAAAACATTTGGCATATCTCTGATATGCCAAAATTACAAAAAAAAAAACACATAATATCCTCAGAAAAATGAAGAAAAATAGTTATATACCATAACAATTAAAAACTTTATCTGGGGACAGTGAATTAGCCAACATGTACAACAATATCACCCTTTATGTCCTTAAAAGATATCTGCTCTATGTCATCAACTTTTGCCCCTGGCAGATATACCCTGGTTTTATTCCACTTCTCTTTTTGCATAATATATTTCCTGTCTCCCCTGATGCACAAGAGTGAGCTCCAGCAGTGATGTAGGCAACTGAGAGCTTGATGGATTAGCCATTTTAATTCCTTCAAGGGCTTCTACTCTTCTCTTCAAACTCTCATCGATGCTCATCAGAATGCTGAGTTGGCATTAATTTCTTGCCACTCTCTGCACCTAGCACACAAAGACATCCTCCTTGGCTAGATAATGTCCTATTTCACCAAATCCACAAACATTTCACAAGTTGCACATTTTTTTAGGCTTTTTTTTGCATTGGAGAATCACCCCCTTTGTTTCTCCTCTGAGCCACAGTACTCCTGCTAATTTGTGCTTATTGCTTTGCTGCTCTAGTCTGGAGCATGATTTCCTTTTAAATTCTATTTAACTGATTAACAATAAAATGAATAAGGTTCATAAATTTAATTGATTAATTGACAATACCATGCTAAGTAAGCTTATCTGTGAAAAGATCTAAACCTCCCAAACACTTCCTAGTTCATTTCACAAATATACGTGGTCTCAGTTCTTATCTCAACAATGTCCATTTCCACCAGAATGCAGTCTACCAAACCCCATTTACTTTTTCTGACAGAATCTCAGTTATTGGTTGATTCTACGACTGCTCACCTCAGTTGCCCAAATTATTCGCTGTATGATTCTTTTCGCCTCAAAGGTGGTACATGTGCATATGCCCATTCCGATATTCCCCGTCAGAGTTGGTAATTTGGAATCTCATCTTTTCGATCTTCTCTGGCTTAAAATTTCACTACCTCATTCTGTCAAATTCATCTGTTGTCTCTACTATTCTCCCAACTCCACTAATCACTTGGAGCTCTTTGGTTTTCTCATTTTGCAACTTTACTTTCTCCAGTCCAACTTTCCTAACAGTGAGGTAATTTTCCTTGGTGATTTTAATGTTCACAACTCCAGCTGGCTTCTGTTTTCTAGTCACACAGACCCAGCTGTTCAAGATGCTGAGGCTTTTTCAATTACTAATGACCTCGCACAGATTGTTCATTTACCTACCAGAATACCAGACAATCCTAAGCATCCAACATGCTTGATCTTTTTCTCACAAACAACCCTTCTAAGTACACAGTCGAAGTGAGTGGTCCTTTAGGCACCTCAGATCACACTTGATGATTGTCTCTTCTCCAATGGAGCCTTTATCTCATGGCTATTCCCAACGGCTAGACTGCAAGTGGCCATTTCCACTTGCAGTCTAGCAAACCCCCTATACTTTTTCTGACAGAATCTCAGTTATTGGTTGATTCAACTACTACTCATCTCAGATGCCCAAATTATTCACTGTATGATTCCTTTCGCGTCAAAGGTGGTACTTGTGCATATGTCCATTCTGATATTCCCTGTCAGAGACTTGGCAATTTGGAACCTCCTCTCTTTGAGCTTCTCTGGCTTAAAATCTCTCTACCTCATTGTGTCAAATTCATCTGTTGTCTCTACCATTCTCCCAACTCCACTAATCACTTGAAGCTCTTTGACTTCTTCTCTTTGCAACTTGACTTTCTCCAGTCCAACTTTCCTAACAGTGAGGTAATTTTCCTTGGTGATTTTAATGTTCACGACTTCAGCTGGCTTCCGATTTCTAGTCACACCGACCCAGCTGGTCGAAATGCTCAGGCTTTTGCAATTACTAATCACCTTGCACAGATTGTCCATTTACCTACAAGAATACTGGACAATCCTAATCATACAGCTAACATGCTTGATCTTTTTCTCACAAACAACCCTTCTAAGTACACGGTCAAAGTTAGAGGTCCTTTAGGCACTTCAGATCACAACTTGGTGATTGTCTTTTCACCAATGGGGCCTTTATCTCATGGCTATTCCCAACCTCATGTTGTTTGGCATTACAAGGATGCAAAATGGGATGACCTGCAAGATTTCTTTTCCTTTGTGGGATTACTGTTTCAAAACTTCTGATGTTGAAATTTGCTCAGATTGTGCCAGTTAATTATTCTTGTATGAATGGAATCCTTTATTCCACACTCCACTTTAAAATCTTGTCCTTTATCTAAATCTTTCTTTTTCCAATAAATGTGCTACCTCTGTTCAAGGGAAGAATGTTGCATATCGTAATTGGCTTTTTACCAATTGTTCAGTTTCATTTTCTGCCTACACCAAAGCTCGGAACAATTGTAAAGCAGTTATTAATCAATCCAAACTAGATTTTGAACAGGCTAAATAAGAGTAGAAAACTTGCTTCTTGCCCTAATGATAGCTGAGCAGTCTGGTCTCTTGCCAAAGCTATTGACTTCAAGCTTTGCCCATCTCTGCTCCCACCTCTGTCAAAACCAGATGGTTCTGTAGTCACTTCAGCCAAGGATAAAGCTGACCTGCTAGCATCCCATTTTTCCTCTAACTCATGTATTAATGACGTTGGTAAAACATCTCCCACTATTCCCAACAAGCTCCATTGAATGCTGCCTGTGGTCTTCCATCAAAAGGATGTCAGAAGGATTTTAACGAATCGTGATGCTAAGAAAGCTCCAGGTGAACTTATTTGTGTCCTTTGCTGCCTTTTTTCACTTGCTTATTCCAAAGGTGTTTTTCCTTCTGCTCGGAAATTTGCTCATACCATCCAGCCAGTTCCTAAAAAGGGTGACAAATCTATCCCATCCAATTATTGTCCCATTGCAATTACTTCTACTCTTTCTAAAGTAATTGGGAAATCAATTAACCGCCAACTCTTAAACTATCTAGAAACCTTCCATCTGATCAACGATTGCCAGTATGGATTCCTTCAGTGTCGATCCACTGGTGATATTCTGGCTTAAAATATGTTACCAATTTATGGACATATTCAATGGAAAAGTTTGGAAAAACACAAGCAGTTGCTCTTGACATCTCAAAGGCTTTCGATCATGTTTGCTATAAAGGTCTTCTAAACAAGCTTCCATCTTATGGCTTGCCAACTGTTTTTTGTAATTGGTTATCCAGTTTTCTCTCTGACTGCTCACTGAGGGTGATGGTAGATGGCTCTCTGTCTTCTATCTTCTTCACTAATGCTAGTGCTAAAGTTCAGTTCTTTTCCTCTTGTATACAGTAACACCCCAACTTATGCGAACTCTGAGTTACGCGGTTCTTGATTTTTTCGTTTGGCAACACTCCCGCCCACTATCTTCAAGGTCGTTTTTCATATGCTATCGATATACGGTGCGACGGCGGAGAGTGAGAGCGAAAGATGAACAAAATTCAACTTTGTTGCCGCATGAGCTGCACACAAGAATTTGCATTCCAACTGTCATATTTATGTGTACGTTCAAATTCTTGCTCAACTTATGTTGGAAATTACATTGTTTTCACGAAGAAAAAAACTTTCCAGGCTTTAAGGTTTCCAAAGACCGATTGACACTGATGGTTGGCCGGAATGCAGCTGGTGACTGCAAGTTAAAACCTCTCTTAATATATCACTCCGAAAACCTAAGAGTTTTAAAAAAATATATCTAAAATTAGCTTACCAGTGATTTGGAAGTCAAATCATAAAGCTTGGGTGACAGTTTCTGTTTTTGAGGACTGGTTTGGTCATCACTTCATATCCGAAGTCGAACGTTATTGCAAGTCTAAACGGATTCCATTTAAAGTGATGCTTCTTATTGACGATGCACCCGGTCACCCTCCTTCCACCCTAATTAATTTTGACCCACGTGTGAAAGTTGTGTTTTTGCCTCCAAACACAACCAGTTTGCTTCAACCGATGGACCAGGGAGTCATCAAAACATTCAAGGCCTACTACATGAGGCGTTCGTTTACACGTCTGAATGAAGCTATGAGACAAAATACTGAGGTATCTGTTAAAGACTTGGAAACAATTCAATGTTCTAGATGTCGTAAGAATCATTGAAGAATCTTGGGATGAAATTCACAAAAAACATTGAATGGTGTCTGGAAGAAACTTTGTCCATTTTTTTTTAAAAAACGAGACGAAAACAATGCCAGAAACTGATCATGTCGCTCATGTGATAGAAGAAGTTGTTGATCTTGCCAGGCAATTAAATTGGAAGTCAATGGTGATGATGTCAACGAGCTGTTGGATTCACATAGTCAGGAGCTTACAATAAATGAGCTCATAGAGATGCATGACCAAAATGTCACTGAAGTATCCGACACTCAGACCCAGTTCCACCAGAAAAGCACATGAAAATTGCAAGCTTGACAGAAGGTCTCAGCTCAATTGAAAAGGGCTTAAAAATTTTAGAAAACATAGACTCCAACGAAGAACGCGTTATAGCTACAAAGCAAGGAATAAAAAAATTATTAGCTTGCTACGAAGAAATTCTGCATGAAAAAAAGGTGCTGTGTCGTCAGACGAATTTGTTAGATTTTATGAAGCCATCGACATCGAAATAACTTTTTTACGTAACTCATTTATTTTTTTAATACATATTTTGTTTTAATATGTATAAAGAACTGCAATTTTATTAAATATTTTTCTTCTAAACTAGTGTTTTTGTTAGTCCTTGGTCCCAATTAAACAAAATTTATATGTATTTATATGCAAAGTTGTACCCCAACTTACGCGAATTCGACTTAAGCGATTTTCTTCGGACCCACCTATTGCGTAACTTCGGGGTATTACTGTATTAATGATCTTGTTCGATTGACCGGAAATCCTATCCATAGTTTTGCTGATGATTGCACATTGCATTCCACTTTCCAGTTTGAGAAACATTGCCCTGCTCAATCAGCTTCAACTTCTCGAATATCCGCTACCTTTTCCTTAAATGCCGATCTCCAGGTAATTCTCCAGTGGGACGAAGACAACTTAGTTGATTTCGATCCTTCCAAAACCCAGCCCTGTCTTATATCTCAAAAAAAGGAATATTCTGCTCCTATACTTATCTTTGGTGACACTCCGATTTCTAGGTAAGTTGATATATCTCTTTTGGGGTTTACCTTGACTTCCAATCTCTCTTGGCATAACCTTGGCATAAGCACATTACAAATATTGCTTCATCTGCATCTAAAAAACTTGTTTTTCTCTTTCGCTCTTAGCATTACTTTTCTTCCAACAGCTGTTCATTCTGTACAAATTGCAGATCCGCTCTATCATGGAATATTGTTCCCACATCTGGGGCGGTGCTCCCAAAATCTCTCTCTCGCTTCTAGATTCCATTCAGAAGAGGGCAGTTAGATTAATTAATGACTGCTCCACTCATTGTCTCGTAGACACACTGTTTCTGCTATATGCCTTTTCTACAGATACTTCCATGGGCACTGTTCATCTGAATTGGCTTCTTTATTTCCCTCTCTCTCTCTTTCAAAACAGTCTGAACACGTGCCGCCAACATCCATTTACTGTCCAACTTCAAACTTACAGAACCAACTTTTCATCTCCCTCGTTTATTCATTCAACTGCTGTTTTCTGGAACAACCTTCCCTTGTATGTATTTCCTGAAAATTACAGTCTACAGAAGTTCAAGTCTAATGTCAACAAATATCTCCTTTCATTTTCTCAACTTCCAACCCAAGCATGGTAGTAAGTACTATAGGTTCTAATAATATATATATATATATATATATATATACACAGTTCATTTCTGTTATTTGGGACACATCGGGACTAGTGCATTTTGGCCCGCTTAAGCGGCTGCCCCAATTATCCGAAGTTTCACGTAAATAGTTAAAAATACAATGTACCCCCCACCTTTACAATTAGTTCACTATACAATCAAATCATGTTACGACGAACTCACCATGGTAAAGTACCGTTTACTATATGATATGCAGTAAGCGCAGGTCGTTGTGATCACGTTTGTGAATTGAATTTTAATTCTATTAAACAGCGATTCTAATTAGTGAAAATAGGAGGAATATTATCCACAGGCTATAAAAGCAAAGATATATCCTTTATTTACCTTACCAATTAAAAAATTAAATGATACGTGAAAATCGGATGAATATACATGATAATCGGAATAATTAATACGTACTGCAATATGTACATACGAACTAGTTGACATTTCTGTTCACTGATATTTGTGGGTGGGGGGTTAAAATTTAAAACAGTGAAAAGATAGGCAATCAATAACAAAGAATACGGCACACACAAATTGCAAGTAACACAATATGCGCAAGTGAGAACCGAGTAACGAGTTACAAAGCTTTAAAAATAGGAATGAAGATATCTGAAAATCGATTTTTTTTTTTATATGATTGAAGGTTTCATGGAAGTGTAAACACATTTTACCATAATAACCCACAGAATTCCAGCTGTCGGTATTATCGCAAATTCAGTAAGATCGAGTTTACTGTCTGTTTATGATAGATTTCTCTAACAGAAAGGCCAAATAAACAGGTTACTGCTAATTGTTTTATGGTTGTGACCTCCAGAATTTCGACTGAACCACGTGGTACCGTTGGAGACAATTGTACGGTAATCTCCAGTGCTGCGGTCTCCTGCCCCGATTAAATGCCATGCTGTCCCAATTAAGCGAAGTAAACCCTGGCTATTTTCTCGATTGGTTTCTGTTTTTTAAGATTTGCCCCAAATAAACGGCTGCCCTGATTAACCGGTGGCCCAAATAACCGGAATCCACTGTATTTTCATATGTGCCTATTGTCTTCACCATGTCCGTCCACCTTCTGCAAATAACATGACTCCCATTCAATGTTTCTGAGTTACCCGGAGAGATTGTTAATTTTAATAGTCTGTGCACACTTTGTGTGTATTGTTATATAAGACTTTTGAAGATATACATTCACATAGAGAGAGAAAACAGATTAAAGAAAAAAAGTATATGGGAGGAGAGTAATAAATATTTTTTATACTGAATGGCTACTTTTTAGAGAATGTCAAACTATAGAATTTTATTAAGTTTTCTGTAAAATTAAAATTTTAGTAATAATTAATAAGGGGATAACTATACTGGTAGGTCTCGAGTTTACGAGTTAATTCGTTCCTAGCGCATGCTCGTAAAGCAGAAATTCATTTCCCATAGACGTTATGCTAAAAACGGGCTACATTTTCAACAATGAAATTTGACCACAGTAATGTTAAATAAAGGTCAAATTTCATTGTTGAAAATGTAGCCCGTTTTTAACACTCGTTGCACACTTGTTGATTGTCCTTTAACAGTCATTCCAGCTGCATGTTTGCTTACGATCTCATATTTTGTTTGCAATGTTTTTCCTCTTTGCTGTTTCTTTTTATTAACATCTCTCTCTGCAGTATTACTTTGTTTTGGCATACTGTACAGTATTAATAAAGGGGATAAATTTAAAATAAGACAGCAAAAAGGAAGAGCAACACAACCACCTTTTTAACTTCAGCGAATCTGATTTAAATAACTAGATAAAAAAAATTAACTAGATAAAATAAAACAAAGAACTGCTTTGTTTTTGTGAGTCAGTGAGATGATCTCGTCTTCCTGAACAAACAAATGTATGCACAGTTATTTGACTATACAATATAGTAGCTTTGTTACTTTATTGTATGGTATTGTATACATTGAAATTCCCCATTTATGAATGTTTAGCATTATTTATTGTAATTAATGGTCACATTTTTGATTTTTTTGATACTTGAAAAAAAAAAGAACTTGTAAAGCGTTGAACTGCCTATATTTACTTTTTGATTGTTCATATGGTCAATCCATCCCCAGGGAACATTTTAATTTAACTAAACCTTTGGCTGTTTCTGTGCAGCATCTTCAGATGCATACTATGGAGCATATTCAACAGGAGGGAAAGCAGATTAAATAAAGAGGAGATAGCAACAGGAGAATTTGTTTATGTAACAAAAATTCAAACATAAGTTGCTTTGACAACAGTGTACACAAGAGAAAAGAGTGGAGCATCCCAAATTGTGTACCAGTTCTTTGATTGCTGGTTAACACTTCATTAGCTGCAACTGAAAAAACATTTTCTTAACCTTTGATTGAGTGATCAGGATTGTGTGTGTTAGAAAACAATGGCACTATCCTCTTCTCATTAATTCTTTAGCCATAAGTTTGTTCACATAAAGTTATGGTTAAAGAATCTGTACAGAAAATGTGTGAATGCATGTTCTATAGTGAATTGATGCCATATTTTAAAATAGCAGTTTTTGAGAAGGAAAGTAGGTCAGCTAATCATTAGCATAGCAACAGTGTTACTTCCTCTGGCAATACTAACTGTACTCTGTTTCAATCTAAATTGACACGACTAAGAAAGGTTCAGTCTCCTTGCATAACAAAAGGCATAATTGCATTAATGTTCCCTGCTCCTATCTGTATCGATTTTCTTTTGCCAATATAACAAAAATATAAATTTAAAAATATTTATTAATATATACAGGGTCATCAAAAAGGTGTCAGTGATTTCCCTTTTGATTATCTTCAGAAATATTTGATCGATTGCTGTGATCATAGCAGCAAACAGTGTGGTAACTCACTAAGTTTTATTTGACACCTCAACAATGACTTTGGCTGTGCCATGAGTGTGTGTGTGCAGAATGACTCCTACGTGCACTGCCTCAGTCAGTGTCAGCCTTGGCCAGCAAGAAGTCCTGACCCGACACCATTAGACTTTTTGTGGGTCTACCTAAAGAACATTGTCTATGCAGAAAAGATTCTCGATCTGCACCATATAAGAGAGAGGATCACAGCTGCAATATCAACTATTACGCCGGAAATGATTGAGTGCCTGTGGATGGAGATCGATTACCGCTTGGATATTTGCTGACTAACGAACAGTGTTCATATTGAAACATACTAAGGTATGAAGTAAAACTTGAGATAATCCTGTAGATATTAACAAATAAATCAATTGATTGATGTAAATATTTGCATTGTTATTTTATCATGAAATCACAGATACCTTTTTCGATGACCCTGTATTTAAAAAATAAATGTTAATGTATCACATGTCAATTTTCTGATCAGTACAAACTAAAAAATAAAAAAGGTGCAGGTAGTATTAAATGCAGCACTAAAACATAATGAAGGTTAATGTTATCACTAAACTGTGATATTCCAAATATACATTTACAATATTTTGCTTAACTACTTTTGACTGGTTCTCCCACTTTTATTTTTGTGATAAAGAGATGTTTCAGATTGCAATGTTTATGCAGAACCAGAAACATTTTCTTCCAGTTTAAAAACTGCATGTCTCAAGGTCAAAGAGAAAGGCACTGATAACAGAGTGATGTCACTTTTACAAGGATTAAAATGAATGGGGGAAGGGGTTGGAAATATATAAAAATGTTTAGCTCCAAATTTATACAACATGAAATTCTATTTTCAGTATATTTTCAGTGTTGCAGTATTTATGACATCATAAAATAGGTGTAAAATTGGCTAAGGTAGGCTTTTCTTTGGTGTTAGCTTATGGTATTTGACTGGTTAGACTCTCCATTTTTGGGACCGGGTTTTTTTATGTTCATGTTTATTATATGTGCTAATGAACAGGTTAAAAAAAAACAAGGTATTAATTGGTTATGATAAACTAGCAAAATTTCAGTAAGCTGTATGTTGAGATGAAAACAACTTTGGGGTATAGCGAGGGTTTAGTGTCAAACAATGTTAATTACAAAATTGCATTTTTGTTTTGAGACAACTTTAGTTTTACACTATACAAATAACAGTGCTTGTCATGTCACACAGCTGTATCTTTCTAGTACTTTCAGAGGCATACTTTCTCTAGTACTTTCAGAGGTTTTTTGTGAACTTGCCAATTCGTGGCTATGTGCCTTTTTCCATTAATTGGTAAATCATAATAAATAATATGTACAGCTGGACCTCTGTTTAACGACCTTCTTTATAGTGAAAGAGAATTCTCTGAATTTTCTATTCAGAGAATTTTTTTGAATTCCCTTTGTAATTACATTTAAAACAGTTTCCGTAGAATGAAGAAAATTTTCCATATAACACATGGATTATGAGAGACTGGGTATGCACTGTTTGCACCTCTTGCCTTCAAGCAATTTAGGCAATAGTGCTGTTGCTAAGCATGATTTAAGAGCCGTAAAACCTATCCAACTACCTATCCCAGGTAGTTGGATAGGTTTTACGGTTGTAGTTGACCAACTCAAAGTCGAGTTGGTCAACTACATTCTATGTATCCATAGCCAATAGGCAGATTAAGGCGTATTTGGACAATAGGCTCAAATACAAATAAGAAGCGCAAAAACAATGTATTGCATTGTTTTTGAAATAAAATAACCATTTCTTTTTTTTTTTTTTTTTATATTTCCTCTATGCAGTCTTTCTACATGGCACTGATGTCCGCTTTTTTCTCTGGTGACATGTTTAAAATTAATTGGGCTTTTGTTGTTTTATTTAAATTATAAATCGTGATATTCACGATTACCTGTTTTATATAGCAAGCGCAAAAAACACTATGCGCACATTATTTTTAGCTTCTAACTTATTCAGTATCGTAGAATCTTAAATTATAAGATTTACCTTTTTACCTTATACCTTTTTAGTAGGACTGATTCTCTCAACGCTCAATAGCAAATGATTATAATATGAACCTACCCCACATGCATAGTCATAAACAAATCAAATTAAAATAGTTATTAATTAAAATCATTATGCCTTCAATTCTCATATCACGCCAAGCGAATCAGAAATAGTTACGGAAAGACGGTGGCCACCAACTAACATTGCATGCCACCATGAGAATTGAAAAACAGTTGTAGCAAAAATCTAAAAATCACGAAACAAATAAATATCCATTAATTCACACACAATTTAAACTTTAAAACTGTTTTATAATTTCTTTTAAGACTAATTTATTCGGTTTGTTACTGTATTCACAAGAAGTACAAAAGAGATTCGCGAATGATATTCCTCCCCATCTGTTTTACATAAAATTAACAAAACCTGACACGGCACTCTTTATATAGACCAATGTATGAATTACTATTCATACATGCGCGCAAGCGTCCACGAGTCTGAAATATTTTAAGGTCTGCATATATTAATAGTCAACATTTAATCTCATCTCTAATGTTTCAGCAATTAATAATTTAAAATATTCCTGCTGTTTATTAAGAAGTTTCGATTCATTAAAAAGGAACACATGTCCATCAGTGATTGCATGAAACACAAGCTCAATATATGAATAGTAAATCATACATTGGTCTGTATAAATAATCTCGTGTTAGGTTTCGTTGATTTTATATAAAACGGGGGGGTTATAATTTGCAAATCACTTTCGTACTTCTTATGAACACAGTAACAAACTGAATAAGTTGGTCTCTTAAAAGAAGTTATAAAACGGTTTTAAAGTTTAAATTGTGTGAATTAATGGATATTTATTTGTTTCGTGATTTTTAGATTTTTGCTACAATTGTTTTTCAATTCTCATGGTGGCATGCGATGTTGGTTGGTGGCTGCCGTCTTTCCGTAACTCTTTCTGATTTGCTTGGTGTGATATGAGAATCGAAAGCATGATGATTTTAATTAATAGCTATTTTAATTTGATTTGTTTATGACTATGCACGTGGGGTAGGTTCATATTATAATAATTTGCGATTGAGTGTTGAGAGAATCACAGTCCTACTAAAAAGGTATGAGGTTTCCTCTTATAATTTACGATTATTATAATAATAGGGCTTATTGGACTTCATAGTCCCTTTTGATTCAAATTAGTATCGTAGAATATACACAATGCGTGAATTGCAAACTGCTATGCATTCGAGCATGCACTGATGAAGCGGTCACCTGATTGGTCCCTTCAAAGTTATGTTTTGGATGGCAAATAGATCTATGTTGCTGTGCAGAATGTATTAGATTTAAGGATGTGTGCAGGCTTGAATCGCCCTCTTTAAACATGCCATTTGGCAAAAATTAATTTTTACTCTGCTCTCATCCTGATTTGATATCATCTAGGGTGATTTCATCAGCTAGCTGCGGGTGTAGAAATAGCTTGGCACGGAACTGATGTGGCCTGTCAGTAGTGCCCTTCTGATGCCGGTGCCCTTGGCACCTGCTCCAATGCCAAGGCGTTCCTATGCCACTGAGTACTTCACAAGTTATCTTAGGCTATAAGTACATTTCCAGTAAACCAAAAAAAAAAAGTCAAATGACCTTTTCTTGGTTAACTACAAAATGATTTTGTAGTGATTAACTACAAAATGATTAACTACAAAATGATTTTGTAGTTAACATTGTTTGACACCTAAACATTTGATAGGTTCCTAATAATGAATTTTTTATTGATTCCTGAGCACACACTCCAAGTTTCGTAGGAGAATTCTGAATCTGTTTGCGTGTGCGGGCAGGCACATATGCATTTAATTTTGTCATTACTGTACTTAAATAATTTGTGTTCAAACAGAAAAATTTTGTTTGTTTGAGTAAATTTTTTTTTTCTTTCTATGTTTGCCGAGAAGACATTGACTGGAAAAGAGGTAATTATATTTAAGTCTTAATTTTTTAAAAATTTGTTCAAATAACATTCTCAGATATGCTATATAAAATTAAGGGGTTGATTCAGTAAATTCATCTAGACTTTCCTTTGTGACAGAAAGTTGAACCTAGACACATTTATTAGTTTTTTTCTATGTGGTTGCTAGCCAAGACGACATTTCTAGTACAGATAGTTTCATTGGTAAGTAGGCATGTAGAACATTTCTAGTTACCATTAAAACCATGTTGTTTGTTGAAGAAATCACTAGGGCAAAAATGCCTATCAAAAATGGGCACGGGATGGAAAGACATCTCAAGTGTTCAGGCAGTGGAATATAGCAGGTGCATCTAAACTACTTTGGCTTGCTGTCTATGTGATAGCATGTGAATTATGTGCAGGCTCATTGTCTTTGAGCACCAGCACACATTTAGTTAGCACCCGTTGATATTTAAAGTTCAAATCTACACTAAGAAAAACAAAAGGCTGTTAATATGGCTTGGTGTCATTTGTCTGTTTTTAAGATAACACTGGCATGGCTGTCAGCTCTCCAGGCTTACAATTCAGTCTTTTTTGATATGATTTGATCCCATTTTGTATCTTGCCATCATGCCATAATTTGTAACATAATTTTTCTCCACTTTTTTCTTTCATTAAAAAAAAATAAAGCTATATTGAAATCAACATGAAAAATTCTGTGAATTTCTTATTTTTAAGAAATAAAACTTTAATAAACACTTGAAATAAGAAGTGATCATTTAATTGACAGACTAGTGCAAGATCTTATCTTAATTGTCATCATCTGAATCTTCTGTAGATTTCTCCTCGAAATACTCTTCTTGAATTTTAAAAATTTTTTCCATGGTTGTATCCATGCATTAAATGTTACTTGCAAGCCATTTTTCGAAAGACTAGGAAGTGCTTCCATTGCAGCTCTGCGAGCATCGTTGTTGGATGCAAAATGCTTGCCTGTCAGAGCATTCTTCAGATGGGGATAAGCATAGTGAATAGGGGGGGGTGTTGGAACATTGGTACCTATGACAATGATCACTCGCTTCAAAATATTAGCCGTACGGGGCCTGGCATTGTCTTGATGGAGAAACCACTTCACACTGGAAAGTTCTTGACGTTTATCATGAATGGCACAGCGAAGTTTGAGTCTGAGAGCCTCAGAGTATGCTTCCTTATTCATAGTTGTTCCACAGGGCACAAAATATGTAACAAGAATGTCTTTTTATGTCAAAAAACAGAAGAACCATTTGTTTGTCAGCCAAACGTGAAACTCCAAAGTTTCTTAGGCCATGGTGAATCAGAATGCTCCCACTCACTCGACTGTTGTTTTGTCTCTGGATCATAATGAAAAATTGAAGTTTCATCATAAGTCACTATTCGATTTAAGAAATTTGACCTTGAAAGAAGAAAGTTTGAAAGAAGTTTCAAAATGATCAAGCATTTCTTTGTACAAGTTTACTCTTTGCTGTTTTTGTTCTAGAGTAAAATTGTATGGAATCCAGCAGGCACAGATTTGTGGCATTTTCTGGTGATCTTTCACAATATTGTGAGCACTACCTATGAAATGGTCATTCTAACAGCTAATTCACAAAGTGTAATTCGGCTGTCTTTGTCCAAGATTTCTTGGGCTTTGGCTATTTGCCCAGGAGTTGTTGAGGAGGAAGGCTGACTAGGGCTTGGGTCATCTGCAAGACTCATGGCCTGAATCACTTGTGCCATTTAAATATTTCCATCCTAACAAGACATTCAATACCATATGTTTCATTCATCTCTTTAACTGTTTCCAATGCATTTAAGCCCATCTGACACAATAATGAATCACATATCTCTGTTCAATCTGTATGTCCAGCATGATACCTGCTTTAAAATGAACATCACTGACACATGGCTAAAAAAAAAAAAAGAACTCTGCTCACACAAAACTAGCTAGACAAGTACTGGCATGCATACACAGTCTGCTCAGTGATCAGGGAGAGTGCCTCTAGCAGCAGTTACGGAAAGTTCGTGCTGTAAACACAAAATCTTGCACCGGTCTGCGAATTAAATGATCACCCCTTGTAGTTTGCCATAGGTGGTCAGTTAGCTATATACAGTAAACCCCCGCAAATAGCAGGGGTTACGTTCCTGAGAAATGTTGCGAATACCGAAAACGCGAATACTGAGTTATGGCTCACATAGTAATAAAGGGGTTCCATTCCAAAGTATGAAATATATAAGAAAAACTAGTCTAAAATTTTGTCTACGTATGTATTATATCTACCTTCATAATATGACTATGTACATAGACAGTACATAGTGAAATGCAAGCGTATGGCATCGAAATGAAAATAAGAAACAATTTAATATTAAATGTAATATTTATTAGAAATTTCAAACCAGTGCCTTTGCTAGCAAAAAACACTTATCCCGCCAGTGCTATCACCAGTTTCGCTAAAGTGTTGATAAAGGAGTTTTGCCTTTTCACGAATGATGAGTGAACTTAATGGAATTTTATTTTGAGTTCGGTCTTCTATCCACAGATTTAAAGCCTTTTCCATTTTTTCTAATTTAACATCACGAGTTATAGAGCAAATTTTTGAAGCAATTAGCGCGTTTTCACGGACACTACGGTGGATTTTTTCTTCCGTTTTTTTGATTGATCGTACCGTTGACTCATTGATTTTATAATGTTTTGCCACTGAGGAGACACTTTCACCATTAGAAATTTTGTCTAATAACTCAATTTTATTCGCTAATGTCATCACCTTCTTTCATATATTCACATTTCCCTTGTTATTCGTAGCCATATTTTTGTACGGGTTAGAAAGAACTTGTCCACAATAAAGTCACTTTCTTCCATTAACACGCTCAAAAAAGTCTGTTTTACACTGCAAAATGGTAGATTTATCACTTGTAAGCATATCAATTTATAAATTGATAAATTTATTCAATTATAAGCATATAAATTAAAAGCAAACGACGAAACCTTCCATGGCAAGCGCATAACACATACTGAACAAGGATTGGCGAGAAATATCCACGCTCGCGATTTTGTCACCCCTCTCCCCCCACGTACTGAGCACTGTTTTGACCTGGAAAGATAATTTTAGCCACGCCCATGTTTTTTTTATGGCGGAAAATGTTCACGGCACTTTAAAATTCACATTTTTTTAGCTTTCATTTTATATTAAATCAGCGACCGCGAATACAGATACTGCAAATAGCGGGGGTTTACTGTATATATATACATGGTGGCAGACAAAAAAACTGCATCACTTGTGAATTTTGCGCTGCATTGTGGGTTGCAGAAATGTTCGAAATGCATTTGTAGATGGGATATATATATCTCTGTGAATGAAATCCAATAAAAAGCCTCCACCTGATATACCTAATTGCCATAAATATCTTCCCAAAGGGTAAAATGCGTAATTAATGGAAAATGTGAGAAATCATGCAAATGGCAATCATTGACAACCAAACGTACATTTTATTGCATTTACATTACAAACTGAATTGTTAAGTTAACATCAATTAGTATTATGTACTGTAAATCAGCAAAATAAGTATTTTGTTGTTCCTCCTTGAGCTGCAGTTACTGCCTTGCAACAATCTGGCATAGAGTTCATCAACTTCTGGATATAAGGCTGCCCAATTTTGTGGTACCACACCCTTAAAATGCTCTCCTGCAGCTGAATCTTACTTGTTGGCTTCTGAGCAATTTTAGACGACATTATGTACCAACAATTTTCAATAGGGTTCAAATATGTACTGTTGCCGAGCCAGTACAACACTGTAATGCCAGCATTTCTGAGGTATGATTGTACCTTAAGGGAGAAAAACAAGGGGAAACATTGGTGTAAGTATGTTTTAAGCTTTGTTGAGACAAGGAGACAAACTCATCATTAAATCTAAATAGCATAAAACTTACCAATTTGGCTGTGTGTGGCAAAGTTCCAAGTCCTGTTAAAAAAATGCAGTTTTGCACATCGGTGTGGTGATCCCTAATAATGGGTTTCAGGCACTCCTCCAAGATAGTAGTGTAGGTTTCTGCATTCACCATTCTGTTAATAAACTTAATTTGCCCAACCCATTTTCTTGTTATGCATCTCCAGACCATCTGACCGGCTGGGAACCTTACAGTCGGTGTTATGCAGTCAATATGGTATGCCTCTGATTTTTGTTTTCTGACATATCGCTTCCTATCCGAGCCATGCAGGTTGAATTTTAATTCATCAGAAAACGTGATGGTGTCCAATTGCTCTTTTGTCCATGAAACATGCATTTTAGCCCAAACAAGTTGCTTCTTCCTCATTTGTTGGGTCAACAAAGGCTTCTTGTAACAATAGGCATGCAGACCACATTCCCAAAGCTTCTTTGGATAGTTCATGCACTTGTTTCAACATCAGGGCCATCTCACAAACCAGTTTTAGATGAGGAACACTAGCATGGTGATTACGAAGGCATAGCCATTTCAAATATTGATCTTGGGAAGACTTGGTCACTCTCTTACGACCTGATCCTGGTCTTCTCTTCACATCATCGGTTTCACACTTTAATTTCAGCACCTAGGATTGGTGACAGCCTATTTTATCAGCGATAGCATGCATAGAAAGCCCTTCCTGGGACAGAGCAACAGCTATACTTTTTTTTTTTCTTGGTGTCAGCTGAACATATGGAGCCGTACTTACACCTCTGCAAAACAGGATACTAATGAGCATGTATACCCTTCCAGTGGCGTATTTATAGAAAGGGCTGATGCAATAGAAGTATTATCTGACGCAATACAAAATGACTGTAATCAAACAATATCTTGTACGTTTCACTACAAATGTTACTTTTTTTAAGATAATGCAGTTTTTTGTTTGCCACTGTGTGTATATGTATATATATATATATATATATATATATATATATATATGTATGAAAAGCAAGCTATATTCAGCAGGCATTTTCATTTCTAACTCAATACGTACAGTATTGTCAGGCATGATATCCTCTGTCAATTTGTAAAGTTAATAAAAGCTTAAGATTAATAAAAAAAAAGAAATTAAAGATTGAAAATTTATTCTTTTTATATGCATTTATATTATTTCTTATAATAAAATAATATATAATAAATTATGATATACATAATCTGTATGTGTGAATCATAGAAGCTTGGTTTTGTGCCTACTAGTCTAGGGCTGAGAGGTGGCAATTGAAGTTTAACATTGACAAATGTAAAGTACTGCCTATGGGTAGCACTAACCCCAGAGTAACATATCAACTGGGTGGCACTACACTCAGGATATTGTGAATGAAAAGGACCTGGGGGTTAATTGTGTAGTCAGATATGAATCTTTCTGAGTAGCACAGACAGGCTGCAAGAGTAGAGTGTCGTGTCAGTGATATAAGGGAATGATTGTCCCCTTGTATATAAGGCAATGGTCGGGCCACACCTTGAGTATGCTGGTGTGGAGGCCTCATTTTAGAAAAGATGCAGAGCTGCTGGAATGAGTACAGAGAACTGCAACGAGATTGGTGAGTGGAACAAAGGGTTGGTGTTGTTACCAAGAAAGGCTTAAGTTCTGCAAATTGCAGCTTCTGGAGATTAGGCACCTGCGAGGTGAACTGATGAGGTGACATCAGTGCTAATGCGATTCTTCTTCCTCTTGCTCAGATTACTCACCTGATGGGGCATAAATTCAAATTGAGGAAAGACAATTGTAGAATAAATGTGTGGAGATTTGCCTTTACCTAGTGGGTGGTTGATAGTAGTGGAGGTCAGCAAATGTGTGGAGATTTGCCTTTACCTAGTGGGTGGTTGACAGTTGGAACAGACTTCTATTTGTTGTAGTGGAGGTCAGCAACTTAAACAAGTTAGAGGCAGAACCAGACAATATTTGGAGTAAATGGTTGGGTGAAATGGGAAGGATGTTTTTTTTTTTTTTTTTTTCGCTGATGCTATATAAGCTTGCTTTCTTGCGTCATATGTCCTACTAATGCTATATTAGATTTCAACTATTGTGACCTAAATCTTAGGATTACCGTAGGGTGGTAATCATAAATCCACTCTAGATCACTAAGCTTATGAACCTTGATTGCCATTATAAGTTACCTTCACTCGGTAAAAAAAGAAGTAATTATTACTGAAATCACTTCATGGCCATCTGTGTTTATATATACGATGGAGGTTCTAAAACGATTTGTATTCATCAAACCTTTTTTCTTCTTTTTTTTTCTTTGCAGTGCTGAATGAAGTGGAATACAGATAAGTGATTCTCTTTCTGCAAGGGACAACACCCAAAACAATCCACAAAGAAATGTTTGCTGTTTATGAAAAAGACTGCCCAGATTTCAGTGTTGTTGTTGCGCTTTACTATAAACAGTTGAAATGTGGAAGAACCTGAGTGAATGGTGAAGAAATTCCAGGATACCCAGCAATTGCTGTTACAGGAGAGTGTTGTAAAAATTGAGGCAGTAATCTTGGAAGATTGCCACGGAACTACCTGCAGAGCTTCAAATTAGTGTAGGGAACATCATCCATCAACAGTCAAGTGTCTGCTGGGTGCATTCTCAGACTAATTTGTCTACATTTTGTTGCAGTATCACACCTTGATTACTGTCATTAACCATCCTGCCAACCAACTTAACATTAGCCTTAGTTGAGGCATATGATGCAAGAAAGCAAGCTTATATAACATCAGCCAAAAAAAAAAAGGAAAAAAACGTTCCTTTCACCCATCTATTCATTCCAAAAGTTTGCCCAGTTCTTCCTTGAATTTATTTGAACTATCTGCAACAGCAGATGGAAGTTTGTTTCAGCAATCAACTACCGGTTGGATAAAACCAAATTTCCCCACATCTGTTCTACGACTGTCTTTCCTCAGTACGAATTTATGCCCCCTCAGGTGAGTAATCGGAGCAAGAGGAAGAATCCAATAAGCATTGAGCTTGCTCAAACCATTCAAGGCCTTATACACCTCAGTTAGATCACCTTGCAGGTGCCTAGTCTCCAGAAGCTACAATTTGCAGAACTTAAGCCTTTCTTGGTAACAGCAACCCTTTGTTCCACTTGCTAATCTCATTGCCCTTCTCTGTACTCACATCTAGGAAAGATCTTTCCTCATTTAGGAAAGATGTAACAGCTCTACACCTTTCCTAAATGAGGCCTCCACACCTGCATCCAGTAGTCAAGGTGTTGCCTGACCATTGCCTTATGTAAGGGGACATTCACCTCCTTAACCCTGCTAGCAAAATTCCTGTATACCATGACCAAGACACTCTCTACTCTTGCAGCCTGTCTGCACTGCTCAGAAAACTTCATATCTGACTGCACAATTACCCCCAGGTCCATTTCATTCTCCACTATCCTGAGTGTAGTACTACCCAGTTGATACGTTACTCTGGGGTTACTGCAACCCATATGCAGTACTTTACATTTATCAATATTTAACTTCAGTTGCCACTTCTCAGCCCACCTGCTCAACTTTTCCAGATCCTGTTGCAGTTACATACTATTTACTGTCATTAACAACCCTGCCAATCTTTGTATCATTTGCAAACTTAGACATTAACCCTGGTATACCTTCATCAGGCCTCCATAGCCGAGTGGTCAAGGGCGGGAGTGCAGTAGCACACGCTCCTTGACTAGACCGGGTTCAAGCCCCTAACTGCTAAATATGGTTGATCTGCCAACCCAGACTGGACCAGCATGGCAGATTATGGTCCATTTCCCTCAACATGAATTGTTCAGTTTACGTCCCCCTCAGGTTTGTAATCTGAGCAGGCATCAATGCTGATGGGATTCTTCCCATCTCTTTCATTCTCCACTACGTTGAGTGTAACACCACCCAGTTGTACATTTCTCTGGGGTTACTGCTACCCATATGCAGCACTTTGCATTTGTCAATGTTAAACTTCAGTTATCACTTCTCAGCCCGTCTGTCCAACTTTTCCAGATCCTGTTGCAGCAGCATACTGTCATTACTGTTATTAACAAACCCTGCCAGCCTTTGTATCATTTGCAAACTTTGACCTTAAGCTTGATATACAGCAAACCCTTGCCAGTCTGGTTACAGTTAATCTGGATGTCAGATGATCTGGATTGAAATATGAAAAATTCTGTTCACAGTTGATTGAGTACTCTGAAAGACATGGGATTTAGGAAGGCAGATGAGTAACTTTCACTGCATGCTGATTGACTGTGCAGAGAGGGATGGAACATACATCGTATTGTCTTGTGTGTTGTTCAGTATCGTTGTTGACTCTGAGTCGGATGGATGTTATTGCTTATGTCGCTTCATTTGCGTACTTCTTTATACGTATATACCTATGTATATGTACCTATTGTATATACATATATGTATATACGTAAGTTTACCTATTTTGTATTAATTATAGGTTCTAAAGAATTAAAAAGCAAAATAAAAAGAAAACACTGTACTTTAATTTTCATTAACAAGCTCAAAGTGATAGAACAACTTGAAAATGGTGTTCCTGGAAAAAAAAAAAAAAAAAAAAAAAAAAAAAATGCTGATGAATTTAGTATTGGCAAAAGGCTGTGTCAGATATTAAAAAACAAAAGAAATCTATAAAGACATTTCCTTTAAAATTCGATGTGGGGAGTGATAAAATCAGTGTATCAAATAGACAGACATTAAAAAAGCAAAAAGAAGTGTTGCTGTAAGAAGCTGTATTTAAGTGTTCACCCAGCAATGATCAAGTGGCATTGCCATCGCATGCCAATGTCAAGTGTACAAAAAGACAAAAGACATTACATTTATCCCTCTATCGATGGGTAAATGTATTGTCTTTTTATAGTTTTTAAATAAAGACTCTACAGTGATATTTTTAAAATTTATTTTCATCAGCACTACATATATCATTAATTTTCCATTTATTTGTTTTCTAAGTTTTTTTTTTTTTTTTTTTTTTTTTTTTGTCCTTTAGGGCTATCTTTTGCTTCACTAATCCAGATGACCTCTCTCCCCAATTACTCCGGATTAGCAAGGATTTACCGTACCTTCATCAATATTATTGATAAATAAACAAAACAACAATGGGCCCAACACTGAACCCTAGGAGACACCACCACCACTAATGATATTACTCCATGAAGATCAGTGTCCATTGATTACCACTCTGTCTTCTCCCACTCAACCATCCTTTTATCCATTGTCGCAACTTGCCCTTAATGCCATACTGCTCCAATTTGTACAGTAGTCTTCCATGTGCAATAGTATCAAAAGCTTTCCTGAAATCCGAGTATATGATATAAAAATTTATTTTTCGTATCCAGTTCCTTTGTGACCACGTCATAGTATCCATTCAAATTGGTCAGACAGTACTTCCCCTTAACAAACCCATGCTGTCTGAATTATTACTCTAGTTTTGTATATATGATCCTGCAATGCATCTTTAACCAGTGACTCCATTATTTTATCTGGATCAGAAGTCAAACTAGCAGGTCTGTAATTACTCATATCACCCTTCGATCCCCCCTTTGTGAATTGGAGATACATTTGCACATCTTCCGTCCATGGGGACTTCCCCTGAGCCCAAGGATGGTCTCATAATTATGGCTAAGGATTTGCTTACTTCCTTTGCCACCTCCTTTAATATAACTGGATGGATTCCATCCACTTCAGATGCCTTTCTTATGTTTAACTTCAACAATTTCTATGAACAAAATCATTTAACTCACTGTTAGAGTTTGATAAACATCTGGCCTTCTCCTCCTTGAATAACTCCTCATGTGTGAATGTAGATGCAAAATACTCATTTATTTTGGCAGCTATCTGAGAATGATCATCTACAGTCAAACCATTGATATCAAGTGGACCTATCTGATTCATCCCCTTCCTTTTAAAGTTTATATAAGTAAAGAAGTCTTTCCTGTTTTTCTTTGGCAAAAATTTCTCATAATCTGCCTTCACTTACTTAACCTCCTTTGTGACTTGATTACAGACTAGCTTATATCTGCCAGAGGCTTCTGTGTCACATGATAATTTATATGCACCCCACCCTTTTTTTCTCTGCTATGATTCTCATTAGTTCATCTGACATCCATTTGGGCCTAAACCTAGACCATTATTTCTTAGTTGGAACAAAAAGCCTACTAGCTTCTAAGATTTCTGGCATCCTCTTCCATAAAGAATTCCTCATGTGTGAATGTTGATGCAAAATACCTATTCACAGTTTGCTGAGTGACTTGATTATGATCAACAGTTAAACCACTGATATCAATATGATTCATCCCCTTCCTTCTAGTGTTTACATAAATAAAGAAGTTTTTTTTTCTGTTTTTATTTGAACCTTTGCCAAATATTTACCCATAGAATTCTGTTAACATCCGTGCATTTTTTTTCTGCCATGATTTTCATTAATTCATCTGTTGTTCATTTAGGTTTAATTCTTGAACTGTATTTTTTAGTTTAATGAAAACATAGTAGCTTCTACAATTAATTCCATGAATGCCTTCCATTTAGTATTTGCTGTTGATAATGTCATCAGATTATCCCACTGTTTAGAATTTAAAAACTGTTCGAGACCACTTTAATTCCTTTATAAAAGCAAAAACTCTTTCACTTTCCCTTGACAATAGTTACATCTTTACATAAATCCGGTACACCGTGATAATGCAATTTAGTGGTTCTGTTATCTGCAGAATTATTGCTGATAAGCAGATCTTTCTCTTGTTGCCTCCCCCTCTAATATACTGCTGGAGAAAAGTCATCCAATAAATCAAGAAAACTCTTGTTACTGTGTGAGTGACCAATCGACAAGTTTTCATCGATATCTGGAAAGTTAAAATCTCCAATTATAAGACATTCCAATTTTGTGGCCTCACTTTCTTTCTCTGTGTAGTTGTTCTTTGTACTCATCACAATTTTTAGACCTATAACACACTCCTGCTTTCATTTTTCCCCCCACTGTTTGTCACACCAAACTGTCTGAATATTGCACTGGATGCACTGCCTTAGATTTAATATTCTTCTGAACTAATAGCTTGATATCCCTCTGTGCTGTCTATCCTTTCTGTATACATTGCATTCCCCATATCCAAATTCTGCATCTCTTATGTCTGAGTGACACAACTTTTCCAATATCCCTACAATATCTGCATTTGATGACGTAACCAGTACTTCAAATTCATCAAATTTATTTACTATTAGAATCAGATTTATTCATTTTATTTACTACTAGCATAAGTGCACATGCAAGAGTATACATACATCTGTTCTTATTCTTTGTTACCCTAATGTAGCCCATGTATTTACTTATTCCATGATGACACCCCCCCCTTCCAGAGGGCCTTGAAATCCCTGATACCTTGGTTTTCAGGCTGCTGAAGCTCTGATTAAAGCAGTGCGAGCATCACCACACCAAAAATCACTCCCACCTGTGCTATTACTGTTGTTAACCTTAGTCTGTGTGCCCCCCAAGCATTTTTCTGATCCACCCAACACTCTGTACCATCAGAAATATTCTTGCACCCCTTTTTCTTAAGAGTATCCTATCTCTGTGAAAGTCTCTACTCTTAACTTGATAGCTTGTATGATAGTGAAGTTTTGGATGCAAAGCAATTCAATTGAAATATTACTTGAGCTTTCTACTTTTATATTTAAACATTCAATTTGAAAATAACTTTTGACACTGTTATGGGCAATGTTACAATGCTGCTGTTCAGATCCATACATTGAATCTTGTTAAGAGTTTACATGAGATCAGGGGAATGGTATAGATTCTAGAACACATTCTTTATAAATGTAATTATTTACAAATAATTGTGGTTTAAATTGTAGCCATCTCTTAATGGAAATAATGCATGAAGTAATAACTCATTTAAAGTCATGATTAGAGCAAGGGAATACCAATATGAGGAAAGACTGAATGGGAAGGCCATAGGCTGGTAACTAGGCACCTCAGAGGAGATAGCAAAATGAATCAAACTGAAATTTTCATGATTGTAAATGATGCTAGAATTAGGGTACATACATTCAAATCGTGGATAAGAGGCTATAGATTGGATTGTAAAAAGTTTTTCTTTTAGCCAACTAGGTTTAAATCAAAAAAATAAGTTTCCTCTATGCTTAGTTTTGCCTCCTTTACTTTGGGATCACTGAGGCAGTCAGGCAGTCATTGCCTTCATTCATTGATTATTATTACTACATTCATACCTATGTGATGAGCAGAATACATAAGATTGGTTCTAATTTATTATTATTATTTATGTTTTTAATAAGTCTAGAGCTTCCTTGCACCATATGGCACCATATTTTTTTGTAATAATAATTGTCAAATTTATGTTACTTCAAAGTGTATAGATATTAGCCATATAGTGCAAGGAAGCCAGAGGCTTATGCTGCACCAGCCAAAAAAAAATTTCTGAGTTACCCAGAGAGAGCAAGAACGAGAGAGTCAGAAGTAGAAGGGAATTACCAAGAAAGAGAAGAATGGTGATATCCAGCTCAGGATCCTGGGGTTATTTACATATAACTAAAAAAAAAAAAAAAATGGGTAGCTTGTGTTGAATTTGACTTGCATTTTGAGTATCTGGTAACAGTTATTTCATTCTTCGATATACGTTATTTATATAAGCAACACAGTTCATCATTAAATAAACAATAGATAACAAGAAGAACTTTATTAGATAAATAGTGGATACAAGACTGACAAACCCTGTAGGGATAGGACAGGGTGGAATACATGTTTTGGACATTTTTCCCCATCCAGTGTAACAAAACAAAATGGCAGATATGAAAATTTTAGTAATAAATTATATTTAAGAATCCTGTGCAAAGATTGATTTACCAGTGGTAGTCTATATGAGTAAAAACTTTGATCAGTATTAATGTTTTAAACCATATTAAAAATGAAGTATTTTATATTTGTTTTTCAGATTGAGATTGATATTGAACCTACAGATAAGGTAAGAAATATGTTTAAAGCATGAGAAATTAATATTTACCTGAGTTATTTCAGCATTAAACATTTATTATCCTTAGACATCCGAAAACAGATATGTCCAAAGATTGTAGGCAAGTGTTGTCTAATCAGCTGTCTGTAGCCATACATTTTCTGAATACTTAAACTAGTTTTTGATCAGTGTTGGTTTCTTTGGGATCACAAAGCCTATTCCCACAGAATGGACTGAAGTTTTCTTTAGCCTGTTTAATTCCACAGTAGAATAGCTGTGTAGTTTAGCACTAGGCATGCCTTTCCCTTTTGACACATTTGCTTTTAATCATAGTTATCTCTTTTGGTATTGGGAGTTCTAAGAACCCACCAACAGCTGCCAATTGTGAGTGAGTGAGACCATTTTTTAGGTTCATTAGCATATATAGTGAAATTTTCTATTTTGTGAATTTTTTTAAAAATTACCCTTGGTAATTACATTTAATAGTTTCCGTAGAATGAAGAAAATTTCCATATAAAGAACAAATTACGAGAGACTTAATTGGGAATGCATTGTCGTACCTCTGGCCTTCAGCAGGCAATTGACACAAATAGTGCTGCTGCTAAGCAGGAATTAAGAGCCAAAGGGATTACTGTTCTGCAGCTTAGTGGTACTTGTAAAATCTATCCAACCGCTTGTCCCACATACCCACAAGTCATGCTGGTCATCTGATTGGTTAATGTTTCAACTAGGCAGGGAAATAATTCATTTGAAATAAATATAGTATATGAAATTGAAGACATGTTAATTTTGAATATTATCTGGATCTGTTTCATATTTATATTTCACAGTTACAAAATAATTTGTTTATACTATATTCAGGGTTGTTAAAATTAAAGTATCCCTATGTAGAGGGCTCTAGAGTGAGTTCTAAGGCTCGTACTGAAGAGAAATTTGGGCAACAGGTACATACAATAAAGAATGCACTCGCCATTTATTGGGGAAAAAAATTAGTTACAAAATTTGTCACTATATGGTGCTGTGACAATAAAAATCACTTGAACAGTGCTACAATTGTTCAATGTGTCCTCCATTTTGGTCAACAATAGTTTCCATTCGATGAATAGCATTTTCTACAGTAGAATGTAACATGTCAACTGGAATAGCCAGCACACAGAAGTGGGCTTCATCACTCCAAAGGATGTTCCATGGCTGAGTGATATCCACTGTCATTCGTGCCAGAAACTGAAGTGCATATGTGAAACGAATATCTGCATCACCATGCTTTAGCTGCTGTAGCATATGCATCTTGTAAGGATAGTACCGCAACACCTGACACATTACTAGCCTTACAGTGGAATATGACATGTCCACTTCACAAGAAAACAGCTGGTACATTTGCGCTACCACGTGGAGATTGACTTGATAAATCCACGACAGCCATAGCCACATCTTCAACATGAGGAGTCCACTCATTTTCAACCTCTACCTGATTGAACGCCAAGATGTCCTGTCGCTTCAAATTTCACAATTATTTTGCAGATGGCACAAACAGTCATAGGTCCACGCTTTGTGCTTCTGATGCCAGAATTCTCTGATAGCTGCAGCGTCATTGTTGCTGTTCTGATAGTATAGCTTCACTAATAGCACCTTTTCAATGCCAAGAACGTTGGCATTGCTGCTATAGTGCAGGCAAACATCTACTGTATGATTTTGAAGTGACTGCTTTACTTTTATACAGTACAGTAGAGCTGAGTAGTGGTGCTGTGCCAATAACTTACGATTATGCAAATAATGTAAGTTATTTGCATAATCGTAACTAAGATAGTTACGTGCCATACAGTGACAGATTTTGTAACTAATTTATTTTTTCCAATAAATGGCAAGCGCATTCTTTATTGTACCTGTTATCCAAATTTCTCTCCAGTACGAGCCTTAGAACTTGCTCCTTGCTCTACATAGGGATACTTTAATTTTAACAACCCTGTATATATATTTAAATTTTTTCTCAAGGTATGTATTTTTTTATAATGAAAATTATAATAATGTGAAACTTATTTGTTAGCATATGCTTATAGCTTTGGTTCTCTATACGATTTCAATTATTTTAGCATTGTTTATAAATATCACAACTTACCTTCTAATCCATATGGTTAAAATATGATGAAGAAATTAAAATGGGAAATTAAAACCTATTAAAAAATTCCCTGAAGGGAAAAAAGTGCACTCTTTTTTTTTTTTTTTTTTCCCCCTCGGCAGATTTTTTAATAGGTTTTAATTTCCCATTTTAATTTCTTCATCATATTTTAACCATACGGATTAGGAGGTAAGTGTCATGATATTTATAAGCAATGCTAAAAGAATTGAAATGAAAAATACAACTTAAAATTTAAATTTCTTTATAGATGTTAGAAAAAAATTACCAGGACCTTACTGTAGGAAAAGAAAATCTTTGCAAGAACAAGAATGAGTGCTTGTTCACTCAAATATTTAAAAATAACAGCAGAAAATTTAGTTAATAGGTCAGCTACTGTGCCAAATGAAGAGGATAAAGCAGAAAGATAGATTTTTGGTATTACTTATACTAAAGATAATAAGCAAGATCAAAATATTGACTACAGCAATGGAAGAACAGAAAATACAGACTCATTAATAAATATTGACTTAAATATATCATTATCAACTGATTCAGGTAATTGGCCAGAAAACCTGACAATGAAACAAAATTTTCAGATGTTCATTATATGGGAATTCTGAAAAATTGAGAAAAAGCTCAAAGGAAATGGTTACTTTAATCTTTATTGTGAAATTCTGTATTTTGCTTTTGTTGCAAGATATATGGCAATTGTAAAAAAAATCAACTAAGTAATCAATTTGGATACAGTAATTGGAGAAATTTATCTGCTATTTTAGGTAAGCATGAAACAAGTGCAGTACATATTAAAAAATCACAAAAAATGATTATATCTTGCACAGTCACTAACGACAAACACTACAATCGATGCTATAGTATAGCAATTGTATGATATAGAAAAGGTATTGGTATTCGGTAATTGAAAGAATAATATGATGCTATTTTTAGCAAGGCAATGTACAGTGTTCAGATGATCTTCAAAAGATTTATATGAAAATGACAGTGGTAACTTTTTAAAACTTATTGAAACAATTGCTAAATTTGATTCAGTTATTGGCATATACAGTATTCACCATATTCAGAAATCTGAATCAAAAAATATTGTACACTATTTGGGTGATCAAATACAAAATGAAATTAAAATAATTTTGCAAAATATTACAAATAAAATACCCCTGTATAACACGGTACTTTTACAACACGGTTTCGCTCTAACACAATTGATAAATTGCGGCAATCCTTGCACAACATGGTACTTATATAACACAGTTAGAGAATATCGGTAAACCTTGCATAATGGTATTTTTGAGATTTTGTATGGGGAAAAACCCTGCTATTATGTTGGATGTAATTTTCAACATTTCCACTCCTTTTGAATCCCTGCTGTTGACTCACTAGTCAAAAAAAATTGAGGAATCACTGAATTTATTTTGTTGAGAAATTCCCGTGTTGCGTTCTGTGCTGTTGAACTTATGCTTGTTGAATTTGTGGAAAAATCTAGATTTCAAAGTTTTATTACTGTTATATAGCACACAAGGCCATTCAAAAGATTTGTCATTCAAATGTCGAAGTTATGTTCCTACTATCACAGTTGTACTAGGTTAATACAACTTCTTTCATTCAGCCATTATATCCACCTTTAAAACTCATTACTCAGAAAATCGTTACAATGGATTTTGGAAAAAATTGATTCCGAATCTATTGAAATAATGGAGGTACGGAAACATTTCTCAGTTGTGGACTGTATCAGAATCGTAGCTTTTTTGCTGAAAGAAGTAAAACCGTCAACACTAAACGTGTGTTGGAAAAATGTTTGGCCAGAGCCGGTTCATTCAGGAAATATGGTCAAGCCAGCAGAAAACGGAATCTGTGTGATAGTAGAACTTGCTACGTCGGTAGGAGAGGAGGGTTTTGATGATATGACTACCGAAGCCCTCGAGGGTAGCACAGTTGATAGAATTGCCCTCCTCCCCACACTGGGTGGAAAAGATCAGGGTTCGAATCCCATCGATGACAGGAGGAATGTTTATGGGCCTTTTTCACAATGTGGCTGAGCTAGTTGGGTGAAGGTAGCATGGTTTTTCTCCCGGAAACTCGACTTTTTCGTCCAGCAAAACAGAAACATATTTTGAAGGCTAAATGCACAAGGCATAATATGTTATGGGTTGAAATTAACTATATAATGTTGGTGTAAATACACCATAGTTTATCCCTAAGTTTAACTACATAAGTAGTGTAAAGGCATTGTTTGATTTTATCTGATATTGTCGCTACCTTCACAATGAGATAACAGGTATTGCACTACTTTGAATAAACAATGCTTCTTTAATAGAGGAGACTACTGTTATTTATTCTCAGTGGGCACCACCACCCAGATGGCACCATTTCAGAGCTTGTTGGCTGACTCATTGGTGGGCGGCAGGTACCCTACATTTGATTTTATCTCATATTGTGGTTACCTTCACAACAAGATACCAGGTATTGCACTACTTTGAATAAACAACACTTCTCTAATAGAGGAGACAGTAGTCTACTCTATTATAGAGGGTACCTTTCTGCTCACCGATGAGTGAGCCAACAAGCTCCGAAACAGTGCCGTCTGGGTGGTGGTGGTGGTGGTGGTGGTGGTGCCCACTGAGAATAAATAACATTAGTCTCCTCTATTAGGAAAGTGTTGTTTATTCGAAATAATGCAATACCTGGTATCTCTGGTTTATACAAGCATATTAATACAAATATTATTTGTATTAATATGCTTGTATAAACTATAATACACTTAATATTAAACACTTTGTTTGAAGGTAGCCACAATATGAGATAAAATCAAACGATGCCTTTACACTACTTATGTAGTTAAACTTATGGTTAAACTATGATGAATTTACACCAAATTATACAGAAAATTAATCTCAGGACACATGCAATTTATAGACAGTATACATGGAGTAACATGGCCTTGTCACCGATACTCCCAAAAAAATAAAAAAGATATGATTATTGAAGACGTTCAGGAATTACTGGTAGAAAAAGAGGCTGGTGAATGGATTTGATGGAAATGGAATCAGCGGGAAAACCAAATCAGTTCAGAGGATGGTAGCATAGATAAATTCTAAACTTCCAAATTTTACAGTAAAAAGCATACGGGAAGCATAAATTTAGCCGAGCAATTAGAATCTTATTTTTTGAATGCAAATTCTTGAATGAAAGGAGCCTAAAGTTCAAAAGGGAGCTTCAGAAATGCTTAGTTCCATATGATTAAATTCACAAAGATCTATCAAGCAAAAGCAAACAAACCCAGGTTGCTGATTCTTTTAAAGAGAGCAGAAGATACACAAAATATGGAATGGTGTATTTTTGTTAACTAGTGTATTTTTGTTAGCTTTTGATATCCCCCCTTTGTACTTTTTCTTAGTCCAGTATAACATGGTTTCACACAACACGACATTTTATAGTCACCTAACTACTGTGTTATATGGCACCTCTGTAGCCAGGTGGGCAGGAGCAGCAGTGCGTAGCACACGCTTCTTGATTAGACCGGGGTTCGAGCCCATGACCACCAAATACGGAGGATGCGGAAAGGTCAGGGAATGACCGCCTCATAACCCCGGAGGAATATGGCCCTAGTTGCTAATGCTCCTAAAAACTAAACAACGACAGCTCTGGTTTCATTTTCATTTAAAACAGGAAACCCTGTAGCATCATTATCATTTTCCATCCATGCCTTTGCATCACTTTCATTGCAATCTTCAATCCCAGGGATTGACTGAAACAAGTTGTTCATCTCATTCAGCATTTGTCCCTCATCCCCTTCAGTTCTATTCTGCTCATCTCCTACGGTTTCTTCTGCAATAGGCCACAGTTCGTTCCAAGCATTTTTTAAATTCTGTGCAGTGTGTGTTCCCACACGTTGGCTAACATGTAGCAGCTGTCCTTGAGACAGCTTTTTTGAAAAAGCTATGATGCTTTCTGCTAAAAGTAAATGACGCAAGACTTGTTTTTTGTAGATTCTCTTTAACTTTTCGATGACTCCCTGGTCCATCAGTCGGAGAGTGTGGTAACGTCTGACAGAAGAAACATGAAGTTCAATCCATCTTCTAAATAGATGACGGATTGAACTAAATAGACAATGTTTAATGTTTCCAGCAAAGGATGTGATGGCGCATTGTCTAGGATAAGCAAGACCTTGCCCAATTTGTCTTCTCATGATACTTCTTGACATTCGGAATAAAATCATTGGTGAACCCTGTCAGATTACAAAGTGCTATGTTTAGTTAGTACTATATGTATATTAAGCTATGTATGCAAGCATAAATTTATTTTTATTTTGCTAACCTGTGGATAATATTCTTCTGATTTTCATGTATCATTTAATTGTGTTAATTAATTGGTATGGTAATAAAAGTGTAAGCATGTGATTTATGTATTCATTTTTATAGCCTGTGGATAATATTCCTCTGATTTTCGCTTATTAGAACTGTTGTTGTTTAAAAGAAACAAAATGCAATTCATAAATGTGATCACAATAGCGAGTGCTCATGGTAATTATTTTAAGGCACCAGCATTAAAAAAAAAAAATAAATGCTGGCTCGTTTGGATTATTGGCATCTTGAATTTATTATTCCATTTTAAGTGTTACAATATATACAGGTAGTTCTCGACTTTACGAGTTAATTCGTTCCTAGTGCACGATCGTAATGCAGGAATTAAATCCCATAGACATAATGTTAAAAATAGTGGTTACGTTCTAAACAATGAAATTAGTTTGTTTAAACAATGATTGATTTATTGAAAGAAATGAAAACGTAGCCTGTAAAATCAAGCAAATTATAATAATAAAGAAATTATTTATGATTTACATATTTTAAAGAATGTTTATTCTTCATCGTCGACTAAATGCACACTCGTTGATCACTCATTATTGGCTTGGCACTCGTTGGTTTGTTGCACAAGGAGTTGTCTTCTTCAGAAATGCTTCAAGAGGCATTTATTTCTAAGATAATCTATTTTCTTTATAAATTTCAATAGATGCATAAGCATTTTTTAACGGAACGCACAAATTGCAACTAACACGATTTTTGTGGAGTAAGTTTACAAAACTTAAAAAAAAATGAAGAGAAGAGAAGATTCTGAAAATTTATTTATGTTTTTTATACGATTGAAGATTTCAGTAAAGGAGAAACACATTTCACCCTAATAATGTAAAAACCCACACAATTCCAGCTACCAGTATTTTCACAAATGCAATAACATAGTTTACTACCCATTTATAATTCTTGCAGTAACAGAAAAGCCCAATAAACTGGAAAGTGTAAATTGTTTTTGTTTTATGGTCGTGACCTCCAGAAATGTGCTTTAAAAAAATGTCAAAATTGGTTCTTATAACAGAACATATGATAATAATGAAAGTGTAGTGTATTTTAGTGATTTGAATTGGTAATTAATACAATTTGCACTATAAAAATGACCTTTTAGAGAGTTATATAGCAAAAATTTCAACTTCCGAGATCGTGGAACGAATTACAAAAAAAAAAAAAACGTTATTGGGTTCACATTACGATATTTTCATGATACAATGGTGTCACTGGAATGGATTAATTAATATCGTAAAACTGGGTACACTTGTATTGTATAGCTACGTGCATGGTTTGAATTGCGGTATTTATGAATGTTTTAACATTCATTTTTTCCAATTAATGTTCATATTTTTGATTTTGTTGATACTTGATACTTTGAAAAACAAAACTCATAAAACTGGGAACTCGTAAAGTGAGAACTACCTGTATTTTAAAAATGATTTTACAGATAGTTTTCCAAATGTAGCAGTTGCTTTAAGAATTTTTCTAACTTTACTAGTTTTAGCTGCCTCAGGTGAATGGAGTTTTTCAAAATTAAAATGAATCAAAAAATTATTTACAATCAACAATGTCTCAACAACAACTCTTTAATTTGGCAATAATTTCAATAGAAAATAATCTTTTGAAACAAATAAACGAATGAAATAATTAATAAATTTGCATCTCTTAAAGCAGGGAAACATAAATTTGTGTAATTTTTTAAACATTATAATTTTCCTTTTATTTTATTATTGTGATAGAATACAATTACTGTGATTTAGAATTTAAAGTTTATTTCCAGAATTTCGGAATGATTTTGTTATATTTGTTTGTTGTTTCATTATATTATATGTGAGATAGGTTGTGATTCTTTCTTTTTCAATAAATTAATAATTAATTGCACCTTATTTTATTTTTTAATCCAAATATTTTGGGGCCGCAAATTTGATTTCGTTTACTGGCAGCACATAGGGGTTGCAGTAGTTGAGCATATATATGTTTAAATTGCCTATTACTTTCGCCTTATCCATCCATTTGTCTGGCCTAAATAAAATAATAATAAAATGACTCTATCCATCCACATATAATAAATCGACTCCTAATGGATGGATTTTGATGAAATATTGTATTTCATTCTTTTAGAAAAAAATTGTCAAGCTATTCCAAATTTCATTAAAATTGGACCATTAGAAATCTTGCAATTATTATTTATTTTTCCATCTGTCCACATGTAGTAGTAGTAGTAGTAGTAGTAGTGGCACTTGATGCAAGAAAGCAAGTGTAGGAGCTTATGCAGCATCAGCCAAAAAAAAAAAAAAAAAAAAAAAAAATCACACCATACCCTCCAATTGCCTGTCCAGTTCCTCCTTAAATTTATTTAACCTATCAACTTCCACAACGACAGATGGAAGTTTGTTCCAGCAATTAACCACCCGCTGGCTAAAGGCAAATTTCCGCACATCTATTCTACATCTGTCCTTTCTTAATTTGAACTTATGTCCCCGTAGGTTCGTATTCTGAACAAGTGGGAGGATCCCATCAGAATTCAGTGTGCTCAACCCATTCAAGGCCTTATAGACCTCAATCAGATCACCGCGCAGGTGCCTAGTCTCCAGCCACTGCAATTTGCAGAACTTAAGCCTCTCTTGGTAAGAGGATCCCTTCATTCCCCTCACCAATCGTGTTGCTCTTCTCTGTACACGCTCAAGCAAATCTACATCCTTCCTAAAATGAGGCCTCCAGACCTGTACGCAGTACTCAAGGCGTGGCCTGACCATTGCCTTATACAGCGGGACAATCACCTCCTTTTCCCTGCTAGCAAAATTCCTATATATCACTGACAAAACCCCATGACCTGCCCTAGCAGCCTGTCTACATTGCTCAGAAAACTTCATATCTGACTGCACAATTACTCCCAGGTCTTTTTCATTTTCTACCACCTTAAGTGTAGTACCACACAGTTGGTACGGTTCTCTGGGGTTACTTCTACCCATATGCAGTACTTTGCATTTGTCAAGGTTGAACTTCAGTTGCCACTTCTTAGCCCATCTGCCCAAATTATCTAGATCCTGTTGCAGTAGCACACTGCCATTACTGTCATTAACAACCCTGCCAACCTTCGTGTCATCTGCAAACTTCGACATTAAGCCTGATATACCTTCATCAATATCATTGATAAATATACAAAACAACAGTGGACCCAACACCGAACCCTGTGGGACTCCACTAATAACATTAGTCCACGAAGAGCAGCACCCATTGATTACCACCCTCTGTCTTCTCCCACTTAACCATCCTTTAAAAAAATGTCAAAATTGGTTCTTATAACAGAACATATGATAATAATGAAAGTGTAGTGTATTAATGTAGTGTAGTGTAGTAATGTAATAACTCAACTCCCAATGGTTGGATTTTATGAAATTTATATTTCTTTCTTTTAGAGAGACTTATCAAGCCATCCCAAATTTCATTAAAATTGGATCAATACAAATCTGTCAATTAATATTTTGTTCATCTGCATTTAATTACTCCACTTTCAGTGGATTGACTTTCACAGACTTTATATCTGGGCTCTTTTAGAACAATTTGCTAAGAGCCTTTCATTAAAATCAGATTAATAGAAATCGTTGATTATTATGTTTTTGTACATATTATAGATTATATGTATACCATACGTTGTAGCCGAAGCCTTGCGTATTATGTGTGTTGCTTGCACTGATTGTAGGAATGAATGGGCAATATGTTGGGTGCACAAAATTGAAATTCTCTCTCCATTTTCATAAAAGTTGTTGTTTTTTTTTTTTTTTTTAATAAATATTTCATGAATTATAACTATTTGCTAAGGAGTGTGAAATGTAATGCATTGTGTATATTAACTAACTTATCTCATAATGTATAGAATAACTCTTATGTTAACTATACTAGAGCCTTTCTGTTCAAGCTTTGATCACTTGTAGGAAAATACTTTGAGATATTTTCAACAACTTTGAAATTTAAACATTTTATTATTCAGAAAAATTATTATTATTAGCTATATGGTGCAAGGAAGCTTGAGGCTTATGCTACACCAGCCAAAAAAAAAAAAAAAAAAAATCCCAAGTTACCCTGAGAGAGAGAGAGAGAGAGAGAGAGAGAGAGAGAGAGAGAGAGAGAGAGAGAGAGAGAGAGAGAGAGAGAGAGAGAAAGAAAGAAGGGAATCACCAAGAAAGAGATGAATGATATCAGCTCAGGACCCTGGGTGTGCCAAGCCCATACTCACCAGATGTGAACCCCTGGGATTAAATTTTATGTTATGCAAAATAAAAACTAAAAGTCATAATAATAGTAAAAAAATCCCTCTGTAGTTCTTGAAAAATTATAATTTTCATAAAAATACCCTTCTTCTTCTTCTTCTTCTTTAATGCTGCCGAATGGCGCTTGCGACTTCGTTTTGATATTGATATTGTTTTGATATTTGAAAAATACCCAAATTTTGTAAATATAATAACAGAGGAAAAACCTCTAACATTGAATTAAAAATCATTTATTAAACAATAAATATCAGTATTAAGCCACTGAATTATAATAAAAATGTAACTGTCATATAAGTTTGTTTATTAGCATAGTTTGTATACAACGTTGTGCAGTGGCATCATTACATAACATCTCATATTGTGAATTGTTTCATAACAAACTGCCTTTTCTTTATACTTTGATATATGTTCTTATTCTACTGGGGAAGTGTATATTTTCATTATATGGCTCCCCAGTAAGACTATTGTTACTTATTCTCAGTGGGCATCATCGCCCAAACGGTGGTGCCACTTGGCATTTCTCATATTGTGAAATTAATTTACAGTTGGGTTGTCAGCTGTTATACCATCTGGTACCTACCCACCCACCCTCCTTGGTTTGGGTGGGGAGCAATATGGCATTAGTGGCTATATTGCTAAAACTCTACTACAACAACCAGTGGAGAGGCCTTATAGCCCTGAAATGACTGTCTGGGTTGTGGTGCCCACTGAGCATTAAAAAAAAACAAACCGTTCTTGTTTATACTCTGGCACAACCATCAGGTCAGTGGAGTTTACAATAAATCAATTAATACAAATGTTAATTGCATTTAGCAGTCACAAGCTTGAACCCTGGTCCACTCGAAGAGCATGTGCTACTGCACTCCCCTCCTGACCACTTCACTAGTACATTAATCTGGGGAAATGTTACTTATTCAAAGTATAAGATATTATGTAATAGTGCCACTGCACAACTTCAGTTGGTCTGCTATGTGTATAAATGATGCTAATGCATTCACTTATGACAGTAAAATCTTTCCATAGTCTGAGGCTTCTTAGCCCTAAATCCTACACATAAAAATGTATAAATATTTGGATTTTTCTCAGACACATACAAACACCGTACAGGCAGTGCTCACTTTATGAGTTCCCGGGTTTAAGAGGTGTTTTTTTTTTTTTTTTCCAGGTATCAAGTATCAACAAAATCAAAAAAAAATATGAACATTAATTGCAAAAAATGAATGTTAAACATTCATAAATAGCACATTCCAAAGCATGTACGTAGCTATACAATACAGTGTACCCTGCTTTACGAAATTAATCCGTTACCATCGTATCGCAAAAATATCGTAATGTGAACCCAATAACACATTGTTTTTTTGGTAATTCATTCCACGACCTCGGAAGTTCAAATTTTTGCTATATAACTCCCTAAAAGGTCATTTTTTAGTGTAAATTGTATTAGTTACCAATTCAAATCATTAAATGCACTACACTTTCATCGTTATCATTCTTTTTTGCTCTAGCCAATTTCTGCTTCACGTAATATGAAGTAAAATGGAATACCTCTTGTAATTCATATATCCTCTGAAAACTGTATGCTCATTTTGTGATTACCTTTGTGGTAATCTGAAAAACTCTGTGCAAGTGGTAGCAGTTCTTTCCTTTAGTAACAGCTCACTAATGATTAGATTGTATTATTTACACACTGCTACGAATGTGTATTATAATTAAGTAGTGAGTGTCAGAACTAAAAAAAAATAATAATAAATAAAATAAGATAGTGAACATTGGGAGCCTGTAAAAACATCTATTATTTACAGGCTCCCAATGTTCATTATCTTATTTTATTTATTTATTTTTTATAGTTTTGACAATGATATAAATTTCATGTTTATATTATTGCTATTTATATTGCTAAGCTCTGCCCTTGTTTTATTATGTTCTCTATTTCCCTTGCATTTATGCTAACATGTTCAAAATCAGCAACTGGGTAATTGCTGATTTTATATAGTTATTCTGTATGGTGATTTTATATGGTTATTTATTGTAATTTCTGTTTAAATGGCTATTCCATTTAAATCATTATAGTTTCTGGATGGTACATGTCAATGTTACCTTTTGTTTTAGAAGAGTGGTAATTAAAAACAATTCTGCATTCTTAGGTGAACAAATGTTTATTGATGAATTTTCTTAATGTTTGGAAGCAGAAATCATTAGTTAATGTGAAAAGGGAAGGATCGTTCTTTGCAAAAGTGATAATTTTATGTTAAGAGGGAATACGACAAAAATTAATTAATTAATTTCAGTATTACTTTTCCTTTTTACATTTCTAGTTAACAGCACTACGTTCCACTGTTAGAATATTGTATGTAACATTAAGTTCTACATTAATTAATTTATATGCAATACTTCATTAAATCAGAAAATTATCACTCCTGTATACATTCTGATAATATTCTAAGGTAGAAACTTCTATGTTACTTTGACTTCCGATAACATCAACATGCAGTATTATCAGGAACCGATTTACCTTTTATAAGATCTTTTATTTTAAGGACTGATGATATTTGCAGGAACCGATGTAGTTGGAACGATGCATAAGTGGTAATTTTCAGACGTGTGCCCCATGGAACATCACTCGTACGATTGTTCTCAATCAATTAATGTCTTTGTTATTGTTCAACAACAACATTCCCATGTTTTATTCTTTATCTTCTGTTTGATGTGTTTGTTCAGTGTATAAGCAGTGTGTTTTTGTTAATTATAATTAATTGTGGTTAATTTTAAATTAATTAATTAAATATGAAATTAAATAACCATAGATCCTAAAACAAGTTAAGAATAAAATTTCCATTAAAATGAAGCAGGAGATTAAAAAAAAAAAAAAAACACGAAGAAGCATTAAAAATTAATTCATTAGTATGCGAGTATGGTTTCCCTCATTCGACTGTTTCTACAATAGTTAAACAAAGGGATATTCCAAAGAGTGTTAAAGTTGGTGATGATTCTACATTGGTGCATAAGGGAAGAGACTTTATTGTGGAAATGGAAAGGCTTTTCTTAATATGGATTAGGGAAAAGCAGAATGAAGAGTGACACAGTGCCTAGACAGTTTATCTGCAAATATGCTAAGCAGAACTATGATGATCTGAAGCTTAAAGTTCCATGAAATAGTGGCAGTACTATGCACTTTGAAGACTTTAAAGCCAGCAGAGGTTCGAATGCTTCAAAAACAGGACAAATATCAAAAGTGTTGAAAAGCATGGAGAGGCATCTAGTGCTGATAAAGAATCAGCTGAGGCCTTAAAAAATTGAGTTCCAAGAGTTTGTTGATCAAGAGGGTTATCTTCCCCAGCAGGTTTTAAAATGTACGTTACTAACGATGAGGCTAGTTTACCTGGACATAAGCCAATGAAAGATAAGCTCACTCTCCCGTTGGGTGCCAATACCTAGATTTTATGCTGAACCCTTTGTTGGTGTATTACTTTAACATCCCCAGAGTATTTAAACAATAAAAAGTCAAACAAGGCATGCTGAGATGTTTTGGCGCAGTAACAGAAAGGCCTGGGTTACAAGATGTCTTCAGTGAATGGGTGCTTGAAGTTTTCTGTCTTTCACTGAAGAGGTACCTTAAGAAAAATATGCTTCCTATTAAGGCACTGCTCCTGCTGGATAATATAACAGGCCATGATCTCGACCTTGTTTAATCTCTTGAGGCACATTTTGACTTTGTTCAAGTCAAATTTCTGCCACCCAATATCACTCCTCTTCTTCAACCAATGGACCAGCAAGCGATGCAAACGTCGAAAATCCATACCAAGAAAATATTTGCAAGTTGCTTTGCAGCGACGTATAGTGAAAATGCTGTCGCTCTCAAAAGTTTTTGGAGGTCGCAGTTCAACCTCCTGGATTGTGTGAGGCTGATCATAAGTTCTTGGAATGATGTTTCACCTGGTGCTTCAATTCAGCCTGGATAAATATCTGGCCTTTAATCATCCATAACTTTGATGGATTTAAAAAGGATGATGCTTTGACAAATGATATTGTCACTCTTGGTGAATCAATGGGCCTGGAGGTTGACAAAAATGATGTAGAGGACCTTATTTACGCTCATGGGTGTGAGCTAACAACAGAGGAGCTACAAGAGTTGGAGAAAATTACGGAGAGTTACACTGGAGAGGAAGAGGAAGAACAAGAAGACACCTAAAAAGTGTCAGCTGAAGAGTTAAAGACTGTCATTTCTTGTTGGGAGTGTTGAAGAGAAGTGCTAAAAAACACACCAACATAAAAACACTGAATTGATGATGTGCAAATGGAAGATGAAGTCATTTCTTACTTCAGAAAACTACAAAAAAAAATCATCAAAAACAGTCCACTTTGGACAGTTTCTTTGCCAGTAGCAGCAAAAGACTGAAAAGATGCCTGATCTAGTCCAACCACCATTATGTCATCATTGATTTCATTAGTCCTGCACTTCAAGTTTAAGTAAATGCTAATTTGGTTGTTTTTTTTTATTTTAAGTTGTTTTGTAACTATTTATTAAATTTTTATAAAACACTCATTTTTAATGATCATGCCCAGTTTGTTATTTTGCCCAATGTATATACAGTAGAGTGTCAGTTATCTGGAATAATTATTATTAGACCTCTTCAGGTAGCAAAATTTTCCGAATAATCGAACGTAAGGTAAAATTAAATTCTGTTACAATGTATTAAGGTAAAAGAAAAAGACTTTAAATAGCTTTAAAAAAAATTATTTAATTAAAAAATAATAATAATTTATACATCAAAATTTGCAATTTACGTATGTATATTCAGATAGGTATTTTACAGCAAATTTTATGTGGAAAAAATTTTAAAGTAATCTTTTAAAATGTTCAATTGTTTTTTTGTTTCGTTTGTTGTGACTTTTTTTTTTTTTCTGCTAAATCTGTCAAGTTCCTTAATAATATCAATTTGATTATATTGCATTCTTCCTGGTTTTCTGCTCATTTCAGTGCCGTTTCTTTTCATTGACATTTTACCGAGAAAGATAATAAATCTCACAGTTTCGGGCCGATATTATTCTTACCGAATCTGAACTAAACTCAACATAATGTGAAATAAAGAGAAGAAAATATGTCAGGAAATTGGGTTCATGGAAGCAAATGACTAAACTGTTTTATCACTCATGGTTTCCAAGAAAACCCATTAGTCCTAATCCAACATTTCACCATATATACGACATAAAAAAACAGATATAAATACTCTCATAGCATAATAAATATTTGTCTCAATTACTACCATTAATAAAAAGAAGAAAAATCAGCCTTTCAAATTATTCCAGTTAACTGACGTTCTACTGTATATATATATGCTCAGACACCGAACTAGCTGACAAAGGGACACCCTACCCCGAAAGCTTCTATTTTATAGCTTTTTACTTATATATATTTTAACGCTTTTATTTTATATCTGTTTTAGTACTTTATTTATGTATATATCTATTTATTTATTTTAGTAAAGTTCAGCTTAAACCAGTCTGCTGGTAATTACTAGAAATTATAGTGATATGCAGCCCACGCTCAAGGCCTGTTTTCTAACTCATTTTTAATGCAAAAATCAAGTATAACATGTCAGAAATACCCATTATATGTGTTCTTGGGGTCACCTGTCAAGAGTTTAGACAAATTACAGGAAATCAGTGTATTACTGGTTTCAACTTACAATGTTTTCAACATACAATGGGTTTTGGAACAAATTACCATCAGACGTTGGGGCCCCACTGTACCTACTTTTAATATTTTTAGATAGGAACTTGTACACATTACTTTGGCAGTAAGTAAAACTTATACATGCTAATATAAATAAATGTACAGGCTGTGACACTTACAATTACCATGTTCTGTGACAGTGTGGTAGTTTTTTTTTTTCTCTGTCTCTAAAAGAGATAGAGAGAAAAAAACAGAGTATACTAATATTATGTTCTGCTCCTATAGAATATACCAATGCTAAATTTCAGTTGCCACTTCTCGGTACAACTGCCTAATTTTTATAAGTCTTGCTGTGGAGTATGAAGGCCTTTATTCCTGTCATTAACCAACTGTCAACCTTTGTATTATATACAAACTACTAAGCTTGATATACCTTCATCAATATCATTAATAAATGCTGTAAACAGAAAGGAGCCCACAGAACTGAACTTGGGGGACTTTACTAGCACTAGTCCAAGAAGAACAGTATCCATTTATAATTACTCGAGTGATATTGGGTGGCAAAAATTTGACTTGAACAAAGTCAGATTGTACCTGAAAAGATTGAACAAGGTTGGGATCATGGCCTGGCATATTATCCAGCAGGAGCAGTGCCTTCACAGGAAGCTTATTTTTCTCAAGATAACTCTTCAAGGACAGAAACCATCAAGCTCCCATTCATTGAAGACATATCCTGTAACCCAGGCCTTCTTGTTACTGCATCAAAACACTCCCAGCATGCATTTGTTGACTTTTTGTTTTTTAAATACTATGGGGGTATTAAAGTGATACACAAGCAAAGGCTTCAGCTTAAAATCTTAAGAGGCATTGGCACCCAACAGAAGAGTGAGCCTAGGCTTATGCCCAGGTAAACTAGCCTCATCCTTAGTGATGTACGTGTTCCTGGGCATTCGCTTCCAGAAGTGGCCGATTTCGTAAATGTTAAAAAACCTGCTGGGGAAGATAACCCTCCTGATCAACTAACTCTTGGAATTCAATTTTAAAGGCCTCAGCTGCTTTATTGTCAGTACTGGATGCCTCCCCATGCCTTTCAACTCTTTGATATTTGCCCTCTTTTTTTTTTTTTTTTTTGAAGCGCTCGAACCAACCTCTGCTGGCTTTAAAGTCTTGAAAGCGCACAGCACTGACACTGACGCTGGTTGATGTAGCTTGAAGTTTCCATTGTATGAGTGATGTTCCGTGCACCACACGTTGAATGATAATGTTGTTTTTCAATAACAAAGACGCTAATTGGTTGAGAACAATCGTATGAGTGATGTTTCATGCACCACGGGTCTGAAAATCATCGGTCCTTGAAATAAAAGATCCTATGGATGGAATATCGGTTCCAGAGAATATCGGATGTCCATGTCATTGTAAGTCGAGGCCCTACTGTATTTAGCAAAATTTAATTTTGAAAAATCTGTTTTGCTCTTGGGTTATTTTTTTTTTATTTATTTTTTTTTCAAAAACCCAATTTTTTGCTTGTTTTGACCCAACAATCTTCTGGTTTCCTCCTGCGTACAATTGCTTGATCTCCAGCTTTTTAAAATTTTAAAAAGCTGCTGGAGATCAAGCTATCAAAAGCTGACAGCTATACATATACTAATTTCATTGTTCTTAAATTCAATAGGTAGAGAGGATAAAAGAAAGGGTGGAAGAAAAGGAAGGAATACCCCCAGCCCAACAGAGGCTTATTTTTAGTGGTAAACAAATGTAAGTAATATTTTCTGGAAATATTTTAACTTTTGTTGAGATAAATAAATATTTTGCACAGATATTCACCCACAGAGAAGTTTTTAGGGATGAGAATACCAGAAGTACATTAAGTTATAACTGTGAGCTAAATGACTTTGTGATAACTGTTATGATAGTTGTTACAGAATCAAAGCAATAGCAAGCTATATCCCATTGTGCTAACCTTTTGTAATGAAAAAAAAAAAAAAAAAAGTTGAAGCTCAAAATAAGATACTTGGAGCTCATGGAATTTATCTAGTTATATTAAAAGAAGCAGAAAACCTTTAGCCATAATTATGAGAGTATTCTTGGGTTTAGGAAAGATCCCTGTAGATTAGAGATTATTATTAGTAGTGGTAAATAATGCAAGAAAGCAAGCTTGTACAGCATCAGAAAAAAGAAAAGAAAAAAAAAAAAAAAAACAACACTTCGCATTTAACCTGTCGATCCTTTCTAATAGTTTATCTAGTTCTTTTTTGAACTTATTCAAGCTGCCCACCTTAACAAAACCAGATGGAAGTTTGTTCCAACAATCAACCACCTGGCTGAAGGCAAACTTCCACACATCTGCTCTACAACCCTTCTTCCTAAATATGAATTTATGCCCCCTTGTGTTTGTGTGTAGTCTGAGAAAGAGGGAAAAACCATCAGCACCAAGATTACTCAATCCATTCAGGGCCATGAACACCATGATCAGAGCTCCTTGCAGGTGCTTGGTCTCCAAATGCTGAAAACTTGCAAATCTGAAACCTTTCCTGGTAAGAGCACCCTTTCGCTTCCCTCAACAATCTTGTTGCTGTTCTCTGTACCCATTCCAATGGTTCTCCACATCCTTCCTAAAGTGAGGCTTCCAGACCTATATGCAGTATTCAAGATTTGGTCTAACCATTGCTTTATACGTTGGGATAATTACCTCTTTGTCCCTGCTGGCAAAATTACTGTTTAACACTGACAAAACCTGATGAGCTATCCTGACAACCTGTCTACACTGCTCAGAGAACTTCATACCTGACTGCACAATTAACCCCAGATCTTTTTCATTTTCTGTCGTCCTCAGTGTGGTACTATGCATCTAGTACATTAATCTGGGATTACTGCTCCCAATAGAAAAAGTACCTTGCATTGTTAAATTGCCAACTCTCAATTAATCTGCCTAATTTGTGTAGATTTTGTTATAGTAGCATACCCTAATTACTTTGATTAACTACCCTGCTAGCCTTCGTATCCTCTGCAAACTTATACATTAATCCTAATATGCCTTCATTAATATCATTAATAAATACAAAAAATAACACTGGGCCCAGCATCGAGCCCTGGGGGACTCCATTAATAACATTAATCCAGGAAGAGCAGTGCCCATTGATAACCACTCGTTCTTCTTCCATTCAGCCATCCATAGCAACAGTTTTCCACTCATGCTCCCCAGCACCATTTGTATAACAGTCTTTTATATGTGACAGTATTAAAAGCCCTTCTGAAATCCAAGTATGTGATGTTAAAATTATTTTTTGCATCTAGTTCTCTCATTTCTTACCTTTTCTCTTGTCTGACCAATCAGACAAGGAAAATTGCTCCTTAACAAATCCATACTGTGACTGCAGTATAATTGTAATACTGTCTAGATAATTCTTCATTACTTCCTTCCTTGATTAGTGATTCCATTAATTTCCCTGGAACAGAAGTCAAACTAACAGGTCTGTAATCACTCATGTCTCCCTTTGTGAATTAGGGATACATTTGCACATATCCTGTCCGTAGGAATCTCCCCTGAATCGAAGGATGTTCTCATAATCATGGCTAAAGGTTGCTTCTCTTTTACTGCCTCCCTTAATATAACTGGATAGATTCCATCCACTCCAGTTTTTTTTTTTTTTTTTTGTTTAGTTTCAACAATTTCTCCTTCACTTTCCTCTTAGTAATCACAAAATCATTCAACTCCCTGCCAGAAATTGAGTCACTTCTAGCATCCCCATCCATAAAAAATTCCTTATGTATGAATGTAGATGCAAAATACCCATTCAGTTTGTCAGTAATCTAAGTAGCATCGTTAACAGTTAAACCATTGATATCAAGTTGAACGATTTGATTCATTCCCTTCCTTGTAGTGTTTACATAAGTATAAGACTTATATAAGTCTTCGCTGTTTTTCTTTGCCAAAGATTTCTCACAATCTTTCTTGGCTTGCCTAATCTCCTTTGTGACTCAATTGCAGGCTAGTTTATATCTACCATAGGCTTCTGTGTCACCTCATAATTTATATGAATCTTAGGCATTCTGCTTGTCTCTATTTGTCTGATCAGTCCTTCTGACATCCATTTAGGTCTAAGCACCTTCAAAGTGTCTCTTAACTGTCATAGAAAGTCTGGTAGCTCTTACAATTGCATCCCTGAATACTTTCTATTTAGAATTTGCTCTTAGCTTTATCATTGGTCCCGCTGCATAGAGTTTAAAAACTGTCAGAGACCACTGTAGTCCTTTTACAAAAGCAAAGCTCTTCTGTTTTCCATTAACAGTAGTTACATCTTTAAATAAATCTTAGATTAATATATTGTGATCACTGCTGATAATCAGTTAAAGAGTATTGCTTTCTTGTTGCCTCTTAACATGCTGGTGTATTAAGCAGTCATCCAGTAAATTCACAAAAATTCTTGCTACTATGTGAACAACCAACCCACAAGGTCTATTTACTATTTGGAAAGTTAATATGCCCTGTTATAAGACATTCTGGTTTACTGGCCCACTCTGTATGTCTGTACAGCTGTCTCTTATATTCATTGCAATTGTTAGACCTAAGAACACTCCTACTCATTTTTCTTTTTTCAGTGCTTATGTCATACCAACATTAGGAACTGACTCAATATCATCAACATTAGGAACCGGCTCAATGTTGCCAACATTATCACCAACATTAGGAACCGACTCAATGTTGCCAACATTATCACCAACATTAGAAACTGACTTAAAATTGTACTGGCCACCCATAACCACTGGATGCACTGCCTTAGATTTTATGTGCTTCTTAACTAAGAGCATACATCCCTCACATACTTTGTATTTCCCATATTCAAATTCTGAATAACTTATATCTGACTGATACACAGTGTGATATACTTATGTCCTTATATATAGTGTACATACAAGTATACCTGCAAAAGTTTTTACTCTTAGTAATCCTAACACAGCCTGTATATATTTGCTTGTTTCACAAGGACTGCCCCCCCCCCCAAGCAGGCCTTGAAACCTCTGACATCTTACTTTCCAAGCTGTAGAATATTCTTATAGAAGCATTGCAGGAATCACTATGGCTATTGTTAATCTATTAGTCTGTGTAACCTCTCCCCCAACTAGCAATTTTCAGACACACCTAACCCTGCTTTGATAGCATCAACAAAAATACTCTTTCACCCTTCTATTTAAGTGTGTCCCATCCCCATAGAAACACTCTTATTAACAAGCACAGACCACACTGAAAAAAATTTTACCCCATGAGCTTTGCACATCCTCTCCAAATTGATTGACAAGGTTCTCATTATGTACTCCATGGGGTTCATGGAAAAAAAGGTGGCTTATGGAATTTATCCAATTATATTAAAAGAACAGAAAACCTTTAGCTCTAATTATGAGAAGAGTATTCTTGGATTTAGGGAAGTCCCTGTAGATATTCAAATGCCCATATGTTTCTCCTATTCACAAAGGGGAAGGTTGTAACTGCAGATTTGGAAACTTGTCTTCTGTTTAGAGAAAACAGTGCAGTCAATGATTAAAGAAGCAGTGCAGGATCATCTTGACAGGAATGCAACATCAAGAGAGAAACAAGTTTTATAAAAATCATAGCATGGCTTTGTTAATGGGATATGTGGTGTGGCCAGCCTGATTAGCTATTATGCAGTAAAAAAAAAAAAATAAATAAATAAAAATAAATAACTGGGTGCAAAAAATAATATTATTGACATCATATATTTTGGTTTCGATAAAACTTTTGATACTGTTCCTTGTGAAAGACTGCTGTACAGATTGGAGTAGTGTAGCTCTGGGGAGCAAGTTACTGCTGTGGATAATGGGATAGGTTGAGTGGCAAAAGACAGAGGATGGTTATAAATGGAACACTGCTCTTCTTGAACTAAATTAATGGAGTTTCTCTGGGTTCAGTGCTTAGCCACTTCACTATTTACAGTAATTATTAATGATATTGATGAAGGCATATCACGCTTTAAGTTTGCAGATTGTAGAAAAGTTGGCAGAGTGATGAATGACAAGAATCAAGGCAGAACTACTGCAACAAGACTTGGAATAATTTGGCAGATGAGCTGAGAAGGTGCAATAAGCACTGAAGTGATAAATGTAAGGTAAGTAGTAATCCCAGAATAACATACCAATTAGGTGATACTACTTGAAGGTGTAGAGAATGAGAGATCTAAGGTTATCAGTCTAACATGAAGTTTTCTGAGTGGTTCACACAGGCTGATAGTTACAGCCCATGAGATTTTGTCAATGATATACAGGAATTTGTCCAGCAGGGACAAGAAGGTGATTAACCCATGTAGTAAAGCAGTGGTCAGGTTACCACATTGTAAGTACTACATATAATACTGGAAGCCATTTTAGAAGGATAAGGATCTCTTTGAATGGGTGGAGAGAGAGAGAGAGAGAGAGAGAGAGAGAGAGAGAGAGAGAGAGAGAGAGAGAGAGAGAGAGAGAGAGAGAGAGAGAGAACATAAAAGGGTACTCTTACTACATAAGAGTACAGTTCTGCAAATTGCAGCACTTGGAAAGTAGACACCTGTGTAGAGACTTGATTGTAGTGTTTATAATGGATTGAGTGAACTAAATGAGAAAGGAAAAGATACTAAGTATCCTTATTCTTTTTAGGACTACACACATAAGGGAATAAACTTTAATTGAAAAAAGACCAATGCATGAAAAGTTGCTTGCAACTAGAGAGTAATGGATTTTTGGAACAAACTATCATCTGGTGTTGTGGAAGTAGGTAGTTTGAATAAATTTAAGGGAGAATTAGAAAAATTATTAAATGGATGGACAGATTAGGTGTGTGTGGGTGGCCAATGCTGTACACGCTTGCCTCCTTGCATAATTTGCCGCTACTAATATAACAGAAGATTTTATCATTTAGAGAAGTTTCTTTCAGAAGTTTCTTTTGGGTTGGAGAGGGAAGCACTTCCGTTATAAATTAGAAATGGAAGGATGCTGCTTGACTTGAGTAGTCAGCAAAATTTAATTTTTGTTTCATGGATGAACTCGTATTTTAACAAATAATATATTTTCTGTAATGAAAATTCTACTTATTTTATTAGTTAATAAACTGCATTGTGTGTACAACTTCTGGCATGATATATATCACGTTTGAATTTAAACTCACTCAGGTATTGGATAGTATTTGCAGGATAATATGGTTAATTGAACTGGTGTATCTTCCTCCCATGCACCTCATCCATATTTTGCTCATTTTGTTGGGCTATGCTGACAATTCTCTCTGGCTGAAGTTTAAGTTGGTCTTTTCTTCAGTCCATTGATCAGAGAATTTGTTATTTAGAAAGATAAATGAGGAGAAGTGAAAGAGTGCTCTATCCTGTTGATATATCTTTGATTTTTTTTCAGATAACCTAACTTAATTATCTCTAATGCCTACAAAGTTTAGATTTCTTGCTGTAATATTACCGAAAAAACAGCACAAGATTTATGATTTTCTCCTTTTTCGTGCGACACCAGACATTTTAAGATGACTTGTGCTGACATTTCAGCTTCTCCATTACATATTCATAATTCTTTCATGTGAAATATTCGAGACCCGCTAATATTCATAAAATCAAATGCTAACTTATTATGAAATCCTATTGTGAATAGGAAAAAATCCTACTCCCACCATCAGATCAAAAATCGAAAAAGAATTAAAAAGATTACGATATGAATATTACCGATTATCAAATGCACAAATTGTCTGTCCAACATGTATAAAGTTTTGAGACAATAGGATTCCTGTAAGGTTTTTTATACTATGTGAAATGTTTAACTTGAAAAGCAGACTAATATAGCAGATGTCCTCTTTATCATGTAACAGCATGTGGTAATGATCAAAGATTAAACTTTCTGACAGTACTTGTATACAACCTTTAATTCAAAGTTGCATACAAGTACTGTCAGAAAGTGCAAGTGTAATCTTGCACTAGACCATCCGAATGCTTTTTGTTTCTCTGCCTCCTTCATGGAAGGAAGCAGAGAAGTGAAAAGAATATAAGCGCTGAAATTACTACCAGTCACAGGGAAAACTGTTTTAGCAGCTAATAGGGTAATAAAAAGTGACAGCATTTAACATGGTGCTGAATATTAATAGTAAGGTTCCCCCAAGGATTGTCCTGGGAACACTGTTATTTCTGATTTTCTTAAATGACTTCAGTGAAGGGAGAGAAAGTGTCAAAATTTTCAGTTGATGTTAAAATTGGGAGGGGCGGGTTAATGATCAGTGCTCTCTCAGGACAACTTATATAGGTGAATTGAGAATGATCAGAAAATTGGCAGCTATGTTTTAATGCAGTAAAATGCATGATCTTAAACTTGGGGAATAGTAATCCTCAATTAACTTAAGACAATTAATTAAAAACAATAGAGGGAGAAAGGGAGTGGAGATTATAATACGGGTGGACATGAAGTTCTCTGTGCAGTGTACACATGCTGCTTGACTTGAGTAGTCAGCAAAATTTAATTTTTGTTTCATGGATGAACAATCATAGAAGCAGTCTACTATCTCTTATTAATCATTATAAAACTATTTTATTATAGAGCAAACCTCATCTGCTTTAAACAGGCAAGGGCAAAGGCCAAACTAGCAAAAGGCAAGCATGGGGGCATTTTGCTTCCACAATTACAAGAATGACAAAAACCCAAACAATATGGCTGAAATACAGCGAATGTACACAAAACACCATACACCAACTGTCACCATGCTCGCTGTCGATGGCTATGATATTACAAAACCAGAAGAGATTGCAAACACTGTGGGTAGATCGTTCATGGAAATCTCAGTACAACATCATACTCTCCACATTTTCATGTACAAAAAGCACAAGCTGAAAAACACTTAATCAATTTCGAATCAGGATCCAGTGCTCTGTATAGTCTACAGTCTTCCCTTTGCAGTGTGAGTTGTATCACGCTCTACCCCCTACTAAACTCAGTGCAGCAGGGCCAGATAGAATACATTACATCATGATAGCAAAACTTACTGAACCCTTCCCTCAAGATACTGTTACTCCTCTACAACAGAATATTCAAGGAAAATACTTTCTCCAACAAATGGCACCCTGCTTATGTTTTGGCATTTCCAAAACCAGGAAAAGATCCTACAAAACAACATTATTGACCTATTGCTCTCACCAGCTGTATGAGCAAGGTCATGAAAAAAATTAACAACGCCTGGCTACTCTGGTTTCTAGCTTGAAATGACCTCCTAAATCCAGTGCAATGTGGCTTCCGTGGTGGTAGATCCACTCTTGACGTTTTTGATTAAGACAGAAAGAAACATCCATGATGCCTTCATACAGAAAGAACACCTTGCCATGATCCTTTGGCACTGCTTGGAGATATGGTATAATGCAAAACGTATACGATCAGGGATTACGCAGACACCTATCACAGTTTATCAGAAATTTCCTACACCACTGCTCATTTCAAGTTAGAGTTCACGACCACTTACCTTCAAAGTTTATCCAGGAAGGAGTCCCGCAGGGATCACTGTTAAATGCTACCCTGTTTAATATAATAATGAATTCAATAACACAGGACCTACCACAAACAGTATCCACTTCACTGTATGTCGATGACTTCAGTATCGCCTGCTATTTGCCCAATATGCAAATGGTAGAAAGACAGATGAAAGGTGCATTCAACAAAATAGTTAAATGGTCCCAAAACAAATGATTTTGCCTCTTGCACCAAAAAACAATTGGGGATACACTTCTGTAGGAAGCATAACCTATACAGCTGGGCCTCGCATAACGCGAGTTCGATTAACGCGATATTCAGTTTAATGCTATTTGAAAAATGATACCACTTTTCACTTTACATGATGCAAATTTCCAGTAAACGCTTTTTTTTTTTTTATGCAATAGTTGAAAAAGATTTGAATCGCACGTTAAGCTTACCGCGAGTCATACGGTCAATAAACAAACGTTTGCCTGCTGCCCGCCTCGGTGTGTTCCATCAACCATCGGAAGAAGACGTGTTTGTCTCCTGCTAATAAAGTCAATGCAGACTTGCATTTAAAAGTTCAAATTTTTAAATGAGCCAGATGAAAATGTTACCACGAAGGAGATAACGGTAAAAGAATTAGATGAAATCTTTCATATCGCATGGAACCTCGAACAAAAGGTTTGATGTTCTCTGTGATATTTATTTCACCAGGGCCCAGAGAAGATTGTTGTCGGCTATCGGAAATTGATTGATGAAAAGAGAAAGTCAACACTGTTAAAATATTTCCGCAACAGTAATTTCTTCATTGTGTATTTTATGTCAGAGGTTCACGGCGCATTTAATGTCTCAGTAATTTTTTCAAGGCGTACCCAGACCAAAAGAAATACCTAACAGTTTCGTTTAGTAGTTAGGTCCAAACAACTTAATAAGAAATGCTGAAACTGTGAACTACCTTGAGCTAGTAGTTCGCGGGGTGTCCGACAGATGTCGAGTATCGCTGTGTTTCCCTCGAAAATTTAAAATATTCCGCGGCACACAGTTTAAGAACCGCTGTTTTATGCAATAAACATTTAATTCCATAATTATTTTCATTATCTTTTACATTATATACAATTACAAAGTTATTTAAAAGGTATTTTTAAAATTCTTTATGGACATTCCAGAAGGTCAAGGACCAATTATAATTTTTCCTATTGGTTATTATATTCGATTAACGCATTTCCGCTTTGCGCGATGCGCTTGCGGGACGAATTAATCGCGTTAATCAAGGCCCGTCTGTATACATGCCTGGAACTTCAACTAGAAAATCAAGTCATACCAGTAGTCCATAATGTCCGTTTTCTTAGTGTGATGTTTGACCAAAAACTCACCTTACTTGAACTATAAAATGCTCCGGATTACCAGTCTTAAAAAAGCTAACGTGGGGAGCCGACCGTTACCCACTACTACATTTGTACCATGCATTAATATGGTCCGGCTAGACTATGATTCTGTAGTCTAGACCAAGTGTTTTATGCTGGCTTGATCCTGTACAGGCCACAGTGCTCTTCGTCTTGCAGGATACTGTACCGGGGCATACTATATATCACAGTTCTGAGCCCTATACACTGAGGCACATGAACAGACAAATGCTTTTATTAAACTATGCAGCAAAACTCAAAGGGCATCTAAACCACTCCACTTGGAATGGACTTTTCTCTCCTAAATGGGGAAACCTTTACAGAGCTTAGCCATCTATAAACCCACCAATTGGGATATGTCTTTTCTCACTGCAGACTGACTAGCAAATTGACCTTAGTAAGATACAGCTCTGCTGCCTCTCATAAAATCTCATCTTGGACATATCATATACCGCTGTGCAACCTTTTATTCACAGCCTGGTGAAAACATGTCCCAACAGAACATACTGCAAATACATGCCACACTTGAGAACCCAGTACACACCAATCTACATAGATGGGTCTAAAACCGACAATCATGTTGGTTAGCAGCATTATTTCCCAAAATTACCGTATCCGAGAAACTCCCTACTGAATGTAGCAGCTATATTGCAGAACTCTGTGCTATCCACATATCCTTAAACACACTCTCAACAACCATATTGCACAATGTTATGTATACAGACTCCATTAGTTCTATCCAAGCTGTACAACAGAATATGAAGAATGATAACCACTTAAGTTAAAACCAGAAGCAACAAGTTCTCTTTTGTTGGATCCCTGGTCACATTGGAATTGCTGGAACCGATTGTACCAACCTAACTGCCAAAACTGCTACTGACCCTATAGACCAATCCCTTACTACATCTGACTACAAGTACATTATAAAGAAACTGTCTTGAACAATGGCAGAGTCATATACAAGTTTTATACAAGCTTCTCTGTATAAATAAAGATCTCAAACCATGGAAGTCCAGTATATGTAAGAACTGACATGAAGAAGTCATATTAGCCTGATTATGGAGAGGCCACACACACGTGACACAACTTTATCTGCTTGCAGCCACTGACCCACCACAGTGCAGAAGCTGCAACATTCATCTTACAGTCCAGCATATACTCATTGATTGTCCTATTTACAACAGTGAACAACATACTCTTTGCCTCATTTTCTGCAATGAACACACTGATTATTGCTCATCTCCTAGCAGATATACAACACGTGGAAAAAATCTTTATTTTCCTCAAACAGATATAACTCTATAACCCACTCTAAACTTCAACTGCAATCCACATGATAAAAAAATAGAACATTGAACTTTACCATAGTTAGGTGCATTATGACAATGTTGCCCTTGTGCCATGAAGCCCACAAACAAACAACAGCATTAAGAATCTGCAGGTAAAAGCCCACTGGGTGGCAGTGATTACAGCAAACTAATATGGAATTTAATTAATGATATAACTGTTGTCAAGTGTAAAGGAAAAGGCTTTTACTTTCATAAGGGTGATACTTATGAAAGTATCTACCATAAATTATATGGTAGATACTAATTTATATCTACCATCAGCTCTACCTCTGTAATCAAGTCACAAAGGAGGCTAGGTCAAGACAGATTATGGAAGTCTCTTGCAAAGAAAAACAGAAGGCTTCTATGCCTATATTAACAAAAGGAAGGGGTTGAATCAGATTGGACCACTTGATGTGTGTAGGTTAACTGTTGATGACCGTGCTCAGGTTGTAGACAAATTGAATAGGTATTTTTCATCTACTTTCACACATGAGGAATTCTTTAGGGAAGGGGATGCCAGAAGTTTATCAACTCTAACAAGGAGCTAAACGACTTTGTGATAACTAAAAGGAAAGTGGAGGAAAAATTGTTGAAAATGGACATAAAAAAGGCACCTAAAGCAGATGGAATTATCCAATTATATTAAGGGAGGCAACAAAGGAGGTAAGAAAACCTTGGCCATAATTATTAGAGCATTCTTGAATTGGGGAGGGAGTTTCCAGTATGGACTGGAGAAGTGTGAATTCCCCTTTATGAATTGGGAAATTCATAAAGGGGAATCAAAGGTGACACGAGGAATTACAGGCCTTTTAGTTTAATGTCAGTTCCAGGAAAAATAATGGAATCACTGGTTAAAGTTGTAATGCAAGCCAATCTGGACAGGCATGCAATTATACTGCAATCATAGTATGCATTTGTTAAGGGGCAGTCTCGTCTAACTGGTATGATAGGGTACTATGATGCAGTGATCAAGGAACTGGATGAAAAAATAATTTTGACATTATATACTTTGATTTCAGGAAATCTTTTGATACTGTTGCACATAAAACACTGCTTTACAAACTGGAGTAATGTGGTGTTAAGGCCAAGTTACTGTTGTGGTAAAAGGATGAATTAAGTGGAAAAAGACAGAGTAGTGTAGTTATCAATGGGCACTACTCTTCATGGACTAAGGTTATTAGTGAAGTTCCCCCGGGGTTCAATGCTGGGCCCTTTGTTGTTTTCAGTATTTATCGATGATAATGATAAAGGTTAAAACAGGCTTAACGTCTAAGTTTGCAGATGATAAAAAGGATGGCAAGGTAGTTAATGATAGTTGTCAGGGCAAGCTACTGCAACAAGATCTATGAAAATTGGGTTGATGGCCAGAGAAATGGCAGTTGAAGTTTAACATTGACAAATCCATGGTACTGCATATGGGTAGCAGTAACCCTAGAGTAACTATCAACTGTGTGGTACTACACTGAGGGTCGTGGAGAATTAAAGACCTGGGGGTAATTGTGCAATCAGACATGAAATTCTCTGAGCAGTGGTGCAGACATATTGCCAGGACAACTCACAAGGTTTTGTCAATAATATACAGAAACTGTTTTAGCAGGCTACTGTGGCCTTTTGTATAAGGCCACAGTAGCCCCAACTTGAGTGCTGTATGGAGGCTGCTGAATTGGGTGCAGAGAAGGGTAACCAGACTGGTGAAGGGAACAAAAGTGCTCTTACCCAGAACAGCTTGCGTAGTGAAAATTGCAGTTGCTTGAGACTAGGCACCTACAGATAGATCTGATTGAGATGTTTAAAGCCTTGAATGGATTGAGTAAGCTGAATGTGAATGGAATTCTTCCACTTGCTGAGACTACACACATGAGGGGGCATAAATTCAATTTGAGGAAAGATGGTTGCAGAACTGATGTGCAGCAGCTGGTTGATTGTTAGAATAGGTAGGCTTCTAACTGTTGTTTTTGAAGTGGAATAAATTCAAGGAAGAACTAGACAAATTCTTGGAGGGTACGGATGGGTGATCTTTTTTTTTTTTTTTTCTGATGCTATATAAGCTTGCTTTTTTGCATCATTTGCTGTTACTACTACTATAATTGGTCATCTTTAAAAGATGACCTACCTACTTGCAATCATTACAAATGTTCCTAAGATTGCTATACGTCTGGATTGTATTTATTATCATCATCATCATCAGCCATTTTCAATCCACTGCAGGATGAAGGCCTCTCCAGCAACTTTCCAGTTCCTTCTGTTTTGAGCACTGGCCATCCATTTACTACTCAAAAACTCATGAATTTCATCTATCCATCTCCACCTTTGTCTTCCAGGTTTTCTTCTAGCTCCTCTTGGGTACCATTCTGTTATTTTCTTAGTCCATCTGTCATGTCTTCGAGCTATGTGTCCTGCCCAAGACCATTTTAGTTCTTTAGTTTTGATAAGAATGTCCTTTAGTATTAGTATTAGTAACGGCCGCATGGTGCAAGAAAGCCTATGGCTTATGCTGCACCAGCCAAAAAAAAAAAAAATAAAAAAATAAATCCGAACAAAACAATGATAAAAACAAAAAAAAAAAAATAAATAAATAAATAACTAAATAATAATAATTAATAAAATAAAAAAAAAATAAAAAGGAAATTAAACCTATCATCCTATGTGCTTCCCTTACCCGAAAGTACTATCCAGATGACCTTTGAATTTCCCCAAACTGTCGGCCTCTACCACCCATGAAGGCAACTTATTCCAGTAATTTATAACTCGCTGGCTAAAATAGAACTTCCTGCTATCCAATCTAAACATTTCCCCCCGTAACTTGAATTTATGTCCCCTAGTTCTAGCATCATTTATAATCTTGAAAATTTTGTCCTCATTCATTTTACTGATGCCTCTCAGAGCCTTAAACACCTCAATCAAATCTCCTCTAAGGTGTCTAGTTTCCAAACTCTGCAACCCACATATTCGAAGTCTTTCTTCATAAGGACGCCCTTTTGCCGATCTCACCAGGCGAGTTACCCTTCTTTGCACCCTTTCAAGAAGCTCGATGTCTTTCTTCAGGTGCGGTCTCCATACTTGAACACAGTATTCCAAGTGTGGTCTAACATAAGCCTTATGTAATGGGATTATCACGTCCCTATCTCTACTTGCAAAAGTTCGATAGATCATTGATAGGACACTATGGGCCTTCCTTGCAACCTGTTTACAATGCTCAGAGAATTTCATGTCTGACCGTATCGTAACACCCAAGTCCCTTTCCTCCAGTACTGGCTTTAGTTGAACTCCACCAAGTGAATAAGTTTTTTGGGATTACTGTTTCCCAGGTGTAATACCTTACACTTTGTTGGATTAAAGCACAGCTGCCATTTTTCTGACCATTCCTGAAGTCTATCTAGGTCTTTCTGAAGAAGCTCAGCTTGACAGTGATCATTAACTACTCTCCCAATTTTAACATCATCTGCAAATTTAGACATCACGCCCTCTATCCCTTCATCAATGTCGTTTATGAAAATTAAAAACAACAGTGGTCCTAATACTGATCCTTGGGGAACCCCACTTCTTACATCAACCCAATCTGAGGAATAGCCATTTATCACAACCCTCTGCCTCCTGCCCTGAAGCCATCCTTCTAGCCATCTAAGGATTTTCCCAGTGATTCCAACCTGTTCCAGCTTATAAAGCAACCGCTCATGTGGGACTGAGTCAAAAGCTTTGCTGAAATCTAAATAAACAATGTCGAAATTATTCCCTAAATCCAGCTCGTGAGTGACCCTTTCGAAATAGCGAACCAGATTTGTTAAACATGATTTTCCCTTTACGAAACCATGCTGAGTATCCTTGAGAATTTCAATTCGATCCAAATGATCCTGAATTCCACCCTTGATCATTGCCTCCATGATTTTCCCTACTACTGAAGTCAGACTGACAGGTCGATAATTTCCAACTTCACTTTTAGAGCCACCCTTATGTATGGGAGATACATTTGCACTTTTCCAATCCAAGGGAATCTCCCCAGAGTCTAATGATGCTCGCATAATTAGCCTCAATGGTTCAATGCACTCGCTTGCCGCCTCTCTTAAGATTATAGGGTAAAAGTAAAGTGCAGCCATTATCAACCCACTGCAGGGTGGAAGCCTCCTCAACAATTCATGCTGAGGGAAATGGACCATAATCTGCCACGCTGGTCCAGTGCGGGTTGGCAGATCGACCGTATTCAGCAGTCAGGGGCTTGAACCCCGGTCTACTCAAAGAGCGTGTGCTACTGCACTCGCGCTCCTGCCCACTCGGCTACGGAGGCCGATTATAGGGTATATTCCATCAACTCCAGGAGCCTTACTGGTCTGTAGGCTCGAAAGTTTTTTCATTAAATAATCTTGCGAAATTTCAATATCATTAATTACATATTTTTTAACTTCGCTCCCACAATTTCCCTTTGCCACAAAAGGCTTTTCATTTGTAAATATCGATGCAAAATAACTGTTGAGTTCATCTGCAACGGCACCTGGTGTATTTATTACTATCCCCTTTCCCTTACATAAAGTTGTCCTGCTCTTCTTGGCATTTATATATGTGAAGAATTCTTTATCCCCCCTCTTTGCTCTATTTTCTAGTGATTTCTCATTAACTGCCTTTGCCTGTCGAACCTTTTCTGTGGCTCTATTACACATCACCTTGTAGCTGTTATAGGCTTCAGTACTTTTTATTGTTCTATAACCTTTCCATGCCACCTTTTTCTGCTCAAGTAATGCGGCAACTTCACTAGTCATCCAACTTGGAACCCTCCTCGTGGAGTATTTTTTTTAATGGTATATACGCATTCAAGGCATCTGTGATTAATGTTTTAAAAGCGTACCACAGTTCAATTGTATTCATTCTCTGCGCGATATCTACCCAGTTAATAGAGGCCATGTAGTACCTTAAGGCATCGTAATTTCCTTTTCTGAAATTAAAACCCATTCCTTTGCCTTTTACTTCTGCTACCTCTCTCGTCATCATCCACCGTAGAACTCCGTGATCACTTCCTGCTACTGGTTCCTCTACTGTCAGCCCTGTTATGTCATCTGATTCATGTGTGATGATGAGGTCTAGGATATTCTTTTCTCTAGTATTTTCCCTGACATGTTGATACAAATAACAGTCATCTAGTTGATTTAAAAATTTTGTTCCCCATGTCGAGTTTCCTTCCCATTTACTCCAATCAATTAGAGGCAGATTGAAATCACCCATAATAAGGCATTGACGCTTACTTGCCCATTCCATTTGCATGTAGAGGCTTTACTTGAGTTTGCTGCCTAATCCATGTGTTTCTCTTCTTATCTAACAGTCTGATTCCCAATATAATTCGTTCCATTCTTTGCTGTGTAGTTCTTAGCTTCTCTTCCATTCTTTTGGTGAGTGCCCAAGTTTCATTTCCATAAGTCATGGTGGGGAGTATACATTGATTCATTATTTTACGTTTCAGACAAACTGGGATATTGCTCTTCAGTATGTGACTATATTTCCTGAATGCTATCCATCCAAAATTTATTCTTCTCTTGACTTCCAGCCATTTATCATTATTACAGCTAATAACTTGTCCCAGATAAGTATATGACTCCACCTTTTCAATTACTGCTCCTTCAATCATTATTTCCCTTTCCGTGGCATACTTGTTCATCATTACTTTTGTTTTAGCCATATTCATCTTTAGTCCAAAATCCTTACTAACTGTGCATAACTGATTAAGATTTTCCTCTAATTCTTTGGGATCGTGGCTTATGACCACAATGTCATCTGCAAATCGTAAATGGTTTAGGTACTCTCCGTTCACATTGACTCCTTTCTGCGACCAGTCTAATTTTCTGAAAGTTTCCTCAAGGGCAGCAGTAAACAGCTTCGGAGATATTGTGTCTCCTTGTCGAACTCCTTTCTCGATTTTAAATTTGCTACTGTCTTTGTCTAGTCTAATAAAGGATATAGCACTCTCATATATTTTCTTCAAAATCATAATATATGGAGTATCTATGCCTTGTCTTTCCAGTGCCCGAAACATTGCCTTATGCTGTATGGAGTCAAATGCCTTTTCATAATCCACAAATGCCAGGCATAATGGTGTTTTATATTCATTTGCTTTCTCCATTAGCTGTGATATTACGTGAAGGTGATCCATAGTTGAGAATCCTGTCCTAAAGCCAGCTTGCTCTTTCGGTTGATTCTCATCAAGTATTCTTTCTAATCTGTTAGTAATGACCCTTGTGAACAACTTGTAGATATGGGATAACAAGCTAATTGGTCTATAATTTCCAATTTCCGATTTATCTCCTTTCTTATGCAGCAAAACTATGATTGCATTATTCCACTGCTTAGGCATCACACCTTTTCTAATGCACTTTGTGAAGAGCCTTGCCAGTTTTTGTGTTATGTCTCTTCCTCCCAATTTTAACAACTCTACAGTAACTTCATCTTCCCCCGGGGCTTTCCGATTCTTCATTTTCTTCAATGCATGTTCTACCTCATCAGGAAGAATATCGGGTATGTCGTATGTGTTGCTACTTTGCAATCCATCTTCCCCACTGCTGGTATCATTCCCTCGCTCCTTGTATAATTCTCTATAGTAGTCTTCTGCTATTTGAATTATGCCTTCTCTGCTGTTTATAAGTGCACCATCGCTATTCTTCAGTTTCAGTATCATTTGTCTTTCTGTATTACTGCTCATGGCTGCTGATTTAAATCCTTTGTTTTCCCTTAATGCTTGTTCTACTTTTCTTGTGTTAAACCTTCTTATGTCCTCTCTGAGTCTCTTTCTAATGGCTTTGCATAACTCAGTATACTCAATTTTCTCCCTGTCAGTGTTTTTCTTGCTCTTCATTTGTCGTCTTTGGTTCATCATGACAAGTGTTTCTTGACTAATTTTTTCTTCTTTGGATTTCTGTTTCCCTATAGGTTTCTTGGGCTTTATCACTTTCAGAAAGTTGTAATATTCCTCGTCGATATCTTGGTCCTGAGCAGTCTGCAGAAGCTCAAACTTGTTCTTCATTTCATATCCAGTACTGCTTTTTCTCCTCCTCTGTTATTTCAAAGACCTTTGTATTATTTACTCGAGTCAGTTTTTTCCTTTCCTTTCCTACATCTATATCAAGTGTACATCTTACCATTCTGTGATCACTTCCAACATTTACCTTATTCAGGACGGTAACATCATTCACAATATATCTTCTGTTAGTGAGGATGAAGTCGATTTCATTAGTTGTTAATCCATTTGGACTCTTCCATGTCCACTTTCTGTTCACCCTTTTCTTGAAAAAAGTGTTCATTACTGACCTTCCTTGAGATTCTGCAAATTGCACAAGTCTTTCACCTCTTTTATTTCTTTCACCAATTCCAAAATTTCCTATAGTTCCTCTTTCTGCGCTGTTTTGCCTTTTTCCAACCTTAGCATTGAAGTCCCCCATAATAATAGTGTAGTGGGTTTTCTGCTCATCTAGAAGACTCTCAATTTCAGTGTACATTTCTTCAACCTCTTCATCATCATGGCTCGATGTTGGTGCATAAATCATTATAATCTTTAGCTTGTACCTCTTAGAAATCTTGAGTACAGGCGGGCCTCGATTAACGCGATTAATTCGTCCCACGAGCGCATCGCGCAAAACGGAAACGCGTTAATCGAATATCATTACCAATAGGAAAAATTATAATTGGTACTTGACCTTTTGGAATGTCCATAAAGAATTTTAAATAACTTTTAAATAATACCTTTTAAATAACTTTTTAACTGCATGCCATGTAAAAGATAATAAAAATTATAGAATTAAATGTTTATTGTTCAAATTATATAATGGAGAAACTAACTATTTGCTACAGAAATATTTGAACACAGTCGTTTGAACAGTTTTGGCTTTCGTTTTTTCATCATACAATTTCCGATAGCCGACAACAAGCTTCTCTAGGCCCTGGCGAAATAACATGCTTCTTTCGATGTTAGGATCAACATCCATTACCTTTTGTTTAAGGTTCTCTGCGATACGAAAGATTTCGCCTAGTTTTTTTACCGTTATCTCCTTTGAGGTAACATTTTCATCTGGCTCACACTCTTTTTCTTCAGCTTCTTCGTGCGCACGCTGTTGCTCTATTTGAAGGAGATCATTGTCACTTAGCTGTTCTAAATGCGAATTCAGTGATTCTCGAATGTTAGCCGCATCCAAGCCTTTGAAACCAAGTTCATTACCAATATTAGTTATGTCTTCAATAACTTTTTGAACTGCATCTTTGAAGCAAGTAAAATCGTTTGCGCGGGGTAAAAGATGCTTCCAAACTGCTCTCATATTGCTGGCTGTCACTTCTTCCCATGCTGCATAAATGTTTTCAATGGCCAATCGTATGTTATATTTTTTCCAAAATTCTGGTACAGAAATTGCATTATCTCCTGTTATAGCTTCAAGTCCCTGTGCAGAGGTTCTGCGGAGATAGTAAGCCTTGAAAGTTGCAATCGTCCCCTGGTCCATGGGTTGCAATAACGAAGTCGTATTCGCCGGTAAAAAAACAACTTTCACATTTTCATTTGTCACCAAGTGCAGAAGGATGTCCAGGTGCATTATCTAAAAGCAACAGAGCTTTAAAAGTAAGATTATTTTTCTTGCAATAGGCTTCAACTGTTGGACAGAAATGAGACGTAAACCAGTCTTCAAATAGGGCTTTGGTCATCCATGCTTTTTTATTTGAACGAAAAATGACTGGAAGAGTGCGATGGCTGTATCCTTTTAAAGCCCTAGGATTTTGTGCACAGTACACAAGCATGGGTTTCAATTTAAAATCACCTTCAGCGTTACCTCCTAATAAAAGTGTTAGTTGATCTTTTGAGACTTTATACCCAGGTTGTGATGCTTCATTTGCAGCCAAATAAGTTTTAGTTGGCATCCGTTTCCAAAATACGTCCGTTTCGTCTACATTAAATATTTGCCGATCGTCGTATTCAGCATCATGAATGATTTTTTGCAATTCTGCAGGAAATTTGGCTGCAGCATCTTCATCAGCACTAGCAGCTTCCCCTGTTACTTTAACATTATGCAGTCGTGCTCGATTTTTGAAACATCCAAACCACCCTGAACTAGCAACAAACATTTCAGTCTCCCCTTGATATTTTGTTTCTTTGAGCTTAGTAAAAAGGTTAATAGCTTTGCTCTGAATATTGTCCTTAGATAATGGAATTCTTTTTTGATTGCAATCTTCTATCCAAATTGATAAAAGACTTTCCATTTGAATCATTATTAGAGTTCTGTTTCTGGTATTTTGTAAGACAAAAGAAGATGATGAAACTTTACCTTTCTCTTTATATTCGTTCTTACGGCTCAAGATAGTTCGTACGGTAGACTCACTGTATCCTAGATCTCTTACGATTTTCGCATGGTTTGCACCACGTTCATGTTTTTTAATAACTTCAAGTTTATCAGCTAAAGTAATAACTTTTCGTTTTTTTTTTATTACAATCACGTTGTTTTTCACTCTTTCTTTTATCCATAATTAACAGGGGTAGAAAATTAGAATTTTTAAATACGTCTGCACGTGACTATTAGGTGGAGACAAACAAGTAACACGTCTACTTAGTTGATGGAACACACTGAGGCAGGAAGCGGACAAACGCTTGTTTATTGGCAGTCAGACATTTAGTGCGCAATTCGAATCTTTTTCAACTATCAGAAATAAAAGATCGCGTTAACTGGAAATTTGAATCGCGTAAAGTAAAAAGTGGTATCATTTTTTCCAATCGCGGTAACTGAAAACCGTGTTAATCGAACTCGCGTTAAGCGAGGCCTGCCTGTATTAGTCTTGACACCCTTGGTGATGTACTTTTGAATTCCAAAATGTTTTTAAAATCTTTATGGACCAGAAACCCAACTCCACCTTCACTCCTTTCACTGTTTCCATTGGTGTACAGCAGATTTCCACTTGATAAACTTATAAGTGATTCATTTCTTCTTCTTGTTTCAGCCAAACCGATGATATTACAAATCACATCTTCTAATTCCTTTTCCAGCTCTAATGTCCTGTCTTCACCGATGAGTGATCGTACTTTTTTACTTGATCGTACTTCACCGATGAGTGATCGTACGTATTTATTATACCATGGTACAACTCTTGAATTCTGATTCTCTGGATACTTTACTGGTCTTAATAATTGAATTTTTCCATCCATCTATATGGTGGCATGCAATTGTCCTTGCATTTCCCAAACCTAGTAGATATCCCGGTTTGGGAAATGTATGTTATACATATAAATATATATGTATAATTATCATCCCATTTCGTTAACTAGCTGCTTGGGTAAAGTCCTTGAACAAATGGTACATAGGAGACTTACATGATTGCTGGAAAAAGAAAACTTTCACCACACCAATTTGGATTTATGAAAAATAGATCGATCCTTGACCTACATGTCAAAGTTGAAATGGATATAAGAAATTCATTTATTAGAAAAAAGCAGATGGTGATGTTAAATCTAGATCTTGAAAGCTTTCAATATGATATTTTATAGATCTTGAGAGTTTTTTTAAAGATCTATAAAAGATCATATTCGTGGAGATTCAGTATCCTGTGAGATTGAGTTAGGATACAGAGGGCAATTTATAGAGAACTTTTTTTTCAGAACATTTCAAGTATGATACAATGACTGCTATCTACAATACATATACAACAAGGAGAACTCAAGGCTCAATATTAAGTGAAACCCTGTTTGCCCTTAGGAGAAACAGATTATACTCTCACAAAGATTATACTGCCTGTGCTGGAAATTTATATGTACACAGATGATCTTTCCATTTATTTCAGTTGCAAAGCACGAATACAGGCATACCTCGAATAACGAATAGGATGCGTTCCACGAAATTACTTCGTTAAGCGAAACTTCGTTTTCAGAGGTAAAAATACTATGGCCAGAATAGGGATACGTTCCTACGTAAAGAAAATGAAAAGCTTTTTTTTCGAACAAAGAAAAGTTTTATTAAATAAACAGTCAACTTACATACAAAGTGAAATCACATTTTAAAATATGAGTCTAAAGTTGATTGTTTATGCTTTTTTCCTCTTTCATTTAGCAATTGCCTATACGGAGTTATTGCATTTAACACTGATCGCTTAACAATAACACTTCTTCCTAAATCAGGATCATTTTCACTAAAAAAATTTGAAACGTTTTCAATGTCATTTAAGCACCTTTTTAAATCTTTGGTTGTTAACATTTTTTCTGCAGGAACTTCGTCTTCATTATCTTTGTCTTCGTTGCTAACGAGGTTTTCTAAATCTTCCACTGAAAAACCATCATCTTCTGCATTCAATAAATTCCTAACATCCTCTTCATCGACATTTTCGAAACCTATTGATTGAGCCATCTGGATAACTTCATTTCTAATTTCTTGGATGTTATTTTCTTCTTCTAGTACAACTTCTGGCCATATTTTGCGCCAAACTCCATTTAAGCATTTCTTAGTGACTTCTTTCCAAGAACTATCAATGTTTTCAATTGCGTTTTTAATGGTGTAGTTTTCCAAAAAGTTTTAACTGTCATTTCCTCTTTATCCTCTAGTTCAGTTAAACTGCTTATTGTTCGACGCAGATAATAAGCTTTAAATGATGCTATTACTCCCTGATCCAATGGTTGAATCAGGGAAGTTGTGTTTGCTGGAAGAAACACAACTTTGACAGGAATGCATGTGTCCAACGTGTTAAGATCAGTAGGATGTCCCGGAGCATTGTCTAACAACAAAAGAGCTTTTTCTTCAAAGTTGTTTTTTTTGACAATACCGTTTTACTTCAGGACAAAAGTGGTTACAGTAAATAACTCCTTGGTAACTCACGCTTTTCTATTTGCTTTCCATATCAGGTAAATTCATTTTTATGTTACCTTTTAACGCCCTCGGATTTTCTGAATGGTAAACTAATAACAATTTTAATTTATAATCGCCAGAGGCATTTGATCCAAAGAGTAACGTTAAACGGTCTTTGGCTGCTTTGAACCCAGCAGCTGATTTTTCTTCAATAGAAATGAAACTTTTTGTTGGTAGCCGTTTCCAGAACAAACCGCTTTCGTCAACATTGAACACCAAATTTGGAAAATTTTGACGTTCAATTATTTCCTTTAGTTTTTCTGGAAACTTATTTGCAGCTTCTCCTGTTAATTTTACACTATGAATCCTGGCCCGTTTTTTAAATTACTCGAACCAACCACGAGAGGCCCCAAAGGTTTCCGTAATTTCTTCAGTTTGTTTAGATTTCAGGTGATTAAACTGGAATATTTTTTTTATGTTAAATGGGGCTTGAAATTGCCGACTTCGTTATATCGAAGCTTCGTTATCAGAGGTAACGTTAACCGAGGTATGCCTGTACTGTTGGGTAGCAACTTCAGCAATCCATAAACAAAATGGAAATGTGGACAATAAATAATCAATATAAAATATCTGAAGCAAAATCATTTGCTATACACTTCTGTAAAATTTGTGTTCTTAAATCCTGAACCAGTTCTATGTACAGTAAACCCCTGCTATTCGCGGTTTCGTGTATTCGCGGCCGCTGATTTAATATAAAATGAAACCTGAAAAAATGTGAATTTTAAAGCGCTGTGAACATTTTCCACCATGAAAAAAACATGGGCGTGGCTAAAATTATTTTTCCTGGTCAAAACAGCGCTCAGTGGGTGGGGGAAGAGGGGTGACAAAATCGCAAGCATGGATGTTTCTCGCTAATCCTTGTTCAGTATGTGTTATGTGCTTGTCATGGAAGGTTTCGTCGTTTGCTTTTAATTTATATGCTTATAAATTGATATGCTTACAAAAGTGATATAGCTACCGTTTTGCAGTGTAAAACAAACTTTTTCGAGTGTGTTAACGGAAGAAAGTGACTTTATTGTGGACAAGTTCTTTTAAACCCGTACAAAAATATGGCTACGAATAACAAGGGAAATGTGAAAAGATCAAAGGTGATGACATTAGCGAATAAAATTGAGTTATTAGACAAAATTTCTAATGGTGAAAGTGTCTCCTCAGTGGCAAAACATTATAAAATCAATCAGTCAATGGTACGATCAATCAAGAAATCGGAAGAAAAAATTCGCCATAGTGTCGGTGAAAACGCGCTAATTGCTTCAAAAATTTGCTCTGTAACTCGTGATGTTAAATTAGAAAAAATGGAAAAAGCTTTAAATCTGTGGACCGAACTCAAAATAAAATTCCGTTAAATTCACTCATTTGTGAAAAGGCAAACTCCTTTATCAACACTTTAGCAAAACTGATGATAGCACTGGCGGGATAAGTTTTTTAGCTAGCAAAGACGCTGGTTTGAAAGATTTGTTTGAAATTTCTAATAAATATTACATTTAATATTAAATTGTTTCTTATTTTCATTTCGAAGACATATGCTTGCATTTCATTATGGTCTATGTACATAGTCATATTATGAAAGTACCTATAATACATACATAGACAAAATTTTAGACTAGTTTTTCTTATATATATTTCATACTTTGGAACGGAACCCCTTTATTACTATGGGAGCCATAACTCAGTACAGTCTGTCCTCGTATAGCACGATAGTTGTGTTCCTAGAAACCCTCGTGCAATGCAAAATCCTAGAAACCCTCGTGCAATGCAAAAACAGGCCCTATGGGAAAAGTGGGGTTAGGTGCCGACCACCCAAGATTGAACACACATTTGGAACCAAAACATTACCAAACACAATAAATAATCGGGTAATTTTAATCGTTATAAAATACTTACGTATTTTATAACGATTAAAATACGTAATAAAAAATATAATATATTTTTTATTATAATATAATAAATATTTTTTATTATTTATTATATTATAATAAAGTATTTTTAGTATTTTTAATACTAAAAAAGTATTTTTTACAAATAAAATACGTATTTTATTCGTAAAAAAATTATATTAAATAAAATAGTCGTAATAAAATACTTACGTATTTTTTATACGTAAATATTTATAAAATAGTCGTAATAAAATATTGCTAATGCTTTTGCTTCTATCGTAAGCAAACTTGTTTTTTGTTTGATTTTCTATCCAGACAGATGACAGCCGTTCCATCTCTTCCAATTCTTGTGTCTTAATCTAATAGATTTTAATTACACTTTGAGTTGTTCCTGCTATGAAAGTTGTTTTTATTTTCTCCGCATTCTTTGTAATTCTCGGCGTTGCCTCATTTTGGTCTGTAGCACGTGCAATATCACATGGTCTTTCATTTCGCTCAAAGCGTTTCACAGTTTCATATTTTTTCTCTATCGACAGAGGCGGACTGTCCATAAGCCTTACAGGGGAAACTTCGGTGGGCCGGAGGCTGGTATGATTTTGGCCATAAACCATAGTATGAGGCCACTATAAATTTTCCCGGGTAAGAATTTTTGACTCAGTCCGCCTCTGTTTATGGTTATTGCTTTTCTTTTTCTCTGTGAATCTGTAATGTCTTCACCAGGATGCTTCCTTTTTACACCTTTTAAGTATTTTACTCATTTTTAGGGAATAAAGCAAAATTACAAAACCAGGAGGCACGCTTGATACACATAAACAAAGTTACACGCGTGTAGAAACTGAATAAAGGCAGAGATACACTATTAACACCTCACATTTTACTAAAGCACATTTCTAGGGGTTACTACCATAAAACAATAAAAACAATTTCCAGTTGCGTTTCTGCGATTGGAATCTGTTATAAACTGGTAGTAAACTCGATCTAATTGCATTTGCGAAATACCGATAGCTGGAATTGTGTGGGTTTTTACATTATTATGGTGAAATGTGTTTCCCCTTCACAGATATAAAACTCATAAATACATTTTCAGAATCTTCCCTTCATTCCTATCGTGTTGCGTTCGGTTGGGGTGATTCCGCGTTTGACTGCCATTTCTTGTAAACACAAAGGCGAATCGTGCATAAGCGAATTCGGTTCGTGTTATATAAGATATTGTTCCCCTATTTATAAATCGTGTATGATCGAATTCATGTAGTATAAACACGTGTTATACGAGGACTGACTGTATATCATTTTGCTTAGAAATCGGAGTGGAACTAAAGAAAAGCATAGGAGCAGAAGAATCCTTTTTGCAAGATATAAGACAAGACTGAGTTTTAGAAGGGTTGAAATCAACTAAGTTGTTTTTGCCCCACTGGAAAATTACCTGAAGATCGGCGTTTAAGGAATTGGTAGCAGGTTTTCGAGAAATTGAAGCTGATTGAGCAGGAAAAGGTTTCTCAAAATGGAAAGTGGAATTGCAATTTGCTATCATCGGCAAAACTATGGATAGGATTTCCTGTAAATGGAAGAAGGTCATTAATATACAAGAGGAAAAGAGTGGGGGAAAGAACTGAACCTTGGGGGAAACTGTCATTAGTGGAGAAGTTAGAAGACAGAGAGCCATCTACCATCACCCTCAGTGAGCGATCAGAGAGAAAACTGGATAACCTATTACTAAAAACAGTTGGTAAACCATAAGATGGAAGCTTGTTTAGAAGACCTTTATGCCAAACACGATCGAAAGCCTTTGAGATGTCAAGAGCAACTACTTGTGTTTCGCCAAGTCTTTCCATTGAAATATTAAATATTAATACCCATTTATGGACTAATAGTATTAGTCCATAAATGGGTAACATAAGCCAGAATATCACCAGTGGATCGACACTGACGGAATCCATATTGGCGATCGTTGATCACACGGAAAGTTTCTAGGTAGTTTAAGAGTTGGCGGTTAATTGATTTCTCCATTACTTTAGAAAGAGTAGAAGTAATTGCAATGCAAATAATTGGATGAGAGGGATTTGTCACTCTTTTGAGGAACTGTCTGGATATGAGCAAATATACAAGCAGAAGGAAAAACACCTTTGGAATAAGAAAGTGAAAAAAGCCGGCAAGGAATAGGAGTAAGTTCAGGAGCACAGGTTTTGAGAACAAGTGGAGAAATATCATCGGGACCTGGAGCTTTCTTAGCATGGAAGACCACGGGAGGCATTGAATGGAGCATGTTGGGAATGGTGGGAGGTGTTTTACCAAGATCATTAATACATGAGTTGGAAGAAAAATGGGATGCTAGCAGGTCAGCTTTATCCTTGGCTGAAGTGACAACAGAACCATCTGGTTTGGACAGAGGTGGGAGCAGAGATGGGCAAAGTTGCGGCCAATAGCTTTGGCAGGAGAACAGAATGCTCGGTTACCATCAGGTCAAGAAGCAAGTTTTCTACTCTTAGCCTGTTCAAACTGTAGTTTGGACTGATTAATAACTGCTTTACAATGTTGCGAGCTTTGGTGTAGGCAGAAAATGAAACTGGTGAACTAGAAACAAGCCAATTACGATATGCAACATTCTTCTCTTGAACAGCCTTAGCACATTTATTGGAAAACCAATGTTTAGATAAAGGACGAGATTTTCACGTGGAGTGTGGGATAAAGGATTCCATTCCTGCTTGAATAATTTCACTGACACGATCTGAGCAAACGTTGACATCAGAAGTTTTGAAACAGTAATCCGACCAAGGAAAAGAAGTCTCGCAGGTCATTCCATTTTGCATTCTTGTAATGCCAAACAACACGAGGTTGGGAATAGTCATGAGATAAAGGTTCCATTGGAGAAGAGACAGTCAGCAAGTTGTGATCTGAAGTGCCTAAAGGGCATCTCACTTCGACCATGTACTTAGAAGGGTTGTTTGTGAGAAAAAGATCAAGTGTATTGGCTGTATGATTAGGATTGTCTGGTATTCTTGTAGGTAAATGAACAATCTGTGCAAGGTCATTAGTAATTGCAAAAGCCTCAGCATCTCGACCAGCTTGGTCTGTGACTAGAAAACGGAAACCAGCTGGAGTTGTGAACATTAAAATCACCAAGGAAAATTACCTCACTGTTAGAAGAGTTGGACTGGAGAAAGTCAAGTTGCAAAGAGAGTAAATCAAAGAGTTCCAAGTGGTTAGTAGATTTGGGAGAACGGTAAAGGCAACAGATGAATTTGACACAATGAGGTAGAGAGATTTTAAGCCAGAGAAGATCAAAGAGAGGAGATTCCAAATTGCCAAGTCTCTGAGAGGGAATATCAGAACGGACATATGCACAAGTACCACCTTTGAGGCGAAAGGAATCATACAGTGAATAATTTGGGCATCTGAGATGAGCAGTAGTTGAATCAACCGATAACTGAGATTCTGTCAGAAAAGTACATGGGGTTTGGCAGACTGCAAGTGGAAATGGACATCATTGAGATTAGAATTGAGACCAAGTATATTTGTGAAATGAATTAGGATGTGCTTGGGAGGTTTAGATCTTTTCGCAGATAAGCTTACTCTATTAGTTTGACAATTCATGGTGTATTCAATAGTAAGAAAAAGTGGGTGGGACATGCTGTATGAAGTAATGAAATTTTTGGATATGGTGTACATATGGTAAGAATATACTCATATCCTTGACAAAACATGGCCTCGACAATGCTCCCCGCATACACACTACTCGGACTCCCTCCCGTCACTATCTGGCAGAGTAGAGGTAGCAAGATTATACACTAGCTGATCCGGAAGCCTCCTAGGGAGTTACCAATAGGTTCGGTCTGGTGTACTAACTAGTGGCTGGCCTGCGAACACCGTTTTAGAGCTGTACCCTCGAAATGTAAGGAATATTGGATCTCACCACGATGTTCATCCTAACCTCAAAAGTCATCAATCATACTGCGTGATAGAAGAGATAGGGAAGGGTTGACCGGAACTTAGCTCTAGAGACTAAACATGGGTTCCACCACTTCAAGCCTCCAATAAGCAAAGTGGTGGTATTGCACCAGTTGATGAGAGTCATCTACCACCTAGTACTGCTTGGTAACATACAGGAGTGGCATTCCTCCATGTGGTGTGGGTGCCACACCTCGACTCCTGCTTATGTTGGTTCACACCTGCGTGGTCACCCACCATGTACTTGTGCATGGAGGTTTTACCCAGGATTACTAACAGTTCCACCATCGTGAAGGTGCAAGCAGAGGATTTGGCTGTCACAGACCGTCCGGACTTCGCCGAAATTGGGTCCACTTTACTTGAGTGTCACCCAAATATCAGTTTCATCAGTGTTTTAGACAAATATACTTCCATTTGGGCAAAACTTTGAGAAGTAATCTATGCAATAAACTTTACAGAATAAAACAAGATCTGTGTTTATGAACAGATAGATGGGTAGAAATTATATTGAGAAGGCTGTGTATGGGGCATACTTTTCTTGCTCAGATATCTGCTTCTATGAGAAGAGCAGAGGATCTTTTAATTTAGATCCTCTTAATTTAATTTAGATCATCTGCTGCTGTGTTCTATCTGCCAAATAGAACTCACAGTGAGACATTCTGACTGGCTGTCTATCCCATTTCTCCATATGTATCATCTCCTTTTGATCTTAGGCAAACCTAAGCAAACTCTTTATGTATATTAAACATCTGTGAATAATAGATGCTCATTGATATTCTAGCCATAATTAGATAAACTAGATATAATGATGTTGACTCTGACAAATGCATTGTCTTTAATTTTCCTGGTGTCATAAATAGATAATAAATTAACCTTTCATGAATACAGTAATACCCCGAAGTTACGCGATAGGTGGGTCCGACGAAAATCGCGTAAGTCGAATTCGCGTAAGTCGGGGTACAACTTTACATATAAATACATATAAATTTTGCTTAATTGGGACCAAGGACTAACAAAAACACCTAGTTTAGAAGAAAAATATTAATAAAATTGCAGTTCTTTATACATATTAATACAAAATATGTATTAAAAAACAAATGACTTACGTTAAAAAGTTATTTCGATGTCGATGGCTTCATAAAATCTAACAAATTCGTCTGACGACACAGCGCGTTCTTTTTTTCACGCAGAATTTCTTCGTAGCAAGCTAATAATTTTTTTATTCCTTGCTTTGTAGCTATAACGCGTTCTTCGTTGGAGTCTGTTTTCTAAAATTTTTAAGCCCTTTACAATTGAGCCCTTTTCAATTTTCAACCTGTCAAGTTTGCAATTGTCATGTGCTTTTCGCCGTTGCCTCATTTAGGCCTGTAGCACGTGCAATATCACATGGTCTTTCATTTCGCTCAAAGCGTTTCACAATTTCATATTTTTTCTCTATCGACAGAGGCGGACTGGCCATAAGCCTTACCGGGGAAACCCCGGTGGGCCGGTGTGATTTTGGCCATAAACCATAGTATGAGGCCACTATAAATTTTCCCGGGTAAGAATTTTTGACCCAGTCCGCCTCTGTTTATCGATAATTGCTTTTCTTTTTCTCTCTGAATCTGCAGTGTCTTCACCAGGGCGCTTCCTTTTCACACCTTTTAATTAAGTATTTTACTCATTTTTAGGGAATAAAGCGCAATTACAAAACGAGGAGGCACGCTTGATACGCATAAACAAAGCTGCGCGCATGTAGCAACTGAATAAACAACACCATAAAGGCAGAGATACACTATTAACACCTCACATTTCTAGGGGTTACTACCATAAAACAATAAAAATCCAGTTGCGTTTCTGCTAGTGAAATCTGTTATAAACTGGTAGTAAACTCGATCTAATTGCATTTGCGATTATACCGATAGCTGGAATTGTGTTGGAAATGTGTTTCCCCTTCACTGATATAAAAAACATAAAAGCAGCAAAGTTGAATTTTGTTCATCTTTCGCTCTCATTCTCTGCCGTCGCACCGTATATCGATAACATATGAAAAACGACCTTGAAGATAGTGGGCGGCAGCGTTGCCAAACGAAAAAATCAAGAACCGCGTAACTCCGAGTTCGCGTAAGTCGGGGTATTACTGTATATATTAAAACTTCGAACTAGCTAACTATTAAACTTATCATTTTGCGTACAGTATCTTCAGTGGCCTGGGGAGCCCGGCAGATCATAAAACCCACATAGCAACAACCCTGGAAGTCTGAGGAATATCTGTTTAAGGAACTGTATCAAATAGTTTAATAAAGACCAGATATATTGACGTTTTTATTTAACTGTTTGATAACAGTAGAAAGATTAGAAAGTTACAAGATGAGACAAGTGTTATTTTCCCTGCCCTGTCTCTCCAGCACATGTTGAAGTCTGATGTTGGTATTAATTGACCGAAGTGATAGCATAGTCATCCATTTTATTTACTACAATCCTTACATTACTGTACGAACATGTTGAATTAAGCCTTTTTTATATCTTCTACCCTGATACGTCACTTCTATCTTACCCGTGACTAATAATCATTCTTAAATTGTACGGCTGTTATTCTGTCACTTTACTTACTTTTCCCCTAGATCACAGATCTTTAATCACTAAGTTTTTGTACATTCACAAGAACTTTTGGAGTGTAATCGGTACATTTGCCATCAGTCCCTCTCCTCATTGGCATCAGACCCTTGTGCCCCTGCTTACCACTTATGCATTTAAGAAAGGGGTAGTGCACAGTTTCAGAAACATAAAAGTGGAATTGTTGGAAATGATTCATCCCAAGATAGAATTTTGATCTCATTTGATCAAAAAATTTGTACCTTGTTGTGCCCTATTAAACAAAAAAATTTGTTTGATAGGTCATAGCAAGGGACATCAGATTACAGTACAAATACAGTAATCTACTGCATACATAATTAAGTGTACATCATCAGTGTATAGGATACGCATGCTATTTTTGTAGGCAGCCAAAATATAGAGTAGTAATTAATAGTTTAGTATGACCAGATATCTTCTTAATAGCAAGATTGTTCAGTAACTTTTTTCCATGGCATACAAAACCATTTGTGACCATTCATGTTTACACACACACGCACCAGGTTTCAATTAAAAGGCACTGACATCTGTCTCATTTATTTTTAGGTTATTTATTGTCTTGACCTTTTTTTGTAATATTTGAGCCAAAATTTTGAATTTGATGTTAAAATTGGATTAAGTGCTACTATTTATAATTTATAATTTCTAAGTTTAAATTTTACCTAATTAACTGTTTCCCTCCCCCCACCTCAATGGTAAAGTTGTTCCCTGTTCTTGGTTTAGCCTAAAAATGTCCGAGTACCGAAAAAAATGTAAACCAATTTTATTTGGGGGGGGGTGAACAGTAAATGTATGTGTTCTCCTGCAATACACATTTAGCTGTGTAGAATTGTTGGATATACAAAGGTAGGTTTTTTTTTTTATATATATATATATAAAATTGGTTTATGTTCAGTAAAATTAACGTGAATGGAGAAGATACTCATTCTCTTTGGAAATATTTAAAGAGTAAGCAAGGTTTACGAAGTTTTGAAAGTACACTAAGATTTTTTTTAGGTAAACTGAAGGTGGGAACAACTTTCCTATTAAGGAATGTTGTTTCCACATTCCTTAATAGGAAAGTTGGAAAAAAAGCAGTTTATCAGGAAAAATTAATTTAGAAGTAAGTAAAACTAAACAGTAACCCATGTTTTAACGTCAAATTCAGAAGTTTCAGCTCATATGTGACAAAACAAAAAAAAAAAGTCCAGATGATAAAATAATCTAAATCTGAAAATTAGTGAAATAGACCCCAGTGCCTTTTTAATCGAAACACCCTGTGTGCTTGCGTGCGAGAAAACAATTAATATGTTAGAAAAATGGCCAAGCCATGTAAAATGCAAATATGGTGAAGAGCAGTACAATGAGAGAGAGAGAGAGAGAGAGAGAGAGAGAGAGAGAGATTAAAAAGGCATTATAGAAGGAATACATTCCTAAAATACTTATAGGCCAATTGAAACAAATTTGGTGATGCCCCCCCCCCCACCCTTGATTAAAGGAATGCTGTCCTCAAATTTGTTTGTTGGCTGTCATTTTCTGAATTATTTTAGGAATTTATTCTCCTCCTCCCATTATTGTAATAATGTACTGGTCTTACTTAGCTTGGCCATCTGCTAACATATGCTTAATTTATGTATTTTAATTTTGTTATATTCTGGCAACATGTTAATTTCATAATGTATTGCAGTCTTACTATTTTTCGGGCTTTATTCTTTTCTTTATTTTTCCATGTGTGGGGCACATATGTAATATAAGAAAATTGAAGTACTAAATATTTTAAATTTATATTAATAATTACGTATCAAGTATGGAAAAAGTGTCTGATGCTATGAACAAAAATCTTCTGATGGGAGGAGTAAGGATATGTTTAAGAATCAAAAACGAAAGGCTAAAGACCTCTTTTCTATGGAAAAAGTAATTGAGCATGGCAAAGGAGATAAAAGTTTTGATTTTTCTCAGAACTGCAGCCTGCTAAGACTGATCTCTAAAAAACACACTGCACATAAACATAATTTAATCAGGAATAGTATATATCAGGGAAGTAGTAAAAGTGGCAGGGTTATATTTCAGTAATAGAAATAGAAAGCATAGAAATAAATTGTATGCATTTCTGCTTTCAGTTTCTGGCTTGGTACATTTTAATTCCCTGACAGAGTGACTTTTTGGCCCTAAGGGTTTTAGCAAAAGACACTCTAGAGACAACACCACAAGTTTACCTAAATTATGTACCATTTTTAAATTATTGCAGTGCCTTCATTGAATAAAGGAGGCACTCTGAACTATGTGTGTAGCATGTATATTTTAGCAGTGGTACGGTGATGTTGATACAGCAATTAATATTTAGTGTAGGTATCTGAGATTTCATGGATTCTGACTACTGCTCCACTTCTTTAGGGATGATTACAAACACAAAATGCCATAGCACTGTAAACCACTGAAAACTGAAGATATACTTCAATGAAGATGTTCAATACCACACTATTCAAAAGTGCACAAAGCTTATGACAAATGCCACACAGTACTAATTATTAGGACATAAGGAAACAAACATTGAAATAAAAGCTATAGATATGGCTGTGAGAAGCAGCCACTTTAACAGACTAAGCAAGGAGATGGGAGTCTGTATGTTGGTCATTGGAGAGGTTGAAGTACATGGCCACTTGTGATGCATCAATTCAGGATCAGGAACTTGTTGGGAAGGTTCCCTGGCTTCCAACAAGCCCTGTTTACACACGTGTGCGCGCACACACACACACACACACACACACACACACACACACACACACACACACACACACACACACACACACACACACTTGGCATTAAATACAGAGAAGATGAAATTTTGCATAACACTGACGAACCACAGGAACTAGTAGTTGTTGGTGACTCTATTGTCAGGAAAGCGGGGAACATGCTTTGTAAAAAGGATAGGTGGAATAGGACCAGGGTATGTCTGCCAGGGGCAAAGGTTGATGACGTTGTGCGGATATCATCTTTTAAGGGCACAAAAGGTGATAGAGTTGTACACGTTGGCACTAATGATATTAAGAGTAGGACACCGGCGGAATTACTTAGCAAGTACAGGTCACTGTTGAAAAAAAGCCGTGAATTAGGGTTGAATTTGAAAGTGTCTGCAATTCTGCCCAGACACGATAGGAGGGAGTATATGATGAGAGCCTTGTCAATCAATTCGGCCCTGGAGGGATTGTGCAAGGCTCAAGGGGTAGAATTTTTTTCAGCCTGGACTGTACTTGTTAACAGGAGAGATTGCTTCTACAGGGATGGGATACACTTAAATAGAAAGGGTGCAAGAATTTTTGCTGATGCTGTCGAGGCAGAGTTAGGTGGGTCGGAAAACTGCTAGTTGGGGGGATACAAGGACTAATAGATTAACAGTAGCCACTGGCAGAGGTGGAAGTGATTCTTGCACTGCTTCTATTGAAATGAGCAGAAGCCTGAAAAACAAGATGCAGGATATTTCAGAGACTGCTGGGAGTCATTGCGGTACAAGTAAACACATGGGTTGTGTTAGGGTAGCCAAGAATAGAAACAGGTGCATGTATACCTGCGTGTACACCAATGCTAGGAGTTTGGTAAATAAATTTGATGAATTTGAGATATTGCTCAAAACATCAAAGCAGATATTGTTGGGATATCAGAGACGTGGTGTCACACAGATATAAGGAATGCGGAACTGGAATTTGGGGAATACAATGTGTATAGAAAGGATAGGAGGGGAGGAGGGGTTATGCTATTAGTTAAGAAACACATAAAGTCCAAGGAAGTGAAGCCAGTCGACATCGATGGACAGGGCAGTGTCGAGTCAGTTTGGTGTGACATAAGCATAGGGAAATCAAAATTGAGAGTAGGAGTGTGCTATAGGCCTAATGACTCTGATGAGTATAATAAGATATCGTACAGGGAAATAGAGTGGGCCAGTAAATCAGAGAGTCCTATAATGGGGGGTTTTAATTTCCCAGATATCGACTGGAATTTGTGGTTTGGTCACTCGTACACTAGCAAGGCTTTTGTGAATTTATTGGATGATTGTTTTCTACATCAGCATGTTCGTGAGGCAACAAGAGGGAGCAATACTCTTGATCTGATTATCAGTAGTGATTCTTCATGCATTAAGAATCTGCAGATAAATGAACCACTAGGTAGCAGTGATCACAGTGTGTTGAAGTGGGATTTACTCAAGGAGGTAACTACCATCAGAGGTAAAGGGAAGGGTTTTTGTTTTCGTAAAGGCGACTATGATGGTCTGAGACAGTATTTAAATTCTATACAGTGGGACCAACTGATGATGTTACCAACAGCAAACTCAAAATGGGAAGCATTCAAGGAACTAATCTTGGAGGCTACCAGGCTTTACATACCAACTAAGAAATATTGTTCAAGGTTTAGGCCTAAATGGTTGTCAGATGAACTAATAAGACATGTGGCAGAGAAGAAAAATGCATGGGATACATACAAATTAATGGGTGACATGGAAGCCTATGATAGATATAAGTTGGTCTGTAACCAAGTCACAAAGGAGATTAGGCAGGCAAAGGCAGACTACGAAAAATCCTTGGCAAAGGATGCAAAGAAAAACAGAGAAGAGTTCTTTAACTATTTAAACTCAAGAAGGAACGGGATGAATCAGATTGGTCCACTGGATATTGATGGTTCAACAGTTGAGGATCCTGCTTGGGTGGCTAACAATCTAAACGAGTATTTTGCATCTACATTCACGCATGAGGAGTTATTCAGGAAGGAGAATGATGTAGGTAAAGTAAACATTTGCAGTGAGCTGGATGATTTTGTAATAACTGAGAGGAAAGTGGAGGAGAGATTGTTGAGGATAAACATAAAAAAGGCACCTGGGGTGGATGGGATCTATCCAGTTATATTAAAGGAGGCAGCAAAGGAAGTAAGCAAACCCCTAGCCATAATTATGAGAACTTCTTTGGACTCAGGGGAGGTACCCATAGACTGGAGATGTGCAAATGTAACTCCAATTCACAAAGGGGATCAAAGGCTGACACAAGTAATTATAGACCTGTTAGTTTAACTTCTGTTCCAGGTAAATTAATGGAGGCACTGGTTAAAGAATCACTGCAGGATCATCTAGACAAGAATTCAGTTATAGCTCAGACGCAGCATGGTTTTGTTAAGGGCAGGTCTTGCCTGACCAATTTGATTGGATACTATGATGTAGTCACAAAAGAATTGTATGCAGGGAATAACTTTGATATTATATATTTGGATCTTAGAAAGGCTTTTGATACTGTTGCACATGGAAGACTGCTGCACAAATTGGAGCAGTGTGGCATTGGAAGCAAATTGCTGCTATGGATAAGGGGATGGTTGAGTGGCAGAAGACAGAGAGTGGTAATCAATGGACACTGCTCATCATGGACTAATGTTATTAGTGGAGTCCCTCAGGGTTCAGTGTTGGGTTCATTGTTGTTTTCTGTATTTATGAATGATATTGATGATGGGATATCAAGTTTAATGTCCAAGTTTGCAGATGATACAAAGGTTGGCAGGGTCGTTAAGGACACCACTGATGCTATGCTGCTGCAACAGGATCTGGAAAGGTTGAACAGATGGGCTGAGAGGTGGCAAATGAAGTTTAACATTGACAAATGTAAAGTACTACATATGGGAAACAGTAACCCCAGAGCAACATATCAACTCTGCGGTACTACACTGACAGTGGTGGAGAATGAAAAGGACCTGGGGGTAATTGTGCAGGCAGATATGAAGTTCTCTGAGCAGTGCAGATGAGCTGCAAGAGTAGCTCATGGTGTCTTGTCAATGATATACAGGAATTTTTCTAGCAGGAATAAGGAGGTGATTATTCCCTTGTATAAGGCAATGGTTAGGCCACATCTTGAGTACTGTATACAGGTCTGGAGGCCTCATTTCAAGAAGGATGTAGAGATGCTGGAACGAGTACAAAGAAGGGCAACAAGATTAGTGAATGGAACAAAGGGTTGCTCTTACGAAGAAAGGCTTAAGTTTTGCAAATTACAGAGTCTGGAGACTAGGCACCGGCGAGGTGATCTGATAGAGGTGTATAAGGCTTTGAATGGTTTGAGCATGCCCAATGCGAATGGGATTCTTCATCTTGCTCAGAATAATTGCCTGAGAGGGCATAAATTCAAATTAAGGAAGGATGGATGTCGGATAGATGTGCGGAAATTTGCCTTTGGCCAGCGGGTGGTTGGTTGGTGGAACCGACTTCCATCACTTGTTGTTGAAGTTGATAGCCTAAACAAATTTAAGGCTCAACTGGACAGGTATTTCGAGTGAACAGAGGGGTGAAATGGGAGTGGCGTGTTTTTTTTTTTTTTTTTTGGCTGATGCTGAATAAGCTTGCTTTCTTGCATCATATGCCTCTACTAATGCTAACCATGTAAAGGTTATTTGGTAATAATGCACTGAGGTCTCTCATCAAATGCAGAGAAAAGTGTCCAGACTATGATTTGCTGTGGTGATCACTCTTTAGTACTATGTAAGCAGATCTATTTCTCATAGATAAACTTCAGAATAACAAGAGTGTTCAGATTAATACTTTATATTAGAAACTGATGCAGTAAAATGGATGCAGAATGCATTGGATTTTATCCAGTTTTCAATATACAAATTTACAAAATTTACAAATCAGCTTAGCAGTCTCTGCCAAAGTGACTGTCCTGAAAAAATTAAAACTCTATTCCCCTTGCTTTCCATGCTTAAACATGTTCTTTCTTTGCTGTTCCATTGGAGCATTTTTGTATCTAGCCTTTATATAGCTGGAGTTAACCTTATTCTAAGATTTTTAGATGTGTTGTAGAACATGTGTATAAATGATCATTATTGATGCTTTATACCTAGCTATATTGATGATTATTCCTGGCATAAGCCAGGAATAATCCTTTTCCTGGTGGCTAGGCTTTTCTGGTCAGGGTCTTTAGAAACACAAATATTGTGATTCATGAGATTCTGTTTTATTCTTACTAATTGAATAATTTGTTCCAAAAGACATTTCTGTTTTTCACTTTTGCCAATTTTTAAAATTTTCTTTCTAGGAATGATGACAAAACAGCAGCAGACTACAAAGTAACAGGTGGCTCAGTGCTTCATTTAGTGTTAGCTTTACGAGGAGGAGGAAGAGGATTATGTTGAGTTTGCCCTGTCCCCCACTTTCATTGTCTTCTGTAGATCTTCCTAATTTTTCTGGATGACATACAGATTATTCCTCATTTGTAAAATTATTAAGCAGTTCTTTGTGTTTCCTAATCCACATCACCTTTTTTTTTTTAAAGTCTCCAGTTAAAACAGGCTCTACCATATGCTTTTTATTCTTTCTCTGTAACTTATGTTGAAATAAATGTTTTCTATTAAAAGTTGTTCTAATTATTACTGCATTTTGTATCATGCATATAGTATTAGTATTATCAATGGCTGCATGGTGCAAGGAAGCCTATGGCTTATGCTGCATCAACCAAGAAAAAATAAAAATAAATAAATAACAATTAAAATAATAATAATAAGAAAATTTTTAAAAAATAACTAATTACTAAGAGAAAAGGAAATAGAAAACCTATGCGTTCCAGAGTAGAGAGGATAAACCACTTATTTACACTAAACAGAGCATTATTATTCTCAGAGCCTAACAAAAGGAGTCTTAACTTAATTTGAAAATATTTCTTATTAGTGTCAAATGGCAAGCTAAAGACATTTGCAGCTTGCTTCAAACTAGTTCCCTTAGTTTTCAAAATTCCCTTATTAAATTTCTAATGGTGCAGTCTTAACTATTTTTTAAAGTATCCCAAACATAAAAGGTTAGTGAGTGTTATATAGCCTTCTGCTACAATAGATGGGTTGAAAGTTTGAGAATGAGAAAAACTTGACATTAGATTTCAATTTCGAGAAATTGAGATCAGAAATAAACTGGAAAAATTGAGTATACTATTTATTTACTTATTTGAATAATAAAATAAGTACAATAATATTAAATTACAAACATATATATATATATATATATACACACACACAGAGTTAATTTTAATTATATGCATATGAAAATCATTGCAGTTGTTTGCTCAGTAGCACAAACATTTTTTTCTTGTAAATAAATTAGTTTCTGTAGACTCTTGATATTTTAAGGAGCTAAAATTAAGGTAAGCTATACATACGATCTAATTAGTTTCTGTATTAATTTATGTAATTTTTGAAATTTTCTGAATTAACATACAGGCAACCCCCATATAACATGGTACTTCTACAACACGGTTTCACTCTAACACATTTTGATTAATTGCGGCAATTCTCGCACAACACGGTACTTATATGACACGGTTTGAGAATTGCGGGAAATCTCGCATAACATGTTATTTTTGTGCTGGTAAAACCCTGCTATTATGTTAGATGTATTTATCAACGTTTCCATTCCTTTTTGTGAATCCCTCCCTGTTCTTGACATGCTAGTCTTTGTCTTTGTGATATTTTTCTAAAGCACATTTCTGGAGGTCATGACCATAAAACAATTTGCAGATTATTGTTATTATTAGCCATATGGTGCAAGGAAGCCTGAGGCTTATGATGCACCAGGCAAAAAAAACAATTTAATTGGTCTTTTCTGTTAGTGTAATCAGTTATAAATGGGTAGTGAACTTGATTTTTTTGCATTTGCAATAATACCAATAGCTGGAATTCTGTGAGTTTTCATGTTATGGTGAAATGTGTTTTCCCTTCCATGAAATATTCAATTGTATAAAAAATAAATGTTCACAAACTTATTACTCCGTATATTTGTGTGTATCATGTTAGCATTAGCATTAGTAGAGGCATATGATGCAAGAAAGCAAGCTTATGCAGCATCAGCCAAAAAAAAAAAAAAAAAAGAACCCCTCCACTTTGCCCCTCCGTTCGTTCGAAATACCTGTCCAGCTGAGCCTTAAATTTATTTCGGCTATCAACTTCCATAACAAGGGATGGAAATCTGTTCCACCATCCAACTGCTTGCTGGCTAAATGCAAATTTCCTCACGTCTATCCTCAATTTGAATTTATGCCCTCTCAGGTGATTATTCAGAGCAAGAGGCAGTATCCCATCAGCATTGAGCATGCTCAACCCATTCAAGGCTTTGTACACCTATCAGATCACCTCGCCGGTGCCTAGTCTCCAGACACTGTAATTTACAAAACTTAAGCCTTTCTTCGTAAGAGCAACCCTTCGTTCCATTCACTAACCTTGTTGCCCTTCTCTGTACTCGTTCCAGCAGCTCTACATCCTTCTTGAAATGAGGCCTCCAGACCGGTATACAGTACTCAAGGTGCGGCCTGACCATTGCCTTATACAAGGGAATAATCACCTCCCTATCCCTGCTAGAAAAATTCCTGTATATCATTGATAAGACACCATGAGCTACTCTTGCAGCCCGTCTGCACTGCTCAGAGAACTGCACAATTACCCCAGGTCCTTTTCATTCTCTACCACAGAGTTGATACGTTGCTCTGGGGTTGCTGTTTCCCATATGTAGTACTTTACATTTGTCAATGTTAAACTTCATTTGCCACCTCTCAGCCCATCTGCTCAACCTTTCCAGATCCTGTTGCAGCAGCATAGCGTCAGTGGCGTCCTTAACAACCCTGCCAACCTTTGTATCGTCTGCAAACTTGGACATTAAGCTTGATATACCATCATTAATATTATTTATAAATACAGAAAACAACAATGAACCCAACACTGAACCCTGAGGGACTCCACTAATAACATTAGTCCATGATGAGCAGTGTCCATTAATTACCACTCTCTGTCTTCTGCCACTCAACCATCCCTTTATCCATAGCAACAATTTGCCACCAATGCCACACTGCTCCAATTTGTGCAGCAGTCTTCCATGTGCTACAGTATCAAGAGCCTTTCTAAGAACCAAATATATAATATCAGAGTTATTCCCTGCATCCAATTCTTTTGTGACTACATCATAGTATCCAATCAAATTGGTCAGGCAAGACCTTCCCTTAACAAAACCATGCTGTGTCTGAGCTCCAACTGAATTCTTGTCAAGATGATCCTGCAGTGCTTCTTTAAGAGTGCTTCCATTAATTTTCCTGGAACAGAAGTTAAACTCACAGGTCTATAATTACTTGTGTCAGCCTTTGATCCTCCTTTGTGAATTGGGGTTACATTTGCACATCTCCAGTCTGTGGGTACCTCCCCTGAATCCAAGGAAGCTCTCATAATTATGGCTAACAGATTGCTTACTTCCTTTGCTGCCTCCTTTAATATAACTGGATAGATCCCATCCACCCCAGGTGCCTTTCTTGTATTTATCTTCACCAATTTCTCCTCCACTTTACTCTGAATTATTACAATATCATGTAGCTCACTGCCAGTGTTAACTTCATCTATGGCATTCCCCTTCCTAAATAACTCCTCATGTGTGAATGTAGAGGCAAAATATTGATTTAGTTTGTTAGCTACCTGAGCAGGATCATGAACAATTGAACCATTGATATCAAGTGGACCAATCTGATTCATCCCCTTCCTTCTAGAGTTTACATAAGTAAAGAACTCCTTGCTGTTTTTCTTTGCATCCCTTGCCAAAGATTTCTTGTAATCTGCCTTCGCCTGCCTAACCTCCTTTGTAACTTGGTTACAGATCAACTTATATCTATCATAGGCGTCTGTGTCACATGTTAATTTATATGTATCCCATGCATTTTTCTTCTCTGCCATATGTCTCATTAGTTCATCTGACATCCATTTAGGCCTGAACCTTGAACAGGTTCTTTGTTATTAATTGCTTATCATTTTTACTGTTTTTTAAAATTTTCAGCCAAAAAAAAAAAAAAAAAAGTCAGTGAACAGAAATATCAGTTAGTTAGTATGTACATATTACAGTACGTATTAATTAAGCTATGTACATAAGTGCAAATTCATTTTTATTTTGCTAACTGGAAAATATTCTTTTGATTTTCACCTATCATGTAACTTTGTTAATTGGTAAGGTAATAAAGGTAAATTTGTGCTTTATATCTAAGCGGGGTGCTTAGATCCCTGTGTTGTTTGAGACCATAAAAAATTGACTTCAAAGTGTGCAATTCATGACTTTTGAAGAGAGCAGAAGGTACATAAAATCTAGCTGCTGCAGAAGAGATTGTGCTTAGCAGCGATGAAGAGGAAGAAAATTAAATGAATGTACATTATCTGACATATAAGCAGGGCTATATAGCCACCCTGGTGCAAACGTCTTATTGCTTTCTCCCCCCCCCTCCCCCACACACAGTAATTTTTCTTTTTTTTTTTTTTTGGGAATTAAAAAAAATATATTTCCAAAATAATATATAATTTTATTTTTTAAACACAATAACATATTATGATACATGAAGTAAATGTGTTTAAAATAAAACAAAAATACATTTATTTTGCTTTGGCTGCAGACAAGAAAATAAAATATATAAATTTAACTTTTCTTGCTTTGGCTATAGCAAAATCAGTCATAATATTTTTTATATCTAAAGAATCACAATTATTGCCTTCTGTAGATATTGCCAAATTATTTAATCTTGTTCAATCAAAATCAGTCATATTTTTTATATCTAAAGAATCACAGTTTTCGCTTTCTATAGATATTATTGCCAAATTATTTAATCTTTGTTAATGCATTGTTGACTGGAGGTACTTTTTTATTAATTTTAATTTCGAAAAAGAGCGCTCACCACCAGCTACTGATACCAGCATTGTTAACATTATTCTTAATTCAATAAGTATATTAGGAAGTAGAGTGGTTAAATTAGTTTTGAATATAAAACTTAAAATTTCTTGTGGAATCTGATTCATGGACATAAAATTTTGAAAAATTTGTATTTCATTTGCAAGATCAACAGCAACAATATATTTTGGACATTCCTCATTGGTGGCATCCGATAACTATAATTCTAAATGTGAACAATGTTTTCAAATTTCATCTTTTGGCATTTTACGTAGCTCGCTAAAACAGTGTAAAAAATTAAAATTGTTATTTTGTTCCTTTTCATTTTTTTCCCTTTTTCTGTATTCATAACCAGAGAGTTGCTTCCTTCTATCAGCCATCTGAGAAATATTGGGGGGGAAAAAAAAAAGTTCTAAATTTAAAATTCATAATATGTTAATATAAAATACGACAAAACACATTCTCCGATACATTGAACTTTTAGTCTCCTTAGTCTTTGCCATATCTTTTAGTGTTTACAGAACATTGGTCTTTTTTGCCTCTTAGTCTCTGCTGCCCTGGTGCAGTACACCACTTGCACCACCGTGTTGGTGTGGCTCTGCATATAAAGTATCACAGTTTGTAAGGTAAGACATTTGTTCAGTTACTACTGTTTAAGTTACTACTATTATAAAAATAAAGTTAAAATATTAAGTTATACTATAAAAATTAAGTTTCCGATAGTAATAAAAAAAAATGGTGTATTTTTGTTAGCTTTTGGAACGTAATCTCCCTTTTTGTACTCGTCCTGTATAACATATAACACTATACAAGGGTTACCTGTATATTTTCAAGAAACACTTTTATTTAAAAAAGAAATTCTTATGCATTTGTCCCGTTTGAGCCACTATCCTTGATGGTTCATTTATAAAATGACTATGGCAACTGGTTCAAAAAATATATAGCAGTATTCACTGCAGCAGCTGATGTACACAGTCCTGCACTTCCTGAGCTTTCCAAATATGTGGAAGTTGTATGGGAAAGTCTGAACCATGTGGCAAGTACTCTAAAACTTGAACCTAACCAAACAAGAACCAGGTATTTAAGGTGGTGTGTGTATTGGGGGGGGGGGACTAGAATTGCCAAAGGAATATTAGTTCATTGGTCAGGTGGCAAACCGATATCCCTCAATGCTTTTTATAGCCTTATGCACCATGGAAATTTCTGGTTGCACCACTGGGCTTTATTTCTCCATGTTTATTATTTTGTACATTTCAATTTAACAAGTGATTTACTTAAATGATGTGCATGTTAAGCAATATTCTGAGCATTTCAGCCTCTTTGTCATACTTTGGGCTACTTGAATACCTAACTCCAGTTACAGCTTGGCTACATTTCTTAGTTTTCTTAGAAAATTACTGTCTTTAGGCCGAAATGTGGAAGAAAAAATTAAAGTTCATACAATTGCAACCTGTCATATGCACAAACTTGTAAACTTCAGGTTTGTGTTGTAGCAGTAATTGCTACCTTTTGCATCTTTTAATAATACATTGTGAGAAACATTTGCTTACGCTGCTGTAATTAAGCAGATACTAAAATCAATAGTTCCATTTTTGCAGATGTTCACATACTGTAGGACAGTGCACAGACCCAAAGCTTATTTCCACAGCCTAAGTTACTGAATAACGGATATACATTTTACCAATTTATTTCTATGAATATGGCGTAAAAGTAAGATTTTCTGTGGCCATGCAGCATCATTCAGACTTTCACATCCTATATGAAATCGTACAACTGAATGGTTGTCCATTTCCAAAGACAAAATTCTCCATAAATGGTATACTACACTCCAAAACATATCTGATCCCTCTTTTCATAATTGGACCTTACAGATAAACAAATGACTTAGACTATATATAAGGAAGTAAGGAAGGTGTATGAGCTGAACAATTTAGTTGTTCTCGTCATCGCACAAAAAAGGAATAGCCTTGTGACAAGATTCTGCAGAAGCATTACCAATTAGATTTAAAGGACGTCCTGATCTGATAATAAAAAATTGCATTTTTACCATGTTTTTTTTTTATTGTTGGCTGCAACTCATTGTAAAAGCCCAACATATTTGCTGAATTATCATAAGTTTGATCCCAGCAATTTTTAATGTCTATAAATAATTCAAAGTTGATACTATAATATTTTCTAAATAACTCAAATCATATTATTCTATGGGTATAAAACTTATGAAACTTCCTGTATTTGATGCTGTTTATCTACATATCTTATGATAAATGCTAGTTGATCATTATGAGTCACATCTGGGGTTGAATTAACAATGGTCGAATAATATTTTGCTTTTGTCTTTTACAATTGAATTTTTTACATGCATGGCCATTAGCCCAATAAAGTCAGCACATGTAGCATTGGAAAGATAATTTATATTTCCTTTACCACAAAGGTTAATTTTTCAGATGGTTCTTCAAGAAACTATCAAATGCCACTAAATATTCAATGCAATTCAAGAAATATCCTTTGGTGGAACTATCATGTCCTCAATCCTAATCCTAATGTTGCTAAAAGCTTCACTGTAGCCACCACTCTTCTCAAAACTTCACACCAAGCAAGAAAACTTGCTTTCTATATTCTTTTACCAGTTCAGAATCAATTCTTCCATGACTAGTGCTAGTACATTGTATATAGAAACACACATGCAATATTTATGTTCTTTAGACTCATGTAGTTTTAATATTTTGCCAATATTTTTCAGTCACAACATCCTGTAATTAATGTTGGGTTTTGTAGAAAATAATTTACAGATAAAACAATATACTGATTTTGTTGTTTCAGAAAATATTAGCGATTCTCCTTTTTGTTTAGTACCATTTGCCCAAATAGAATAGAAATGAGACGCATTTAGTCTCTTTGTGATAGTTTGATCACATTCAAAAAATTTGATTTCAGAATTTTTTGTATCACCTACATTTAGTTTGTCATAAATGCATAATTAAATCGGCAAAGGTAAAGAAAGCCAACATGAGAACCATGGGAAACTTCACGGGGAAAACTCGTTTCCTGCTACCGCAGTTTCTCCCTGCATTCTTGGTAAACAGAGGGTGTGTGTTATCAGTAGTGGCAATAGAGGTTGATAACAATGTACTGATTAGTTTTTCTCATTATTAAAAGCAGATTATGGGAGTTCATGAGTGTAATGCTTTCGCGGCTGAAATTTATTTATGGGTACACCCTCCAGACTGCCTCAGTCTTAGAGTGTTTATCTCCCACTTCCCACTGTTTTAAAATAGGAAAACGACTTCTACCGACAGTGCGTGTTATCGGTAGCAGCAGCAGAACGTCATTTCCTATCAGGAAAAAGCAGTGAGAAGGGGTTGATAAACACCCTAAGACTGAAGCAATCTGGAGGCATGAGTGGGCTGAAATTTACTTATGGGTACCATAAATAAATTTCAGCCCACTCATGAACTCCAATAATCTGCTTTTAATAATAAGAAAATCAATACATCGTTATCATCTTCCACTACCAATAGCATGCACCATCTGTTTACCAAGAATGCAGGGAGAAACTGCGGTATCAGGAGACAAGTTTGCCTGGTAAGTTAAGTGAAGTTTCCCATGGTTCTCATGTTGGCTTTCTTTACCTTTAGCCATTCACTCAAATTGTTTGGAATTATTTCTGGCCATAAAGCAATATTTTCACTGTAGGTTTGTGGTGTGGTCTCATCATTGGTAGTATTGACTTCTGGGATGGTGATTGCTTCAGAAGCATGTTTGTCTTCTGATATTATAGATGGAATCTTATCAACAACTGTGTTTTATCTTAGTATATTTGTAAGAATATTATCAGCAACACTATTGATCATTGTCTCATCATCTGCATTTTTATAGAAAAAACACTAACAAAGTTCACTATTTTTTGTTTTCTGCTTCTCTAAGTTTTATTTTTTATTTCTTTTCTGAGCACTAGACTCATATGTTCTCTTCATTTTCTAAATCTAAAAAAATACAAAGGATGTTGAAATAATCAGAAATTAACATAAACATAAAAAGTTATTTATAGAAATCTAATCTTATTAATTTACAACAGAATAAATATGATAATATACTAGTTTTCCTAATTTTATTTATGTTAACATTTTAAAATTACAATTTTAATAATATTTGTACTCATTAATAAAAAATATGAACAATAAATTTGGTAAATATCCTAAAATGTCATTTACTTTGATCTGTGCTTGAGGCCTGTCATTCATATAAAAGAATATCAGTAATATTATCTAGAATGAGTGAAACAAAATTTCATCTTTCTGAACTAATACATGACATACATTTGAAATCAGAGGTTTATTATTTATATTATCTACATCAGCAAAATTATTAAGTTAGTGGGTTAAATATAGAAGTGCTGATTTAATCAGAGTAAAATTTCACATAGAATTGAGCGTTAGGTTTAATGAGATAATTCAGTGTTAAGAACTGAAAACCTAGAAAAACTATACATGCATGGCACAAGAAAGATACCATGTTTACTGTAGTCCAGTTTTCATTGCATCAGATTTTTGAAATGCTGATTAGTGTGTATGTGCCCAAGTAAAAGTTTTTATGCTGCATTCATGGACTTGTACAGATGTTTGATGTAAAACAATAAAACACCCTTTACCCTCTACAAAAAGAAACAAGTGAAATACTTACGGTTAAAGTTAAAAGATCGCTAAACAAATGTAGGAATTTTTTTTCTTTTCACAGATATAAAACAAAATTAAAACTTTTGTAATACTAGTAGTATGGTGCTAACAACTAACACAGTTTATTCTACTTTATATTAACTTACTTAGTAAGCAACTTTCCAAGAGTTCACTCACACTACAGACATTTTGCTTTGTATATCATACTTATGCGAGTGCCAGTTTAACAGATGGGCATCTAAAGAAAATAATTTTCTGAGAGGGGGCAATGTATGTGTATATATACATTTTCATTTCTGTTTATTGTATATTAGAAAATAATTAGTAACATGGGGATGCAGTTGCCCATGAATTTGGGTCCTTAGACAAATGTCTTTTTTGTACAGTATAATGCACCACTTTGTGCACCACACACAAAGGACTCTAAAAAGAATGCACCTATAGTGCATTCTTTTTAGAGTCCTTTGCATGCTGCATGTACTGATGCCTTGTAATGTTTTAATATTAAATGTTGAAGTTAATCATTCCTTTGCCCTGGCTTACACTTGAGACATTGAGCACTTGCTCCATGACCACTTTCAGCAGCAGCTGCATCTGTTTACATGATTTTTGAGTGTTTTTCTATTCATTAAACACTCAAATGATGCTATTCTTTGAAAAATTAAAAAATGCAGCTACTCTTTGTTGTAGCACCTGCTTAACATGTATCAACAATCATACTAGTTGGAAAGGTGCCTCCGTAGCCAGGTGGGAAGGAGCAGCAGTGCGTAGCACACGCTTCTTGATTAGACCGGGGTTCGAGCCCGTCACTACCAAATATGGAGGATGCGGAAAGGTCAGGGAATGACCACCGCATATTCCCAGAGCAATATGGCCTTAGTTGCTAATGCTCCTAAAAACCAAATAAATAACTAGTTGGAAAAACTACAAGATCCTGCCTGTTCTCCATTACTAGTGTACTGATTTGGGCACTAGTCAGGTCACACACTGTGTACTTTAGTTTGAATACAATTGAAACTTCCTAAAAATGTTCTTAAAATGTATAATTAAAATTTAGTCATACAATTGAGTTAAACAAAAGTTAAGTCTCTAATAAACTTCATTTATTATCAATTTATTTACTTAGAAAATTTTACAAGCCTTCTTAAAAAATATATACATATAGTTCACAAACTATACTTCAAAGAAAATTTGTTGGCTAGTTTTTGGGTACTCTCACAGCTATTCAAGATGCAAAATATTCTGCATTCTTTGTCTTTACAGTAAATACACAAAATTAGCAATTAACTTAAACTTTTATTAATGGCCACCTTGGTTGCCAAATAGTTTTAAAATCTTTTCATTATTAGGATTAACTTCACCTAAAAGCTGGGGATATTTTGTACTGAGTTCTTCCCATATTGCTTTGGTCACAAAAGGTTGCACTTCCTGGAAAAATCAGATTAGAAAGTCAGTAAAGCAATACATTTACTGGTAATTTTATTTTAGGCTACTTTTAATATTCACATACAGTAGAACCCGGCATAAGAAGTTTTTCCCTGTACTAGGTTTGGTTTCTTAAGTCCCAATTTCAACTCGTGTAAAAAGTTTTCCCGCATAAAAAGTTTGTGATAAAAAATACATAATGTATTATTATAATTATGTTTTCCCACTTAATACGTTTTTTAAATATAGAAATTATTTATTTTTAATAATAAAAAATATTAAAACAATATAAACATTTGGTAATCAAACAAGTTAGTGCCAAGCATCATTTTAGTTCATAGTAAACCACTGAATTAGATGAAATGGCATTGTTTTTGATATACATGTATCTCATATTGTGAATGCCTTCACAATGAGTTGCCCTAATATTGCACTACCTCCAATAAGCAATGCTTTGCCAATGGAGAAGACTAATGTTACTTATTCTCGGTGGTATCGAGTGGCGGATCCAGATAAAAATGACGGGAGGGGCACCATTTTGTGCACTAGAATGTTGATCACATTAGTATCAGTGTTGCCAACTGTAGCCAGTTGAAAATAGCTGAGCCACAATTCAAAGTGTCAAAATTTTGCCTTTTTTTTTTTTTTTTTTGGTACATACTTTGCCCCCTGCTCGCTGCACTCGCTTCTTTTGATAAAGTAAAATAAAATACAGAAGCTTTCGACACTGTGTGTATGTCTCTTCCTCTGCTATGAATACATAAATATGTTACATAGTACCACGTGGTCATGTTAGATAAACAGTGCGTGACCATGCTTAAACAGAAACTTGTTTTACCACAGTAAAACAAGCTTCTTTTACGCATTTTTGTATTTGTTACATATTACCACATAACCTGCATCTCTCTTCTCCCATTGGCTGAATCACTAGGAGGAAAATTATTTTAATGTATAGAAAGATAATATCAAAAATAAATTAATTTAAATTAAGAAAATAAAATAATAAAAATAAAAACAAAAGCCCTGTCTAACAACACACTAATAGGAATAACATGTTTTTTTTAAAGATTTTATTTTTTTTTGTAAGATAAACTAAGAGAAAAGCAATTAACAGAAATGAAAATATTGCACAGTATATATTTTGATATATACAATATTTTTGTATCACAGTAAAAAAGAATTACAATCTTAATTATAAAAGGAGACATACAAACCATTAAACTTTTTAATAAAGATTGCGATGTAGTTTAGGGCTGAAGCCTCAGGTTAAGAGTTTAATGTACAAGTTAGTGCAATTGCATCATTTCTGTACATCGCCATCTACTTAAGTAGTTATAAATTGGCATCAGTGTATCTCATATTGTGAATACCTTCACAACGAGTTGTCATGATATTGCACTACCTCGAATAAGTAACGCTTCACCATAGGAGAAGACTATTGTTACTTATTCTCAGCGGATACCATCACCCATATGGCACAGTTTTGGAGCTTATTGGCTCCTCATCAGTGGGTGGGCAGGGCACCTCTCATATTGTGGATTTATACTTCGCAACTGGGTTGTCATCATTGCAACACCAGGGTACCTGCCCACCCACCCACTGATGAGGAGCCAATAGGCTCCGAAACAGTGCTGTATGGGTGATGGTATCCGCCTGAGAATAAGTAACAATAGTCTTCTCCTATGGTAAAGCGTTACTTATTTGAGGTAGTGCAATATCATGGCAACTCGTTGTGAAGGAATTCGCAATATGAGATATACTTAATTATGTCAATTGCACTAACTTTTACACTTTTTAATAAATTAATATAATTTAAAGCAAAGAATCCAATGTTGTTTGCATAGTTTTTGTCCTATATGCATTTTTAACTGAGCACAGGCATTATCAAATGCAACAGTTGTTTCTTTATCAGCATTACTGCAGGCCACACATTCTATATTATGCTCAATGCATTTTGAGCATCTTTTAGATGGCAGTGTGTATGCTTCTTCACTTTCACTGTCCCTTGTAACAAAAACATCATCGCTTTGATTGGTGTTCAGCAGCTCTTCTGGTGTTGATATTGCTGTAGTAGCAAATTCACCAACAAAATCCATATGCTCCTTTAAATTTCCCATTCCTTGATGTTGCTATCACATTCGTCCGTTGGACCATGTTTTTCGATTATATTCTCTCCAAAGCCACTCTTTCTGAAGCAGTTGATAATTACACATTGATGCAATGCTGTCCCAAGCAATAAAGATTACGGATTGCATCCAAGACATTCCAATTTGGCTGCAATTGTTCCCTCCTATGTTGTGGATCAAGTACCTTGTCAGGAGGGCTCTATATGCTCTCTTGAGGTTTTAAATAATTCCTTTATCCAGTACAACATAAAACTGGTGGTACTGGGAGGTAAAAACAACAGCCATATATTTGTCAACTTAAATGTCTCAGCATAATGTGCTGTACAATGATCTAGAATGATCAAAGGGTTCATTTTTTCTGTCCACTTTTGATAACCAAGACTGAAAAATTCTGACTGTAAGCCAAGCACTTTTATTGGCCTCATAATCACAGGAAAATTAGTTAACTTCTTTAAAACATCTTGGCTTGGAAAACTTACCAACCACAAGTGGGGTAATTTTGTACTGCCATCTGAATTGCAGCATAACAGAGCAGCGAGTCTTTGTTTACTTAATTTTCCACCATGACAAGACTCTTCCTCAAACAGCAAATGTTTTGTTTGGCAGGAAATTATAAAATAAGCCTGTCTCGTCAAGTTTAAAAATATCCTTTGCCTCATATTTTTCAAGAATGGTCCGTACAGAACACAACCGGTCTGTAGGCTTATCTTTGTTGACTAATCCATACTTGTTGCAAACATTTCGCGAAACTCCAACCCAAGCACGGTACTAAGTACTATAGGTTATAATACCTCTCGTGTTTGGGGTTCTCATAAAAAAAAAAAAAAAAAAAAAACCAAGCCACTGCTTTATTTGAAGTTGCTAAGCTAGATAATTTGCTTTTTCTTGCAAAATTGGACCTGATATTGGCAAATTAGATGCATGCATCCACTTGAAAAGTATTGTTTCAAGCTTCTCATGTTTTGCACCATGAATTTGTTTCCTGTTTTTTATCGCTGCTCTAGTATCAGGTGCTTCTTTTCGTTTTTCGGTTTTTTAAGGTTTAAGTTTTTTTTTTCAGTTTTTCAGTATTGTAGGTAAAGGGATGTTGTATTCCTTTGCAATGTCTGTTTTACTTCAATCCATCCTATCAGCCTCCTGTATAATTTTCAGTTTAATTTCCAGGCTTAATTCAGTCTGTTTACATTTGGTTGCCATAACACTGCTAGATGAGATTTAATATAAACAAACTTTAAATTAATATAAAGACAAGTTCCAAAAAAGACATCAATTCAGATAAAATGGCACAAAAAAACAGATTATACTGTACTGTAGCAAAAGACTTTGAAATGTCACAACAAGGAGAGTGAGGGAGTTTATGAAAACAACTTAGAAAAACTGTTTTTATTCTTTTGTTAATTTAATAGTTCATCCTGCACAAAGATGTTTTTCAGAGTGCACTTAAGTAGCTACCATAAACTGGTTTTGTTTACACAAAAGTACATTCTAACAAGCAGTGCCATCCTTTGGGAAGCAGGGAACTGGGTGGCCAGAAGCAAAAATAGGGGCAATAATCGGACAGTTGTGCCAAGATTTGTATTAAACATACAAAGTGCAGGATGGGGGTTACTGTATGTGATGGACATGTGAGTCATTATCAACAACATTTGACACAGTATTGTGGCTGGTTGGTTCTTGATAGTGATTGGGTTATTTTTTTATAGACATATGCCAGCCATAGGTGACAATGGGCATGAACACATCTATAGAAATTTAGCAATTAACATTTCTTTGTCTATCTGTCATTACTCAACAATCCAATGGATCAATTTTCACTAAATATATCTGGCTCTTTTAGAACAATTTGTGGACCAAGAGAAATCCAGCAATTATTATTATTATTTTTTTTCATACATATCACATAGGCTATCCATATATCATATATTGTAGCCAAAGTGCTGGATATTATATTTGTTGCCATTCACTGATTGGAAGAATGAATGAGCAATACGGTGGATGTGCAGAAATGAAATGCTCTTGGTTTATGCATAAAAGTTATTCCTTTATTTGCTCTGTTTTTTTTTATTTTATTGTTATAAATCATGAATTATTAGTATTTTTTAATGCACTAGAAACGTATCACATTGCATGCATTAACTAACTAGTTAACCTAATTCCCATAGATATGAAAATTCACTTTTTCGGCTACGTATGTGATGTGTGGCCAAACGTGAGTTTATGTTTCAAAGTAACATCCGGTATCTTATTGCAGTTATTATGATGTACACAGATTCTGTACACTAGTCCTCATGTCTTGATTCATGAGTTATAGAATGATCCCTAATCTTTGATAACTGGTGATCTATTTTGCACTGTTATACATTTGCTGGGAGCAGTTACTGACTCTGAAGCACATGAAAATGCTCCTCTGCCACCTTAGTCTGTCAAAAGCACTTTTTGTAAGGAGTGCTTTTTGTGTAACTACCTGATAAAGTGTGTCCTTGGTACAATGTAGAGCCAGTATGTAACCTATGCTGATTCCCTTATGGAACAGTTATTATCCTTTTCTTTCATTTTCAGGGATCACATTTTGAGGCTTCCTTTTTTTTGCCCTTACATTCCTCACACTTGTGACCTACGTGACACACTGGCCACAGTTGGGGGGTAGTCTCTGTGCAATGTCATTCTGAATGCTTGTAGCATCTTGTCACCAGGATAAAATTCTATACTTGTATAAAACACACCTTAGGTATATTCTGCCCTATTCCATGACAGTTCTCACCCCCACTCGTGGGGGGAAATCAGTAATCCAATTTTTGCTTGACTCTGCTCTGTTCTGTTCTGTGCCAGAAAACATTGGTGTCATTCCTTATTTCCTCAAGAGTGATTCCAAACTCTGTTTTTTTATAATACAAGTCATTGATAAATTCTCATCTCAGATATACAAATTATAATTTTTGGGAAAGCTTTGTTCAGTTGCTCTACCATGGTCCCTAGCTCAGTAATCTCATGCACATTGTGATTTTGTTGGCATCAAGCATTTCTCTAAGAAATTTTTTACTATGCAGCTGATATTTTTCACCTTGAGGCTCTTGATATTTTCCTTTTGATTTTTTGTTATTTGTTGCTTTAGTGCAAAGCTAGCCTTAGCACTGCTGTTTTCACTGCTGGCTTGTAGTATGATAACTTGAGTATTATTGGGGGAAGGATATTTGTCAAACAGAATTATCCAGATTGTTTGATCTTTCTGGCTGTGCTTCTTGTGAGCACCTCTGCAAATGTTGGTCTAGTTTGTTGTGTAGTTTTGCAGGTTTGTGACTATTTCTTGCTTTGGCTTTAAGGTCAAATTTTCTGTGAGTAAATTTGTTCAGACCTTATCAATTACTCTCATTATATGACTTACTCTCAATATACTGGGCATCCCATTTGAACTTTCAGAGCTGGATTCTGACTGTGCGGGGGATGAATCTCCTCCCCATTTCATCTGCATATGTTCTGTTGTTGTCTTCCATAGCTATAATTATGATGTCTTCTGTCATTTTGCAGTTTTTTTGAGTATTTAGCTGTTTTAGATTTGTTAGTGTTCACTCCCAATTGCATCTCCAAAAAAAAAAACTAATAATAATAATTCTAACACAGTAGTGAAAACAGGTATTTTCATAAGATTTTTCCTATGAAATTTCACTCTAATATTCTCTGAGTGCATGGTTTACATATTCCAATTGCAGATAAATCAGATGGTAAACAGTGAAGATATGAATATTAATAATATGTGGATTTACTAATATGCCAATTTATTGGTTTCAGAATGTTATTATTATGAATATTAATAATGTGTGGATTTACTAATTTGCCATTTTATTAGTTTCAGAATGTTTAGATGAATAGAAATAAGATTTTACAGGCTTCTTCTGTAGCTACAGACAGAAGATATAAAACAATAGTCATGGAAAAGAGGAATCATGCAGATCTTTCCATTTAGCCATTTAGCTAATGCAAAATGAAATGAGGCTTAGGGCTGGCAATGGGGGGGAAATCCATTGGAGAAGAGGACTAGCATTAACTGTGTGCTTCGATGGGGTTATTGGTGAAGGGGAAAACATCATTTCAGCTATAAAAATGAAAATAAATGAAAATAAATAAAAATGAACTAGAGTTATGAATATTAAAATCGCCAAGGAAAATTACTTCACTGTTAAGAAAGTTCGATTAGAGAAAGTAAAGTTTCAAATAAAGAAGTCAAAGTTCTTTCCAATATCAATGTAGCATAGTACAACATAAAATGAGCACACAAATTATGTTGTGATAATTGTGAACAATGTTTCCACATCCCAACCCCCTAGAGGTTGAATAGTATCTTTGTGAATCACTTTTTCAGCTGATAGCACTAATCTACAAACTAAATTAAGTATAATTTGGTGTACAATGTCTGTTGGTTCTACAGTTGAATTACCTGTGTTGGATGAAGACTATCTACTGGTTCTAGGAACCGCCAGAGTTCATTTCCAGCTTCTTGCCATTCAACTATCACTGAAAAAAAAAAATAATAAAAAAAATATATATATATATGTATATATATATACACACACATATTTATTATTACTTTTTAATGTAAAATGTTTTGTGAACATTTTTCAGACATTGAAGTTAAGTTAGAAGTTAATAATTTTTGTAACATTAACTTAACTTGCTATTTTCCCCCCCTCAAAATTAACTAAGTAATTTTATTTGGGAAACAGAACCTTCATATGTACTGCATTCAGAGACTGATGATTGAATGGGTGAGGAATGGTGACTTTCCTTTTCCATCCACCAGACTCTATGCACATATTGTTGTATATGCATTTACAACGGCTGCTGTCATTGCTTCAGTCTAGGTTGAAAAAGAGGCCTGTACGCCTAAATATAAATGACCTTGTAGTCATTTATTTTATTGCTTTTATTCTATTTGCTGTGTCACATATATTTATTCTTATCAATTTTAATTGCTGCATTGTGCATTTTATTTCTTTTATTTATTCACTTTTAATATCATTTATGTTTGTAAATACATAGGCATTATTTTAATGCAATCTTTACACAAATTAATGTTAACTTATATTGATAAAATATTGCAACCACTGTATTTTTATTTTAAATTAAATTATTTAATGTTTAAGTCAGTGGTTGCAATATTTTATCAATATAAGTTAACATTAATTTGTGTAAAGATTGCTCTCATTAAAATGGAATTTTAATTTTTGAGTTCAACAGTTAGGAATACCCCTACACAGTGGAACATGCAGTTGAAATGGAAATTTTTTTTCATCATATTAAATTACAGAATAGGAACATACTAGACTGTTTAATTAACTTTATATGACTAGGAAACACTAAATTCCAACACTACAAAAAAAGTCAACTGACAGAAATTCATCTGGTACATTGGAGTGCAACCAACTGCTTTGGAGACTGAAAGAAAACTAAAGTGAGTATGATGGATCTAAGCTGAACTGAGATTAAGAGAATAGACTCATCCTTTATTTTCTTCATTTTTGTTACAACTGGGAGTGTGACCACTGCCAGGTTAAGTTGTTCTAAATTAACCTTCCCATAGATACTGCCACATTGCTGTACCTGACAGCCCTCTGTTGCATTAAATATTAAAACTTGTCATGCACTCAAATGAATTTATTCACCATACTAACTAATTAACAGTTAAATCTGTAATATTCAAAATGTGCAAGTGTGTAAAACTTTCCCCTGATTCTAAGGATGTGCTCATTATTATAGTTAAAGGTTTGATTGTCTCTGTCTATAACAGCTAATGAAGATGAATGTCATCTTCCTCAAAAAATAACTTAACAAAACTGCAGCATTTAAACTTAATAAGAAAATATTTATATTTAATTATGAACATTAATAAAAGAACTTATATTATTTAAACTTCCAGAAATAATCTTGGAGCACTTGCAGCTGTTTCATATGTGTATATATCAAAACATTGGGATGTATGCTTATATCTCTGAACAGCCCTGAAGCTTACCTATGTAATGCAAAACTATAGTTCCACATTTTTTTCTAAGATGTCTAATTGGATTAATGATAATTTTCAAAATTCTTTTGCATGCTGGATAAAACTTTGTCAAAGGCTTGACAAAGTGCATACATTTAAGCTCTAATAAAATTAGAGCTTAAATGTATGCACTTTTTTTTTTCTAAAAAATGCTGCTTAAAATTCCGGTCTGAAAGTATAATTCGTACATGCAGTGATGTCTTTAACATTAACTATAACCATAGACAGTATGGTCAAAAAGTCCAAGGTGGCCATTCCAAAAAAGCTAGCTCTTTTATTCTGTGACCATTTCAGATCACATATAACAGAAACACATAAAAAGAGTGGTTGCTGAATTAAACACTAAGTTAGCTATAATTTTAGGAGGCCTTAGCTAACTGCAGTCATTGCATATCTCAATTAACAAATCCAAAGTATTCATATGTGAAAAGTGAACGGATGGAGGCACTAAATCGTGAACCAAGCAAGCAACCATTTTCCAGATGTGTCAAGGTGAAAAATTACCGGGAGTTAAGTGAAACATGAGACAGCTGTCATGTTTTTCAAGAAATGTTGAATCAACAGTATCCTTGGTGGCCTGATGATGATGATGCACTTTTTACGAGCCACGTGAAAAGTAATAAGAAAGTAAAAATTAAGACTATAATATGAGTAATAACAAGTGTGACAGTAATGGCATAATGGTGTTATGGCATTATAGGATGAGTAAAAGCTTCATTTTACACTGACATTTTGTTAAAACACACATGATTCTGCGTTTAAAATATTATTATTATTATTATTATCCATATGGTGCAAGGAAGCCTGAGACTTATGCTGCACCTGCCAAAAAAAATATTCCCTGAGTTACTCTGAGAGAGAGAAAAGGGAATCACCAAGAAAGAGAAGAATGATGATATTCAGCTCAGGACCCTGGGTGTGCCAAACCCATACTCACCAGATGTGAGCCTCTGGGGTTAAATATAAGCAAGAAAATATTTTTTTTCTAAAATTTGTCTTCTGCAACTGGGATCATCTTACCATCTGCAAAATATGTTAACTAAACTTGTCTTTCCAGGTTTCCCTGAATGACAGGATCAATAATTTCCTTACATTTCGAGGGTACAGCTCTAAAACGGTGTTCGCAGGCTGGCCGCTAGTTAGTACACCAGACCGAACCTATTGTAACTCTCTAGGAGGCTTCCGGATCAGCTAGTGTATAATCTTGCTACCTCTACTCTGCCAAATAGTGACTGGAGGGAGTCCGAGTAGTGTGTATGCGGGGAGCATTGTCGAGGATCTGGGTATATTCTTACCACATGTACGCCATATCCAAAAAATTCATTACTTCATACAGCATGCCCAACCCACTTTCTTACTATTGAATACACCATGAATTGTCAAACTAATAGAGCAAGCTTATCTGTGAAAAGATCTAAACCTCCCAAACACTTCCTAATACATTTCACAAATATACGTGGTCTCAATTCTAATCTCAACGATATCCATTTCCACTTGCAGTCTGCCAAACCCCATGTACTTTTTCTGACAGAATCTCAGTTATCGGTTGATTCAACTACTGCTCATCTCAGATGCCCAAATTATTCGCTGTATGATTCCTTTCGCCTCAAAGGTGGTACTTGTGCATATGTCCGTTCTGATATTCCCTGTCAGAGACTTGTCAATTTATAATCTCCTCTCTTTGATCTTCTCTGGCTTAAAATCTCTCTACCTCATTGTGCTAAATTCATCTGTTGTCTCTACTGTTCTCCCAACTCCACTAATCACTTGGAGCTCTTTGACTTCCTCTCTTTGCAACTTGACTTTCTCCAGTCCAACTTTCCTAACAGTGAGGTAATTTTCCTTGGTGATTTTACTGTTCACAACTCCAGCTGGCTTCCATTTTCTAGTCACACCGACCCAGCAGGTCGAGATGCTGAGGCTTTTGCAATTACTAATGACCTAGCACAGATTGTTCATTTACCTACAAGAATACCGGACAATCCTAATCATACAGCCAATACGCTTGATCTTCAGATCACAACTTGGTGATTGTCTCTTCTCCAATGGAACCTTTATCTCATGGCTATTCCCAACCTTGTATTGTTTGGCATTACAAGAATGCAAAATGGGATGACCTGCGAGACTTGTTTTCTTCTTTTCCTTGGTCGGATTACTGTTTCAAAACTTCTGATGTCAACGTTTGCTCAGATCGTGTCAGTCAAATTATTCTAGCAGGAATGGAATCCTTTATCCCACACTCCACTTTAAAATCTCGCCTTTATCTAAACCTTGGTTTTCCAATAAATGTGCTAAGGCTGTCCAAGAGAAGAATGTTGCATATCATAATTGGCTTGTTTCTAATTCTTCAGTGTCATTTTCTGCCTACACCAAAGCTCGCAACAATTGTAAAGCAGTTATTAATCAGTCCAAACTAGAGTTTGAGCAGGCTAAGAGTAGAAAACTTGGTTCTTGCCCTAATGGTAGCCGAGCATTCTGGTCTCTTGACAAAGCTATTGGCCGCAACTTCTGCCCATCTCTGCTCCCACCTCTGTCCAAACCAGATGGTTCTGTGTGTCACTTCAGCCAAGGATAAAGCTGACCTGCTAGCATCCCATTTTTCTTCCGGCTCATGTATTAATGATCTTGGTAAAACACCTCCCACCATTCCCAACACGCTCCATTCAATGCCTCCTGTGGTCTTCCGTCAAAAGGATATCAGAAGGATTTTGATGAATCTTGATGCTAAGAAAGCTCCAGGTCCTGATGGTATTTCTCCACTTGTTCTCAAAAGCTGTGCTCCTGAACTTACTCCTATTCTTTGCCGCCTTTTCTCACTTTCTTATTCCAAAGGTGTTTTTCCTTCTGCTTGGAAATTTGCTCATATCCAGCCAGTTTCTAAAAAGGGTGATAAATCCCTCCCATTCAATTATCGTCCCATTGCAATTACTTCTACTCTTTCTAAAGTAATGGAGAAATCAATTAACCGCCAACTCTTAACTACCTAGAAACCTTCCGTCTGATCAACGATCGCCAGTATGGATTCTGTCAGTGTCGATCCACTGGTGATATTCTGGCTTATGTTACCCATTTATGGACTAATTCAATGGAAAGGTTCGGTGAAACACAAGTAGTTGCTTTTGACATCTCAAAGGCTTTTGATCGTGTTTGGCATAAAGGTCTTCTAAACAAGCTTCCATCTTATGGTTTGCCAACTGTTTTTAGTAATTGGTTATCCAGTTTTCTCTCTGATCGCTCACTGAGGGTGATGGTAGATGGCTCTCTGTCTTCTAACTTCTCCACTAATGCCGGTGTCCCCCAAGGTTCAGTTCTTTCCCCCACTCTTTTCCTCTTGTATATCAATGACCTTCTTCCATTGACTGGAAATCCTATCCATAGTTTTGCCGATGATAGCACATTGCATTCAACTTTCCATTTTGAGAAACCTTGTCCCGCTCAATCAGCTTCAACTTGTCGAAAATCTGCTACCAATTCCTTAAATGCCGATCTTCAGGTAATTCTCCAGTGGAGCAAAGACAACTTAGTTGATTTCAACCCTTCTATAACTCAGTCTTGTCTTATATCTCGCAAAAAGGATTCTTCTGCTCCTATGCTTATGTTTAGTGACACTCTGATTTCTAGGCAAAATGATATATCTCTTTTGGGGATTACCCTTACTTCTAATCTCTCTTGGCACAAGCACATTACAAATATTGCTTCCTCTGCATCTAAAAAAAACTTGGTTTTCTCTTTCGCTCTCGGCATTACTTTTCTTCCAAACAGCTGCTCACTCTGTATAAATCACAAATCCCCTGCCATGGAATATTGTTCCCACATTTGGGGTGGTGCCCCCAAAACCTTTCTCAGGCTTCTTGATTCCATTCAGAAGAGGGCAGTTAGGTTAATTAATGATTCATCTCTAACAGAGTCTCTCCACTCGCTTTCTCATAGACGCACTGTTTCTGCTGCATGCCTCTTCTACAGATACTTCCATGGGCACTGTTCTTCTGAATTGGCTTCTATAATTCCCGCTCTCTCTTTCAAATCGATCCAAACACGTGCCGCCATCAGCCAACATCCATTTACTGTCCAACTTCAAACCCACAGAACCAACTTTTCATCTTCCTCATTTATTTATTCAACTGCCGTTTTCTGGAACAACCTTCCTTCCTACGTATTTCCTGAAAATTACAATCTACAGAAGTTCAAGTCCAATGTCAACAAATATCTTCTTTCGTATTCTCAACCTCCAATCCAAGCACGGTACTAAGTGCTATAGGTTCTAATACCTCTCGTGTTTGAGGTTCACATAAAAAAAAAATAAAGAACTTTCTCTGGACTAATGGAAAATAAGTGATATATTTGACATTTGTGTCTTGACCATTCAATATGTGACAAATATTTTAATTAAAAGAAATTATATTAACTATATTCTGGGTTGGTTAGCATAAATATAAAACAAACTTTCCAACTTCTCAAACAAAAACAGTTTCGTACAAATAACTCCTTAAGTTAATATTAAAGATTGACAAGTAGATTACATTTATATTCCATTTATTGTAATACTTTGAACTGGATCTGTGACTTTTTGATTTAAACACCCAGAACTTGAAAATCATGTGATTTTTCTAGTTCTGGGTGTTTGGATGTGTTAAAGGTTAGAATGATAATTGTTTACAGGAAAGTGAAAATATCTGAGATAATATCTTTTTTTACCTAGTACTCCTTATGGTGAAAGGTTATTCCATAAAAATTTCTAAAGACTTTTCATTGTTCACTTTCAAAATTTGGGCACTCCAAAATTTTTTCGTAGTTTGAGTGGGGAATTGCAGTTTTTGTATTATGGTGGATCTTCGGCTTGGAGGAAATAAGCTGGGTGACACATATATGTTCAATTTACAGTCATAATAGGACTGTCTCCTCATATCTCTCTTTCTCTTTTTTCTGATATCTTAAAACTTGAAAGTCTGTTGATATGCTGAAGGGATTTTTGTACTATCACATACCTTGCACTATTGACCTGTACACTCACTGGGAATAACACATTTAGATAATTATTTGTAGTTTCTTCTTCTTCTTGCCAGTTTATCTGCCATTGCATTAAGCAGCAACATCAAATTGTCAGTATATAGTATGTATGTATGGAATTAGAAGATGCGATTTTGCCACCATGTCATTCAACTCATTACTTATAATCCCAGTGTATCATGGGATCCACTCTGTGACATGGATCTGTTGGTTTCCAGAAGTTCTGCTATAATGCATTGAATCTGTCTGATGAGTAAGTATAGATTTTTTTTTTTTTTTTTTTCGGGAGGTGTTTTGATGTTCAGATATTTTCTAACGCCATCTTTATTACATAGAGTTCTACTATGTGCATGTGCTACATTCTTGCAGCAACTATTGCAATAAAATAGCATCCAAGGCTGATTAGATGTGCTATTTTGTACTATATCTGTACTGAAATATAGATTGGAAACTGGGTATGGAAAAGAGCATGCAGCCATCAAGAGTCAAGCTTAGTTAAGGATACTTTGCCATGTTTTGCTCATTAAGATACTCCAGTGCTAAACTGGTAACAAATTGGCACTATTATAATATTCCAAGGCGGGAAGTTGGTGAAAGAGCTACTTGATCTCATAATAAGTTGTAGTTTACTAAAATTCTGGAACTGTATGCTTAAAGAGCAATTTGTTCTTGGATGTTTTCCTGCACTATAACATGAACAAAGTTGTCAATGTTGTATAGATCTTATCTTGTAGCCATACTGAAACATTAGTTGGTGTTGATAGCTAGCTCATGGTCACCATGAGCTAGCTATCAACACCAACTGGATTTAGCATATAAACTGTGTACTGAAATTGACAAAAATCTCCTATGGCTATGCAATCTAGCCATTGAAGAGTATTCTTTTTTGCAGATTTTTGAATTTTATTATATACTTGGTCCCTGTTGTCAGGGTTGTACTGACAGATCATAATGAAACATGCAGCACAGTCTGACTAGAGTACAAAACAATCTGCTCTCACTGCTATTGCTGACAGGACTTGGCATGATATATTATTTGTTATTGAATTTTTACCAACAGTCTTTTTGTAGATAGTAGTAGAGGCTTGTGATGCAAGAAAGCAAGCTTATGTAGCATCAGCAAAAAAAAAAACATTTCACTCATCCGTTCCCTCTAAACCAGTTTGTCCAGTTCCTTCTTGAATTTATTTAAGCTATAAACTTCCACAATGACAGATGGAAGTTTGTTCCAGCAATCAACTACCCACTGGCTTAAGGCAAATTTCTGCACATCTATTCTACATCTGTCTTTCCTCAATTTGAATTTATGTCCCCTCAGGTTCATAATCTGACCAAGAAGAAGAATCTCACCAGAACTGAGCTTGCTTGATATGTTCCAAAAAGTTTAACTTTTTGTTTAAAATTAGCCCTGAAACTTTATCATCAGTTTTACCAGGTTTATTTATCCTTCTAGTTTCAGTTTTCTTGAAGATTACATTTAGGGTAGACATATAAGCAGATAAGTTTTTGCTAGATGATCTAAATATATTATTCCAGACCAAGCTGCTGACACTGTTGACAGCATTCTGTAGTTTCTTTCTTTAGTTCACTGTTCTGGGATTGGCTGGATAGACTAGTCAGCTACCTACAGTGTTTATTACTTGGGGTGATAACTAGTTTGCAACATTATTTATCTTAATTGTATATATAGACAGATATTGACAGATAAGAAATGGAAGGCAATATTCTGAAGACAGTTCTTGCGGAGCTGAATAGATTGCTGGATTGCATAGCAAGATTAGTGCGAGCATGGTGCGGGCAAAGTTTTTACGGCTCCAGCTAATAAAGAAGTTTTTCTTAAATTTTTACCATTTTATTGATTAAATTGGCATATTAATTTATTTTCTAAAAGTAGCTTTATATTCATAGTTACGATATTTAGTTTATTTTGAAATTAGACAGAGATTTTATGGGTTATTACTTAGTATCGCTGAAACTTGCCGCCATTGTGTAGTATCAATATGGAATAGCATAAGGTATAACATAAAACTAGATTGTGTAATACATAGCAGTGTAGTAGGAATCCTGTTAGCTTAGTATAGTATTGGCAATTAATCAATTAAATTTATAAATCCTTTTAATTTTTATTGTTAATTAAATTGTATTTAAACAGAAATCATGTCCCAGACAAGACAGCAAAGCAACGTGCACAAAGTAGTGAAAGTGCTGTGATTCGTGGGAGAACCAAGGGGGATGATTCTCCAATGCATTGCAGTCTAAAAAATATGTAAAATGTGACGTTTGCTGATCTCTCTCGAACAGGACATGATCTAGCCATGGAGGATGTTTTGTGTGTGTGTGTGTGCGCACGCGCTATGTGCACAGAATGTGAAGAAATTAGGTGCCCATCAGATTTCTGGATGGGCGTCTATGAGAGCTTGTAGAGTTGGGTGGATGCCCTCAAAGGAATTAAAATGGGGGCCCATCAAGCTCTCACGGTACACAACGCTACACATGTACAATATCCATACACTTTTAAATCTCTGGCATTTCCAGCAAACTGGCACACCCATCACAATGCAAGCAACATGGAGATGTGGGGAACCCCTGGTGCCGCTTGACACCAAAAACACTTTACACAAGCTCTCAGCTGCCTAACTCAATGTCAGTGCACCAGGCAACACGGCGACAACCTTCAAGGAAGAATGCGTTTGGTCCCACAGGAGTTAGTTATGGTTGGTGACTCAATTGTCAGGGAAATATATTGTGCAAAAAGGATAGGTGGAATAAGACCAGGGTATGTCTGCCAGGGGCAAAAGTTGATGACATTGTAAAGCAGATATCATCTTTTAAGGGCACAAAAGGTGATATCTTTGTACATGTTGGCACTAATATTAAGTATAGGAGATCTGCAGATTTACTTAGCAAAAAAAAAAAAAAAAAAGTCACGAGTTAGGGTTAAATTTGAAAGTGTCTGCAATCCTGCCCAGACACGGTAGGAGGGAGTATATAATGAAAGCCTTGTCAATCAGTTCAGCACTGGAGAGATTGTGCAGGGCTCATGGGGAAGAATTTTTCTCAGCGTGGTCTGTGCTTGTTAACAGGAGAGATTACTTCTACGGGAATGGGATACATTTAAATATAAAAGGGTGCAAGAATATTTGCTGATGATATCAAGGCAATGATAGGGGGATCCACAGACTAATAGATTAACAGTAGCCGCAGGCAGAGGTGGAAAATGATTCTTGCACTGCTACTTTTGGAATGAGCAGCAGCCCGGAAAGCAAGTTACAGGCAAGCAAAGGCAGATTATGAAAATCTTTGGCAAAGGATGCAAAGAAAAACAGCAAAGACTTCTTTACGTATATAAACTCTAAAAGGAAGGGGATGAATTAGATTGGTCCACTTATATCAATGGTTTCACTGTAGATCATCATTCTCAAACTGAGTATTTTGCATCTAAATTCACACACGAGGAGAGGGCCAGCTGTTTTATCAAAATCTAACAGGGAGTAAAATGATTTTGTAATAACTAAGAGCAAAGTGGAGGAGAAATCGTTGATGTTAAACATAAGAACCTGGGGTAGATTGCATCTATTCGGTTATATTAAAGAAGGTAGCAAACCGTTAGCCATAATTATGAGAGCATCCTTTGACTCGGAGGGAAGTCCCCACCGAATAGACATGTGCAGGGTGATCAAAGGATGACACGGGTAATTACAGACCTGTTTAGTTTGATTTCTGTTCCAGGACAAATAATGGAGTCACTGGTTAAAGAAGCATTGCAGGATCATCTGGACAAGACAGCAGTAATAATTCAGACACAGCATGGGTTTGCCAAGAGGAAGTCTTGTCTGACCAATTTGATTGGATGCTATGATGTGGTCGCAAAGGAACTGGATGCAAAAAATAATTTTGATATCTACTTGGATTTGAGGAAAGCTTTTGATACTGTTACACATGGAAGACTACTGTACAAATTTGAGCAGTATGGCATTAAGGGCAAGTTGCTACAATGGATAAAAGGATGGTTGAGTGCAAGAAGACAGAGAGTGGTGGTCAATGGGTACTGTTCTACGTGGACTAATGTTATTAGTAGTGTCTCTTGGGGTTCAGTGTTGGGCCCATCATTGTTTTGTATATTTATAAATGATATTGATGAAGGTATATCACACTTAATGTCCAAGTTTGCAGATGATACAAAGGTTGGCAGGGTTTTTAATGACAGTATGCTGCTGCAACAGGACCTGGAAAAGTTGGGTAGATGGGCTGAGAAGTGGCAACTGAAGTTTAACATTGACAAACGCCAAGTACTGCACATGGGTAGCAGTGACCCCATAGAAATATACCAACTGGGGGTGGTGTTACACTCAGGATAGTGGAGAATGAAAAGAGACCCGGGGTAATTGTGCAGTCAGATATGAAGTTTTCTGAGCACTGGATATCATATACTTGGATTTGAGGAAAGAGGCTGCAAGAGTACATCTTGGGAGTCTTGTGAATGATATACAGGAATTTTGCAAGCAGGGATAAGTATGTGATTATCCCCTTGTATAAGGCAATGGTCAGGCCACACCTTGGTTACTACATACAGGTCTGGAAGCCTCATTTTAGGAAGGATGTAGAGTTGCTAGAATGAGTACAGAGAAGGGCAACAAGGCTGGTGAGGGTGACTAAGGGTGCTCTTACGAAGAAATGCTTAAGTTCTGCAAATTGCAACTTCTGCAGACTAGGCACCTGCGAGGTGATCTGATTATGGTGTATAAGGCCTTGAATGGATTGAGATTGAGCAGGCTCAATGCTGATGGGATTTTACCTCAGATTACAAACCTGAGGGGGCAGAGATTCAAACTGAGGAAAGACAGTTGTAGAATAGATGTGTTGCTGGAACAAACTTCCATCTCTTGTGGATTTGGTTTGGTTTGGCTTTTATTGGCGCATCAGCAGCTAAGGCTATAATGCGCCAAAACCAGGTCATATATTAAAAGTTAAAACATTCAGTGACCTAATTAGTTAGGCCACCATGTCGAGATATAAAAGGTATAAAAGTAAAAAATGTATAAACAAAGAAATGACAATTCAATTTTAAATACAAGTAAAAAGGTTTACTGATTTTAAATAGCTAAAAACAGCAGCCACATTGTCAGATAAAATCTGACTGAGGGTATAAGGCTCAGCCAGATGACTAAAAGCAGTAAAATAAAAATCACGTTCGTGTCTAAAACGTGGGCACTCGGTTAAAATGTGACGTATACTTAAATAAGTGTCACAGTTCTCGCACATAGGACAGTCATCTGCCCTCAGCAGAAAAGCATGTGTAAGATGACTGTGTCCTATGCGGAGACGAGCTAGAACAATTTCCTCTCTGCGATTCCTGTGCAGACTAGACTGCCGGATTAGACTGCCAGACTAGAATGTCGGATTACAGGCTTTATCTGATAGAGCTTGTTTGTGACTTGCTCATGCCAAGATTGTTGCCATTGGGACAGTAATGTATCATGTATTAACTGCCTATAGTCTGTATAGGGGACTAACAGGCAATAAGTGTTGTGGGATTCTGGTGACCTGGCCGCAGCATCTGCCAGTTCATTTCCCACGATCCCGATGTGGCTTGGAATCCAGCAGAAACGAACGTCGAAAGAACACTCAGATAGAGAGTGTAGTGTCTGCCGAATCTGGGTCACAAATGGATGAGTATTATACCTCATACCCGATAAAGCCTGCAGTGTACACCATACACCTTTGATACCTATGGGTTTTAATGTGGTCCAAGGCTAACTCTATAGCATACAACTCAGCTGTATATATGCCGCATTCTTGGGGAATCTTTCCAGATATAGAACAACCTGGAAAGATAGCAGCAGATCCAACAGACAACTCTGACTTCGAGCCATCAGTGAAGACAGGCAAGAAGTTGGAATATTCGGCCCAGTGGGCAGCGTAGAGTTGGTGGTAGACATTAGATGGAATTATGGATTTACTCCAATTTTTAAGGGAGAAGTCGCATGATGGTAAGCGAGCATGCCAGGGTGGAAATAGTTGCCTTGGAGACTGGGCAACATTGTCTACCATGATGTCGAGCTCTCTGAGCAGCTCTTGGACACTGATACCAAAAGGCCGATTGGTAGTCTGACGAGTGTTATATAGATTTTCCCATCGTGGCTTGAAAACGGATTGTCCATGTAGGGTTGTCTGGCAGGGATTTTAATTTAAACGTATATTTTAAAGACAATTGCTTTCGTCGAAATGACAGTGGTGGTTCAGTTGCTTCAACATATAAACTCTGGACAGGGGATGTTCTAAATACTCCAGTAGCAATACGGATGGCTTGGTGGTGAACTGGGTCCAGCCATCTAAGTACGCTATGTCTAGCCGATGCATACACTTGGGACCCATAGTCTAGTTTAGATCGGACAAGTGCACGATAGAGGCTGAACAAAGTGGAGCGGTCTGCTCCCCATTTATTGGAAGAAATAGAGCGTAGGAGATTCAACCCTCTTGTGCACTTTGTCCGCAGTTGACAAATATATAAAAGGTTGTTTGAATATAAAAGGAGCCCCAAAAATTTTGTCTCGGGTGCTACTGGAATGATGTCTTGTCCGAGTTTAATTCTGGTTCAGGATGAAGGTTCCGTTTGCGACAAAAGTGTACGCAGACTGTCTTCTGTGGCGAGAACCTAAAACCTTTAGTCACTGCCCAAGAGTTGACGTGGTCTATGGCATGCTGCAATTGTCTTTCAATGACCCTCATATTGCATAACTGCAAAAAGATGCTAAAGTCATCTACAAAGAGGGCACTGTTTACGATTGGAGGAAGTTGTTCAGTTATAGAGTTAACTTTGATAGCAAAAAGCGTAATGCTTAAAACTGATCCTTGTGGAACTCCCTCTTCTTGGCAGAATGGCCGGGAGAGGGTGGATCCTACACGATCTTGGAAAGACCAGTCTGTAAGGAAGTTTTTAATAAAGAGGGCAATGTGTCCTCTAAGACCAAAGTTATATATGTCTTTTAAAATTCCATATCTCCAAGCCGTGTCATGTGCTTTTTCCATATCAAAGAAAACCGACACCTGGTGCTCACATTTCAGGAAAGCATCACGTATAGATGTTTCCAAGTGGATTAAGTGGTCAAGTGTTGACCTGTTCCTTCAGAAGCCACACTGTATCCTGGAAAGAAGGTCGTTAGTTTCTAAATACCACAAAAGATGAGCATTGACCCTTATTTCCAGGATCTTGCACAAGCAGCTCGTCAGAGTGATAGGACGGTAATTTATTGGTATTTTTGGATCCTTTCCTGGTTTCGGAAAGGGAAGGACGATTGCCATATGCCATGAGTCCAGAAATGTCTCTTCAATATATATTCTGTTATAGAGACGGAGCAAACGATCCATGGATTCCGATGAAAGGTTATAATCATCTCATAATGGATGTCATCTGGTCCAACAGCACTCGCCTTGGACAGTGAGAGTGCTGCTTTCAGCTCCCACTGTGTAAAAGGCTGATTATATTCCTTGCGATTGTTAGAGGACAGCTTCTTGGTTTGATTGCGAGGAACTCTGGGGGGTACGATGTTTCTGAAGACACTTTAGCGAATGTCTCCCCAAGAGTATTTGCAATTGTACATCCATTATGTTCCAGGATCGATGAAGGGTGTGAGTTGTATTTGCCCTTCATTTTCCGAACTTTGTCCCGCCATCTGTTGTGGAAATTGATAGCTTAAATAAATTCAAAGCAGAACTAGACAAACATTTGGAATGAATGGATCAGTGAAATGGGAAGGTTTTTTTTTTTTGGCTGATGTCCAAGTATAAGATTGCTTTCTTACATCATGTGCCTCTACTAATGCTATGTTTCAGTCCAGTGTGGAGAAATTTTACAGCTTATACAAGACATATGTTGAAATATATTGCAATATTCTGCTTATCCCCCAACCACATCAAAAATTTATAATACCATATCTAAGATTTTTAGCATTTTTTTTATTATTTCTTTTTTATACTTTAATGTTATTTGTTTAACTGAAAGTAGTATAATAAGGTGCTAGCATATCAAATATTTAGTCAAAAACAATAAAGTCATATATTTAAATATAATATTCTTTTTCTCATTTACTCTCTATGGTTTGTGAATATGTGAAAATTGTTTTAAAGGCAAATTATTACAAAATTTTGAAGTAAATCACACTGATATTATTATTAATTAAAGATATTTTAAGCGATTTTCCTAGTGTAACAGTCAGTCTATTGTGTGTGTGTGTGTGTGTGTGTGTGTGTGTGTGTGTGTGTGTAGAAAGTCCCTCTTTGTGTGAATTAAAATTAATATAATATATTAACACACTGTACCTTTATGTAGTGGATTTTCCATGAAATATAAATCAAAAGCTTCATAATTTTCATGCACAGCAATATCTTGCAGTACATCTGTTAGTTCTTTAGCTCTCTAAAAATTCAGAAATATACAGTGATTATAAAAAAAAGTTTTATATTCTTTAAAAATATTATTAAAATTTAATTTCTTTATTCACTTTAATGTCATTTAATTGTTTGGTCATTAAAATCCAGTTAAAAACAAATTTAAAACTAGAATTAGCTATGTAGCTCAAGGAAGCCACAGACTTTTGCTGCACCAGGAAAAAAATAAATAATAAATAATAAATAAAAAAAAAAAAAAAAAAAACAGATAAGGAAATATTCTACAGGATATTATGCTGTCCAAGCCAAAAATAAGAAAAAAGAAACTAAATAAGAAAAATATAAATTATGCACCTCCCTCCACACAAGTAAATATCATGTTGAGCTTTGAATTTCTTCAAACTCAGTGTCAATTACCTGCGGAGGTAGCTTGTTCGGGTAGTCAATGACTTGATGGCTAAAAGGAAACTTTTAGCCATCAAGCTAAGAAAAACAGCAAGGATTTCTTTACTTATATAAACTCTAAAAGGAAGGGGATGAATCTGATTGGTCCACTTGATATCGATGGTTCGACTGTTGATGATCCTGCTCAGATATCAAACAAACTGAATGAGTATTTCGCATCTACATTCACATATGAGGAATTATTAAGGTTTGAAAATGCCAGAAGGTTATCAAATTGTAGCAGGGTGCTTAATGATTTTGTAATAACTGAGAGCAAAGGGGAGGATAAATTGTTGAAGTTAAACATAAGAAAAGCAACTGGGGTGGATGGGATCTATCCAGTTATATTAAAGGAGGCAGCAAAGGAAGTAAGCAAACTCTTAGCCATAATTATGAGAGCATCCTTGGACTCAGGGGAGGCCCCCACTGACTGGAGATGTGCAAATGTATCCCCAATTCACAAAGGGGGGTTCGAAGGGTGACACGAGTAATTACAGACAAGTTAGTTTAACTTCTGTTCTGGGTAAAATAATGGAGTCACTGGTTAAAGATGCATTGCAGGATTATCTAGACAAGACTGCAGCGATAATTCAGACAGAGCATGGGTTTATTAAGGGAAAGTCTTTCTGATAAATTTGATTGGATATTATGATGTGGTTACAAAAGAACTGGATGCAAAAAATAATTTTGATATCATATACTTGGATTTCAGGAAAGCTTTTGAAACTGTTGCCCACGGAAGACTACTGTACAGATTGGAGCAGAATGGTATTAAGGATAAGTTGCTACAATGGATAAAAGGATGGTTGAGTGGGAGAAGACAGGTTGGTAATAAATGGGTGCTGCTCTTCGTGGACTAATGTGATTAGTGGAGTCCACTGTTGTTTTGTATATTTATCAATGATAATGATGAAGGCATATCAGGCTTAGTGTCGAAGTTTGCAGATGATATAAAGGTTGGCAGGGTTGTTAATGACAGTAATGGCAGTGTGCTACTGCAACAGGATCTAGAAAATTTGGGCAGATGGGCTGAGAAATGGCAACTGAAGTTTAACATTGACAAATGCAAAGTATTGCATATGGGTAGAAGTAACCACAGAGAAACGTACCAACTGTGTGGTACTACACTTAAGGTGGTAGAAAATGAAAAAGACCTGGGAGTAATTGTGCAGTCAGATATGAAGTTTTCTGAGCAATGCAGACAGGCTGCCAGGGCAGGTCAAGGGTTTTGTCATACAGGAATACAGGATATACAGGAATTTTGCTAGCAGAGAAAAGGAGGTGATTATCCCTATGTATAAGGCAATGGTCAGGCCACGCCTTGAGTGCTGCGTACATGTTTGGAGGCCTCATTTTAGGAAGGATGTAGATTTGCTTGAGCGTGTACAGAGAAGGGCAACAAGATTGGTGAGGGGAATGAAGGGATCCTCTTACCAAGAGAGGCTTAAGTTCTGCAAATTGCAGCAGCTGGAGACTCAGCACCTGCAAGGTGATCTGATTGAGGCGTATAAGGCCTTGAATGGATTGAGCACACTGAATTCTGATGGGATTTTTCCACTTGTTCAGATTACAAACCTAAGGGAGCATAAATTAAAATTGCGGAAAAAGAGATGTAGAATAGATGTGCGGAAATTTGCCTTTAGCCAGCGGGTGGTTAATTGCTGGAACAAACTTCCATCTGTCATTGTGGAAGTTGATAGGTTAAATCAATTTAAGGAGGTACTGGACATACATTTAGAGGGAATTGTTTTGTAATTTTTTTTTTTTTTGGCTGATGCTGCATAAGCTCATACACTTGCTTTCTTGCATCACATGCCACTACTACTTCCTACAATCTAGTTTAAACCTCTTCCTCTGTAATTTGAATTTATGGCCCCTAGTTCTAGAATTCTTTATAACAGTGAAAATTCTGCCTTCAATCATTTCACCACACCGTCTCAGAGTCTTCTAAACCTCAATCAGGTCCCCTTTAAGGTGGTTGGTTGCCAAGTTCTGCAAACTGCATAATTAAAGTCTTTTCTCATATGGCCATCCTTTTGCCAATATCACCATGCGAGCTGCCCATTTTTGGAACTAAGAAGCTCAATGTCTTTTTTTAGATGAGGTCTCATACTTGGACTCATTATTTCTAAATCTGTCTTTCCTCAATTTGAATTTACAGGTCTTACAATTGTCTTATACTGTAGGATTATGATCTCCTATCCCTACAGGATATTGTTCAATAAATCAGTGAAAAGACACCATGGGTCACCATGTTTACATTATTCAGGAGTATTGTAACTGCCAGATCTCTTTCTTCCTCTACTATTTTTAATTCAACTCCACCAAATGTGTAAGTTATTTTGGGGTTGCTATTCCCCAAGTGTACAACCTTGCATTTTTCTGCATTAAAACACAGTTGCCTCTTTTCTGACCATTCTTGAAGCCTGTTCAAGTCATCCAGATGGAGTACTGCTTGGCACTAATCATTAACAATCCTCCCAACCTTTACATCATCTGCAAATTTTGACATCATGCCCTTTGTTGATGTCATTACTGTTGTTTCTGATTAATGAAAATCAGAAACAACAGTGGTCTAAGAGCCAATCCTTGGGTTGGTTGGTTGATTTAGAGATTCCTTAGGTGCATCGGCAATAATAAGTATTATTATTGCCGATAAGTATTAATCACAACCTTCTGCCTTGCAGCTATCCATCTTGGAATCTTTCCAGCAATCCCAAAGTGTTCCAGCTTATACAGTAACCTCTCACGAGGGACTGAGTGAAATGCTTTGCTAAAATCCAAATAAGCTATGTCAAAATTGTTTCCTACACCCAGCTCATGAGTAACTGTGTCAAAATAGCCTACTAAGTTAGTTAAACATGATTTTCCCTTAAAATTTTAAAAATTTTCCCTTAAACATAACAAAACCATGTTATGTGTTCTTCAGAATGCCCATTTCTAGCTAAATGGATTGTACTATTAATTACTGTCTAAGATTCTACCACTGAAGTCAGATCAATCAGTCTAGTTACCAAATTCAACCATAGAACTACCTTTATGTAATGGCAATACATTGGTGCTACTCCAATCCAAAGGAATCTCTCCCGAGTTCAATGATATCCTCATAATTAATCTCAACAGTTAAATACACTCTCTGGCCACCTCCCTCAAAATTACTGGGTATATACCATCAACTCCAGGAGCCTTACTTGCCTTTAGGCTCAACAGTTTTTCAAATAAACTTTTGTTAGGTTATGTAAGTCTTTTCCCCACCTGCAGTACACAATGGTACAATCTGATTCATTTTCTTCTTTGTATTCATATACATGAAAAACTCCTTGTCTCCATTCTTTGCTCTCTTAGCCAGTGCTTTCTCATACTCAGCCTTGGCTTCCCTAATCTTACCTGTGGTATTATTAGAGATCAACTTGTAGCTGCTGCAGGTTTCAGTACATTTCATAACTCTAACTTTCCCACACTGTCTTTTTTTGTTCTATTAGACTAGCCAGTCATATTCATACATTTCAGCATCTTCCTCATAACTATATTTTCTTGATGGTATATATTTTAGAAATAAACAAGGAGTCACCTTTTATTCAGTCAGTAGGATTTCTTCTTTACCAATTTTCCTTATGCAAATAAATTACAAAATGATAAGCTAAAACAAGATTACATAATTTAAAATAATTTAAAACTCAATGCATTCCTCACTATTTGAAACACAGGCAGTCCAACACTCCAGGATCACAGTGGTGAACCCCAACCCAACCCCAGAAATATCAAAACCCCCATGCAACCTTTAGTGAAGGAAGACATTTTGTCATAAATACGAATGAAATACTATTAAAATGAGATAAAAGTACGATAAAGAAATGAATTTAAAATCTACTAAAAATTCCTCCCTTAAGCAGACTAAAACTTTTCGACGTGTCATTTTTACAGGGTGGAATGAAACTAACGAAACGTGTGTTCGGAATCTTATAAACAGGAGATTAGTCTTTGGTACGCATGCGTTCGAATGACCACGAATCAGATAAGAGAAATGGATGTTGAATGTCAATAGAGTTTTTTTGTAATTCCATTTCTAAAGTTTTGCAATCAATAACTTAGTATAATTATGTTGAATATTTAAAATTTTGGCTTCATTAAACAGGAACGTGTGGTTTTCATTTATTGAATGGAATGCTAGTTCCGATGCATTTGCACATGATGCACGGACTGATGCTTCATGTTGCTTAACCCTCGAGTTTAAAATACATATGGTAGATCCAACGTAAGAAGAAGAATCACAATCCTTACATGAAATGTGGTAGACGAGGTTATGTGTTTGTTCGGAAGTCAGTAGTACCGTGTGATTTTTTTAGTGTTGCATATAATTCATGGCCCAGTTTTGCTACTATTTTCATTTCTGTACCTCTAAAAAGGTTGTTAATTTGTCTACACCAGTGTTCAAACATACGGCATTGAAATAAAATATTTTTTATTAATCCTGCCATTATGTTTGTTATTGATTATTTTGTCTTTAGCTTCTAATTTAATGCTATTGATAGAGGTAATCAGGTATCCTCTATTTAGGAACCTATTCATCAGTTCTTCTATTTCTATCTGTAGGGGAAGTTGTTGGAAGAGTATTTGAATGCATTTAAGAACTGGTTTAACATGATTTACCTTTTTTATGAGTATGGGTCGTAGCTATTATAGTGTAGGAATATCCCTGTATTCTTGGGATTACAATAAATACTGAAATTAATATTTTCGCCCTCCTTCTTAAGTGTAAAGTTTAAAAAATTTATGTTCTTTGTTTCTTCTTGTTCTTTCGCCAGTGTAAATTTTAACCTAATGTGCATATTATTAAAAGTTTGCAAAACTTCGTTTGTAGTGTCATAATCCGTTATAATGAGGATGTTGTCGAGGTATCTTCCACAATGTGATTTTTGTCAAAAAACTGTTTTAAATGTATATTTTCTAATCTATCTAAATACAACTCCGATATTAGGCCACTCAAGTTTAAACCCATAGGCAAACCAAAAATCTGTCTATAAATCTTACTTTGAAATAAAATATAATTAGCCTCAACCAGTAACTTAATTAGCTCAAATATCTCTTTTTTTTTTGGACAACATCATACTGTTAATGCTAATAGTGTTATTGTTTAATAAATCCCAAATTACATCCAGCGCATATATTACATTAACATTAGTGTACATAATGAAACTACATCAAGGGGAAAATAATTAAACTCCTCCCCCAATTTTACAGTCTTTTAAATTTGTATATAAGGTATCATAATTCTTTATACTATATTTCAATACCTGCCGAAAAGGTTTTATAATCCAATATAAATGTGTTGCCAAGGCCAAAAAGGCAGAATTTTTGTATGATACTATAGGCCGAATAGGGTGTCCGGGTTTGTGTAGTTTTACTTGTCCAAAGAGAATAGGTACATTATTTGTTCTAGCTTTTAGTTGCTGTAGTTGTGCCATTGAAATGTAGTCCTTTTTACAAAATGAAGTAAGTATTTAGTTGTATTGATTGACCTCATTATAATAACCAACCATTAATTACAATAACCATTATAATAACCAACAATTATAATAGCCAGGAAATTAAAATAAACCAAATTCATAGCTGCCAATTTCTGACTTTCAAAAAAAGCTGGAGATTGGACATTTGTACATAGGTGAAAAAAAAAAAAAGGGGGTTTTGGGTGCCAAAACAGAAGGTGTTCTGAAGTCCACATTGTACTGGAAATTAAATTTCACTGGAAAAATACACACTTTATATTAAAATGCAGTCATAGGATTGTTTACCAGTACAGTAGGCTTTAAAACATTAGCTTACCTAACATTTTTCCGTCTCTGTGGAATTCTGTTTGAATATTCTATTAGACATCAACAGATTTGGAATGCAAGAAAGATACGCTTGCTGACTTTGCCCTCTTCAGAAATGTTGAGTCAAAGTTTCATTCATAAGATGGCCCTGCTATCTAAACTTGGATATAAGGAGCCTTTCCAAAGCTTCAACAAAAAAACAATTCAAACTCAGTTTTTATTTTTCTAACATGGCTAAATATTCTCTCACACTCAGCATTGCTATGAGATATTGTTGAAATGCCAAGTGTGACTTAGGATAATCTGTTATAATTCAAGCTTCTTTATGCACTTCTTAGTTCTCCAACTGACCACTATAAATCAGTTCTTTCTTCTTTCATAATAACATTTGGTAAGTTCTCACACACTAAAACTGACAGTATTTTGCTGAAAAACATTTATTGCTTCATCTATTTCTTTATCAATACCAAGCAGCACTGGAAACTTGTGCACAAAATATTTAAAGCCAACTTACTAGCATCCTATTTTTCTTCTCACTCTTTTATTGACAATCTTCATAAACCACCTCCTACCATTCCCAGTACATTCCACTCAGTACCTCCTATGGTCTTCTGTCAAAAGGATGTAAGAAGAATTTTGAACAGTTTGGTACCAAGAAAACTTCAGGTCCTGATGGTATTTCTCCACTTGTTCTCAAAACCTGTGCCCCTGAGCTTATCCCTGTTCTGTGTTACCTTTTCACACTTTCTTTTTCCACTGGTATTTTTTTCTTCTGCTTATAATTTTCTCATATCAAGACAGTTCCTAAAAAAAAAAAAAAAAAAAAAAAAAAAAAGAGTGAAAAATTTGTCCTATCCAATTATTTTTCCATTGCACATACCTGGACTCTTTCTAAAGTAATGAAGAAATCAATTACTCATGAACTACCTTGAAATCTGATCAATGACCAATATTGATTCTGTCAGTGTCAATCCACTGGTGATTTTTGGAACTTAATCGATACTTAAGTGTCCTTAGATTTACTGTTCGTAAATTGCCGCCATTGTTACGCGATACAAAATAACTTGAACTAGATAGCATAAGCTTAGTATAGTATAGTACATAATATAATATTGTCAATTAATCAGTAAATCTATTAACCTTGTTGAACTTCATTGTCAATTAAATTGTACTTTTTTTTTTTTTTTTTTTTAAATGTTGAACCCCAAACAGAAGAGGTATTAGAACCTATAGTACTTAGTACCGTGCTTGGGTTGGAGGTTGAGAAGATGAAAGAAGATATTTGTTGACATTGGACTTGAACTTCTGTAGACTGTAATTTTCAGGAAATACGTATGAAGGAAGGTTGTTCCAGAAAACGGCAGTTGAATGAATAAATGAGGAAGATGAAAAGTTGGTTCTGTGGGTTTGAAGTTGGACAGTAAATGGATGTTGGCTGGTGGCGGCACGAGTTCGGACTGTTTTGAAAGAGAGAATGGGAATTATAGAAGCCAATTCAGAAGAACAGTGCCCATGGAAGTATCTGTAGAAGAGGCATGCAGCAGAAACAGTATGTCTATGAGAAAGCGAGTGGAGAGACTCTGTTAGAGATGAATCATTAATTAACCTAACTGCCCTCTTCTGAATGGAATCAAGAAGCCTGAGAAAGGTTTTGGGGGCACCACCCCAAATGTGGGAACAATATTCCATGGCAGGGTGGATTTGTGATTTATACAGAGTGAGCAGCTGTTTGGAAGAAAAGTAATGCCGAGAGCGAAAGAGAAAACCAAGTTTTTTTTAGATGCAGAGGAAGCAATATTTGTAATGTGCTTGTGCCAAGAGAGATTAGAAGTAAGGGTAGTCCCCAAAAGAGATATATCATTTTGCCTAGAAATCGGAGTGTCACTAAACATAAGCATAGGAGCAGAAGAATCCTTTTTGCGAGATATAAGACAAGACTGAGTTTTAGAAGGGTTGAAATCAACTAAGTTGTCTTTGCCCCACTGGAGAATTACCTGAAGATAGGCATTTAAGGAATTGGTAGCAGATTTTCGACAAGTTGAAGCTGATTGAGCGGGACAAGGTTTCTCATAATGGAAAGTGGAATGCAATGTGCTATCATCGGCAAAACTATGGATAGGATTTCCTGTCAATGGAAGAAGGTCATTAATATACAAGAGGAAAAGAGTGGGGGAAAGAACTGAACCTTGGGGGACACCGGCATTAGTGTAGAAGTTAGAAGACAGAGAGCCATCTACCATCACCCTCAGTGAGCGATCGGAGAGAAAACTGGATAACCAATTACTAAAAACAGTTGGCAAACCATAAGATGGAAGCTTGTTTAGAAGACCTTTATGCCAAACACGATCAAAAGCCTTTGAGATGTCAAGAGCAACTGCTTGTGTTTCACTGAACCTTTCCATTGAATTAGTCCATAAATGGGTAACATAAGCCAGAATATCACCAGTGGATCGACACTGACGGAATCCATACTGGCGATTGTTGATCAGACGGAAGGTTTCTAGATAGTTTAAGAGTTGGCGGTTAATTGATTACTCCATTACTTTAGAAAGAGTAGAAGTAATTGCAATGCAAATAATTGGATGGGAGGGATTTGTAACCCTTTTTAGGAACTGGCTGGATATGAGCAAATTTCCAAGCAGAAGGAAAAACACCTTTGGAATAAGAAAGTGAAAAAAGGCGGCAAAGAATAGGAGTAAGTTCAGGAGCACAGCTTTTGAGAACAAGTGGAGAAATACCATCAGGACCTGGAGCTTTCTTAGCATCAAGATTAATCAAAATCCTTCTGATATCCTTTTGACGAAAGAGCACAGGAGGCATTGAATGGAGCATGGTGGGAGGTGTTTTACCAAGATCATTAATACATGAGCCGGAAGAAAAATGGGATGCTGGCAGGTCAGCTTTATCCTTGGCTGAAGTGACACACAGAACCATCTGGTTTGGACAGAGGTGGGAGCAGAGATGGGCAAAAATTGCGGCCAATAGCTTTGGCAAGAGACCAGAATGCTCGGCTACATTAGGACAAGAAGCAAGTTTTCTACTCTTGGCTTGTTCAAACTCTAGTTTGGACTGATTAATAACTGCTTTACAATTGTTGCGAGCTTTGGTGTAGGCAGAAAATGACACTGAAGAATTAGAAACAAGCCAATTACGATATGCAACATTCTTCTCTTGAACAGCCTTAGCACACTTATTGGAAAACCAAGGTTTAGATAAAGGACGAGATTTTAAAGTGGAGTGTGGGATAAAGGATTCCATTCCTGATAGAATAATTTCACTGACACGATCTGAACAAACTTTGACATCCGAAGTTTTGAAACAGTAATCCGACCAAGGAAAAGAAGAAAAGAAGTCTCGCAGGTCATCCCATTTTGCATTCTTGTAATGCCAAACAACACAAGGTTGGGAATAGCCATGAGATAAAGGTTCCATTGGAGAAGAGACAATCACCAAGTTGTGATCAGAAGTGCCTAAAGGAGCTCTCACTTCGACGTGTACTTAGAAGGGTTGTTTGTGAGAAAACGATCGAGCGTATTGGCTGTATGATTAGGATTGTCCGGTATTCTTGTAGGTAAATGAACAATCTGTGCTAGGTCATTAGTAATTGCAAAAGCCTCAGCATCTCGACCTGCTGGATCGGTGTGACTAGAAAATGGAAGCCAGCTGGAGTTGTGAACATTAAAATCACCAAGGAAAATTACCTCACTGTTAGGAAAGTTGGACTGGAGAAAGTCAAGTTGCAAAGAGAGGAAGTCAAAGAGCTCCAAGTGATTAGTGGAGTTGGGAGAACGGTAGAGACAACAGATGAATTTGACACAATGAGGTAGAGAGATTTTAAGCCAGAGAAGATCAAAGAGAGCAGATTCCAAATTGACAAGTCTCTGACGGGGAATATCAGAACGGACATATGCACAAGTACCACCTTTGAGGCGAAAGGAATCATACAGCAAATAATTTGGGCATCTGAGATGAGCAGTAGTTGAATCAACCGATAACTGAGATTCTGTCAAAAAAGTACATGGGGTTTGGCAGATTGCAAGTGGAAATGGACATCGTTGAGATTAGAATTGAGACCACGTATATTTGTGAAATGAATTAGGAAGTGCTTGGGAGGTTTAGATCGTTTCACAGATAAGCTTGCTCTATTAGTTTGATATTTCATAGTGTATTCAATGGTAAGAAAAAGTGGGTGGGACATGCTGTATGAAGTAATGAAATTTTTGGATATGGCGTACACGTGGTAAGAATATACCCAGATCCTTGACATAACGTGGCCTCAATAATGCTCCCCGCATACACACTACTCGGACTCCCTCCAGTCACTATCTGGCAGAGTAGAGGTAGCAAGATTATACACTAGCTGATCCGGAGGCCTCCTAGAGAGTTACCAATAGGTTCGGTCCGGTGTACTAACTAGCGGCTGGCCTGCAAACACCGTTTTAGAGCTGTACCCTCGAAATGTAAGGAATATTGGATCTCGCCACAACGTTCATCATAACCTCAAAAGTCATCGATCATACTGTATGGTGGAAGAGATAGGGATGGGTTGACCGGAACTTAGCTCTAGAGACTAAACATGGGTTCCACCACTTCAAGCCTCCAATAAGCAAAGTGGTGGTATTTCACCGGTTGATGAGAGTCATCTACGACCTAGCACTGCCTGGTAATATAGAGGGTTGGCGTTCCACCATGTGGTGTGGGCGCCACACCTCGACCCCTGCTTATGTTGGTTCACACCTGGGTGGTCACCCACCATGTACTTGTGCATGGAGGTTATACCCAGGATTACTAACAGTCCCACCATCGTGAAGGTGCAAGCAGAGGATTTGGCTGTCACAGACCATCCGGACTTCGCCAAAATTGGGTCGACTTGACTTGAGTATCACCTGAATATCAGTTCCATCAGCGTTTTAGACTCCCAGGTAGCAAGTACAGCTTGTCTGGCATATCTGAGAGAATGTCTGTGACAACCTCAAGGACTTTTAACTATATACATATAACGACTTTGATTACGTAACATAAATAATAAGCAAAAATAAATAATTAATACTTAACTTGATACGGAAGTTATATAAAGGGATTTTGTAGATAACACTTGATACTGAAACATAAATATAGCGTTATAACTGTGTTGGGATACAAGTTTAGGGTTTTAATTTTGTACTGAAATTGAAATTAAATCAAAATCATGACTCAGACCAGAGCAGCAAAGCAAAAGGCTCAAGCTAATGGGAGTGCTGTGGCTCAGGGGAGAACTGAGGGGGGCATTTGCCCTCTGAATCACAGCCTTTTAAAATGCACTATTTGCTTGATGTTTGTGGACAGTCAGGTACGGGACATGATACTGCCATGGGCGATATCTTTGTATGTGAACGATGCAAGGGGTGTAAGGAAATCAGGCGACAACTCAGCGTTGTTATGGGCCTATATGAGAGCTTGAAGGACAGGGTGGATGTCCTCGAAGGAGTAAAAGTGAGGGCTCATCAAGCTCTGAGCTGCCCACACCAACGCCAGAGCTTGCACTTGGGCATCACGCAACCCAGCGGCAACCCCCAAGGCAGAATGCACTGGTCCCAATGGAACAAGTAGTTGTGGGTGACTATTGTCAGGGAAACTGGAAACATGCTTTGTAAAAAGGATAGGTGGAACAGGGTATGTCTGCCAGGGGCAAAGGTTGATGACATTGTAGAGCGGATATTATCTTTTAAGGGCACAAAAGGTGATATAGTTGTACACGTTGGCACTAATGATATTAAGAGTAGGAGACCGGCACAATTACTTAACAAGTACAGGTCATTGTTGAAAAAAAAGCCGTGAATTAAGGATGAATTTGAAAGTGTCTGCAATTCTTCCCATACACGATAGGAGGGAGTATATGATGAGAGCCCTGGCGATCAATTCGGCCCTGAAAAGATTGTGCAAGGCTGAAGGGGTAGAATTTTTTTCAGCCTAGTCTGTACTTGTTAACAGGAAAGACTGCTTCTACATGGATGGGATACACTTAAATAGAAAGGGTGCAAGAATGTTTGCTGATGCTATTGAGGCAGTGTTAGGTGGGTCGGAAAACTGCTAGATTGGGGGGGGAGATACAAGGACTAATAGATTAACAGTAGCCACTGGCAGAGGTGAAAGTGATTCTTGCACTGCTTCTATTGGAATGAGCAGCAGCTTGGAAAATAAGATGCAGGATATTTCAGAGACTGCTGGGAGTCATTGGGGTACAAGTAAACACATGGGTTGTGTTAGGTTAGCTAAGAAAAACAACAGGTGCATGTATGCTTGTATACACACCAATGCTAGGAGTTTGGTAAATAAATTTGATGAATTTGAGGTATTGCTCAAAGCATCAAAGGCAGATATTGTTGGGATTTCAGAGACGTGGTGTCACACAGATATAAGGAATGCAGAACTGGAATTTGGGAAGTACAATGTCTACAGAAAGGATAGGCAGGGAGGAGGGGTTATGCTATTAGTTAAGAAACACAAAATCCAAGGAAATGAAGCCAGTCGACATCGCTGGACAGTGCAGTATCGAGTCAGTTTGGTGTGACATAAGCACTGGGAGAACAAAATTGAGAGTAGCAGTTGTGTGCTATAAGCCTAATGACTCTGATGAGTATAATAAGAAGCTGCACAGGGAAATAGAGTGAGATAGTAAATCAGAGAGTCTTATAATGGGGGATTTTAATTTCCCAGATATTGACTGGAATTTGTGTGTTGGGCACTCGCACACTAGGAAGGCTTTTGGGGATTTATTGGATGATTGTTTTCTAAATCAGCGTGTTTGGGAGGCAACTAGAGGGAGCAATACTCTTGATTTGATATTCAGTAGTGATTCTTCATGCATTAAGAATCTGCAGATCAGGAACCACTAGGTGGAAGTGATCACAGTGTGCTGAAATGGGATTTACTCAAGGAGGTAACTACCATCAGGGTTAAGGGAATGGTTTTTGCTTTCGTCAAGGCAACTACAGTGGTCTGAGACAGTATTTAAATTCTATACAGTGGGACCAACTGATGATGTTACCAATAGCAAACTCAAAATGGGAAGCATTCAAAGAACTTATCTTGGAAGCTACTAGGCTTTACATACCAACTAAGAAATATTGTTCAAGGTTCAGGCCTAAGTGGATGTCACATGAACTAATGAGACATATGGCAGAGAAGAAAAATGCATGGGATACATATAAATTAACACGTGACACAGAAGCCTATGATAGATATAAGTTGATCTGTAACCAAGTTACAAAGGAGATTAGGCAGGCGAAGCACATTTTGAGAAATCTTTGGCAAGGGATGCAAAGAAAAACAGCAGGGAGTTCTTTACTTATGTAAACTCTAGAAGGAAGGGGATGAATCAGATTGGTCCACTTGATATCAATGGTTCAACTGTTCATGATCCTGCTCAGATAGCTAGCAAACTAAATCAATATTTTGCATCTACATTCACACATGAGGAGTTATTCAGGAAGGGGAATGCCATAGATGAAGTAAACACTGGCAGCAAGCTAGATAATCTTGTAATAATTGAGAGTAAAGTGGAGGAGAAATTGTTGAAGATAAATACAAGAAAGGCACCTGGGGTGGATGGGATCTATCCAGTTATATTAAAGGAGGCAGCAAAGGAAGTAAGCAATCCATTAGCCATAATTATGAGCTTCCTTGGACTCAGTGGAGGTACCCACAGACTGGAGATGTGCAAATGTAACCCCAATTCACAAAGGAGGATCAAAGGCTGACACAAGTAATTATAGACCTGTGAGTTTAACTTCTGTTCCAGGAAAATTAATGGAAGCACTGGTTAAAGAAGCATTGAAAGGATCATCTTGACAAGAATTCAGTTATATCTCAGACATAGCATGGTTTTGTTAAGGGAAGGTCTTGCCTGACCAATTTGATTGGATACTATGATGTAGTCACAAAAGAATTGGATGCAGGGAATAACTCTGATATTATATATTTGGATCTTAGAAAGGCTTTTGATATTGCACATGGAAGACTGTTGCACAAATTGGAGCAGTGTGGCATTGGTGGCAAATTGTTACTATGGATAAAGGGATGGTTGAGTGGCAGAAGACAGAGAGTGGTAATTAATGGACAGTGCTCATTGTGGACTAATGTTATTAGTGGAGTCCCTCAGGGTTCAGTGTTGGGTCCATTGTTGTTTTCTGTATTTATAAATAATATTGATGATGGTATATCAAGCTTAATGTCCAAGTTTGCCAGGGTTGTTAAGGACGCTACTGACGCTAAGCTGCTGCAACAGGATCTGGAAAGGTTGAGCAGATGGGCTGAGAGGTGGCAAATGAAGTTTAACATTGACAAATGTAAAGTACTACATATGGGAAACAGCAACCCCAGAGCAACATATCAACTCTGTGGTACTACACTGACAGTGGTAGAGAATGAAAAGGACCAGGGGGTTATTGTGTAGGCAGATATGAAGTTCTCTGAGCAGTGCAGACGGGCTGCAAGAGTAGCTCATGGTGTCTTATCAATGATATACAGGAATTTTTCTAGCAGGGATGGGGAGGTGATTATTCCCTTGTATAAGGCAATGGTCAGGCCGCACCTTGAGTACTGTATACAGGTCTGGAGGCCTCATTTCAAAAAGGTTGTAGAGCTGCTGGAACGAGTACAGAGAAGGGCAACAAGGTTAGTGAACGGAACGAAGGAAGGGTTGCTCTTACGAAGAAAGGTTTAAGTTTTGCAAATTACAGTGTCTGGAGACTAGGCACCGGCGAGGTGATCTGATAGAGTTGTATAAAGCCTTGAACGGTTTGAGCATTCTCAATGCTGATGGGATACTGCCTGTTGCTCAGAATAATCACCTGAGAGGGCATAAATTCAAATTGAGGAAAGACAGATGTAGGATAGATGTGCGGAAATTTGCCTTTAGCCAGCAGGTAGTTGGTTGGTGGAACAGACTTCCATCCCTTGTTGTGGAAGTTGATAGCCTAAATAAATTTAAGGCTCAGCTGGACAGGTATTTCGAACGAACAGAGGGGTGAAGTGGAAGGGTGTTTTTTTTTTTTTTTTTTGGCTGATGATGCATAAGCTTGCTTTCTTGCATCATATGCCTGTGCTAATGCTATTGGCTTATGTTACTCATCTATGAACTAATCCAATGAAAAAGACTGGTGAAACTCAGGCTCTTGACATTTCAAAGACTGTTGATCATGTTTGACACAAAGGTCTTCCAAATAAGCTTTCATCTTATGACTTGTCGACTGCTTTTTGTAATTGGGTATCCAATTCTCTCTTGCCGCTCACTACATGTGATGGTGGATAGCTCTATGCCTTCAAACTTCTCCACTAATGAAGGTGTTTCCTAAGGTTCAATCTTTCTCCCACTCTTTTCCTCTTATATATTAATGACCTTCTTCCTTTTACTGGAAATTCTGTTCTCAGTTTTGATGATTATGGCACATTGCATTCCACCTTCCAGTTTGAAACACCTTACCCTGCACAAACAGCTTTGAAGTTTCAAATATCCACTACCAATTTCTTAAATGCTGGTCTCCAGGTAATCCCCCATTGTGAAAAATAACTTAATTACTTATAATCCTTCTGTATCAGTACTGTCTTATATCTCACAAAAAAGGATTCTTCTATTTTTATGCTTATCTTTGATGACAGTCAGACTTTTAGATGAGCTCACATATCTCTATTAGGGATTATCCTGCCTTCTAATCTCTCTCTCTCTTGGCATAAGCACATCATATGTTTTGCTTCTTCTGCATCTACATTTCTTCTAAACAGCTTTTTTTTCTTTTCTTTTTTTTTTTTTGTTGTTAGTTGTTGGCGCATCAGCTTCTATGGCCATATTGCACCTCCCAAAGTTTTTGCATTTTACTGTGATCCAAGCCCGAGGCGGGAATTGAACCCACGACCTTTGGGTTGCCAGGCAGGCACTTTACTTACCTGGCTATCCCTGTCGGCCATCTGAACAGCTCTATAGCTGTGTAGAAGAAAATGGACCGTACTATGGAATATTCCCACATCTGGGGCAGTGTCCCCATAACCTCTCTCAGGCTTCTAGACTCCATTTAAAAGAGTGCAGTTAGGTTAATTAATGACACATCTTTTACAAAGCCTGTGCACTCCCAGTCTCATAGATGTTCTGTTTCTGTTGCATGTCTTTTCTATAGATTCTTCCATGGGTGCTGTTCTTCTGAATTGGCTTCTATAATTCCTCCTCTCTCAAACCAGTCCGAACATGAACCATAAACAGTCAACATCCACTTACTGTCCAACTTCAAACTCACAGAACCAACTTTTCTTCTTCCTCATTTATCTCTTCAACTTAGTTTCAGAAACAACCTTGAAAATGTACAGGGGATCCTCATTATCCGAGGCTAATTGGTTCCAGAATATTCCACTTAAAATGAATCCACCTAAAACAGGGACCAGTTTTCATAATGTTTATTATTTAAATAAATAAAACTAAATGCAACTAGGCATAATATTTTAAGAGTTTAAGATTCTATATCTATATAATATTGGTGTAGATACACCATACACAACTCTTAAAGAAAAACTATGATAGTAGTGTGAGAAGTATCATTTTATCTGTATCTCATATTGTGCTCATCCTTCACAACAACGAATTGCCCATGTATTGCACTACTTCGAATAAGTAATGAAAGAGAAGACTATTGTTACTTATTCTTGGTGAATGCCACCATCCAGATGGCACCATTTCAAAGCTAGTTGGCTTTTCATCGATGGGTGGGCAGGTATCCTGTTATTGCAAGTGAAGCGTTACTTATTCGAGGTAGTGCAATACATGGGCAACTCACTGTGAAGGATGAGTAGATATGTTGTATCTACACCGATATTATGTAGTAATGTTTATTATGTACTTTTACATAGTAAAAATGGATGAAGGAACTGAAAAATGAGAAAATTATTTTATTAGACATTTTTTAATATAATATGCTACACAATGTAAGGTTAAGTACAGTTTATTGAAGTTACACTATTTTTCAGTTGTATGAATGAATCCAGAGTTATAGTGTGTTTTTTTTGTTTTTTTTGCCATATTTTTTCAGATAAAATTGTATTTAGTTATGTCTTTAACTTCACGCTTAACATTTCTTGCACGATCATGAAAAAGATCGTTCTCACAAAAAATATTCAAGTGCTTGGTCAATTTTCTCAAGGAACTCCCTCAAGGAATTTCCTAAACATTATAATCTTTCAACTTTATGCATTATTTGACAATCACAGTTTTTGTCACTACTTCAAATGCAGCTATTTGTGGAGTTAACTAATCAGGTCAAAATTGCACAAATGGCTTCAACAAGAACTAGAACTGAAAAACAACTGATGCAATTAGCAAGGTTAATGCATCATGCAATATGACACAAGTACAACTGTGCATTGTGGGTTGTTGCTGTCTTCTGGCACCTAAGGCCAGGTTGATGTAATGCACCAAGTCGATTTTATTTGGGACATTCTCACATATATATACTATATCTGGTTAAGAATAAATTCTTGTTATTTTTAGCATGTTTAAGACTGATTCTTTAATTCAATAGGAATGATAGATGACAAATAGGATAGTATACAACAACTATATGAATAATACTCCCAAGTTGTAAAGATAAAACATAAGACACCAAAAAAAAATTGTTTGATACTATATTCATAGACACCAGGGGCTATACATTATCACATTATTAATTGAAAAATTGTGTAATTTTTAATTAATAATGTGTAATCCTTCTTTTAGCACAAATTACTTCTTGAATTCTCATTGGTAGGATTTAACTAGACCTTTAAATAGCTTATATCAGACTATGTATATAAAGTGCTTAGCATCATAATACACAGCCATTTCTGAATAAACAGAAATTTTTTTTAAGGTGGCATCGTTTTAGGTTATATCTCATATTGTGAATGCCTTCACAACGAGTTGCCATGATATTGCACTACTTCGAATAAGTAACGCTTCACCTAAGGAGAAGACTAGTGTTACTTATTCTCAGATAGGTACCACCACCCAGACAGCACTGTTTCAGGGCTATTTGGCCCTTCGTCAGTGAGTGGGTAGGTACCCAAGTGATGCAATGATGGCAAAAACAGTTATGAAGTATAACTCCACAATATGAGAGATGCCTGAAGGTGTATGGTGTATTTAGACTAAGGCGCATTTAGGGCTAGAGCCTCAAGCTGCGAACAAATTTAGACTATGTATATAAAGTGCTTAGCATCATAATACACAGCCATTTCTGAATAAACAGAAAATTTTTTTAAGGTGGCATCGTTTTATGGCTGTGTATTATGATGCTAAGCACTTTATATACATAGTCTAAATTTGTTCGCAGCTTGAGGCTCTAGCCCTAAATGCGCCTTAGTCTAAATACACCATACACCTTCAGGCATCTCTCATATTGTGGAGTTATACTTCATAACTGTTTTTGCCATCATTGCATCACTTGGGTACCTACCCACTCACTGACGAAGGGCCAAATAGCCCTGAAACAGTGCTGTCTGGGTGGTGGTACCTATCTGAGAATAAGTAACACTAGTCTTCTCCTTAGGTGAAGCGTTACTTATTCGAAGTAGTACAATATCATGGCAACTCGTTGTGAAGGCATTCACAATATGAGATATAACCTAAAACGATGCCACCTTAAAAAACAATTTTCTGTTTATTCAGAAATGGCTGTGTATTATGATGCTAAGCACTTTATATACATAGTCTAAATTTGTTCGCAGCTTGAGGCTCTAGCCCTAAATGCACCTTAGTCATAGCTTATATCAATATTAGGCCATTTTGAGAAAAACTGATCCCATCCCATTCATTCATTCATGTTTTGTTTCACTTCCATTCAAGGTAGTTCCATATATTCTCTATAGGATTTAATTCTGGTGACTTCACTGGCCAATTTATATGCCCTACCATTTCCTCATATCAATTTAAAACAGTAGAGACCCTGTGAACTGGGCAGCTGTTATCCTGGAATTCAGGAGTATCAAAATCATGAATGTCTCTCAAATGTTCAGCAAAAGGCAAAACCTGATCATCCAGAATATTTGTTTAGGCAGCCTGATTCATCCTGGTTAGTGTTTCAAGTATAGCACCTACTTCATAATAGTTAAAACATCACTGCCCACCATCAGCTTGTATGACACCATGAACCCAGTCTGGATGAAATGCCTCATTGCTTCTCCTGTGGTGGCGCCTCCATAGCCAGGTGGGCAGGAGCAGCAGTGCATAGCATACGCTTCTTGATTAGACCGGGGTTTGAGCCCGTGATCACCACATACGGAGGATGCAGAAAGGTCAGGGAATGACCACTGCATATCCCCGGAGCAATATGGCCTTAGTTGCTAATGCTCCTAAAAACCAAATAACAACAACAACTTTTTGCCACCAACTAACATCTTTTCTGCATCCCATCTTTCATGGTGAAAATGCTTTTTCAGTTATTGCTCTTACTTGTAAATAGAGAAAATTTCAGTACAGGCATAGAAAATACACATGTTCAATCTGCTATCTGTGCTAAATACCATAAATGACTAATATTCTGTCTGTAGTATGCTGAATTAACAATTCAAGGAGTGGGGGAGGGGAGAAGAGAGTGCAAACAGAAAAATAGAAAGGCAGTCTTAGAAAGAATAAATTGGTATTATGCTCTAACACCTGAAAAAAATTTAAGAAGATGTTATCTTTTTCTCTTTCAGTAAATACTGGCCACCACATGTCAAGGAGGTGCCGACTAGCCAGATGGGGTTTGATCCAGGTGGATCAAACCCCATCTGGCTAGTCGACTATCAACTGTTATAGGCTTGGATCAGAATAAAATGCAAAAACTTTGGGAGGTGCATTATGTCCACAGAAGCCGATGAGCCAACAACTAACGGGAGAAAAAAAACCCATGTCAAGGCATGTAACTTAATAATTGTCTGATATATGTGCATTAGTCTTCTTTCCTCAAACATCAGTATTATTACCATTTAGATATGGGGTCAACATTGCAGGATATGCATGGTCTGCAACAATATAAACATCAGTATTCCTCAAACATCAGTATTATTACCATTTAGATATGGGGTCAACATTGCAGGATATGCATGGTCTGCAACAATATAAAAACATTCCTGTGCCATTACCAGTATAGATGCCTTGATTGATAGAAGCTGCCATATTGACAAAATAGCTGAGTTCACAATACCTCCTTCTGAATACACTGAGCTGGCTTTGCATTAGCAACACCTACCTAATAGCTTGTGGGGTCACCTTTTGCCAATAATACAGCCCATACATGACCTCCACAAGGTGTATGGTGTCCTATGATAATGCTTTGCACCATGTGTCTGGTAATACCTGCATATCATCAGGTGGGTGGTCATAGCATTGAATATCCTTTACCATTAGTCCCTAACATGCTCGATTGGGTTGAGATCGGGTGAGTTGGGAGGATGGAGAATTCATTGTCATATTCCTGAAACCAGTTAGCAACCTGCTAGGTCTTGTGGCATGATATGTTATCTTGTTGATAGACACCAGAGTTCTCTAGATACACTGTCATCATGAAGGGATGTACTTGGTCAGTGATAATAGAAAGGGAGATGTTCCCATTGAGCTGTTGATTAATGGTGATCAGAGGACCCAGAGCATGCCACAGAAACAGTCCACAAACCATAATACCACTGCCACCAGCCTACCAAACACTAACAGTGCATCCAAATGCCATGGCCTTGTTGCTTTCTCCAAATGTGGATACATCCATCAGCATGATAGAGTTGAAAATGGGATTCATCAGATCAGGTGACAGATTTCCACATGTTGGTGCTGATATGTATGTGCAGTTTCTTGTGTCTTGCACTAACCGATGCTCAGTGCAAGACAAGAACCTGTGATGGAAGCTACCATATATAGTTGATGGCCTTCACGGTACCTGTATTGGCTATCAACTGTTATAGCCTATATGAGCTAATGTCCATGTACCACTCACTACATTGTACTGGGTGGTTAGCTGGGCCACTGTGGCATGATGTGTTATCTTGTTGATAGACACTGGAGTTATCTGGATACACTGCCAAGACACACATCAGACATAATGATGATCACCATGGCTGCCAACCACACACAACTGTCCCACATGTGCCCTTTGGCTGGTCATTCAACTGCTCTTGAGCCAGTCACCATAGACTCATTGACACCACACCACTCTACATCACAAAACAGGAGCCATGTTACTGCTGCTGAGACACTGGCATCTCCATGGTTGAAGCCGGAGAGATCTCGATGCTGATCCATTCTTCCTCAAAGCTACTCAAAAACTGATCACCACATGTGCAAACTACAATCTCATATGAGCATATTCCCAAATTTGAGCCTTTGCCAATGTCACAGACCAGCTTATTCCTACATTAGCATTAGCAAACCCCCCTTGTGTAGGGGGGGGGGTTTGCTAATGCAAACCCAACTCATTATATGGTTGGGATGATGTAAGATGGGATTAATCTTCATAGTGGCTTTTCCATCATTTAAAATATTTTAGAGTATAAGTTATCATCAAACATGCTTATTTTTTCCTTCATATATATATGTTTTTCTAGTGGCGAGTAACTCTCTTTCAGTGTTGAACTCTAGGGTGGCATTCTTTGCACAGTTGTCTGGATTTTTGCCCCACCCCATAATTCCTTTTGAATTTTCTTATTGCCCAAAACTACACTTACTGCATATTTTTTTTCCCTCTACTCACTGTCTTTAAATCATGGAGAATGAGCAAATAACATCAGAAAATTTAATAAATTACTTAATTGCATAAATTGCAGCAACAGAGGTAACTTCCATAAGATCAGCTAATCAGTGCAGTAATTTTAGCTATACTCTTTGTTTCCATAGTGATTAGTTTTTATGAAATCATTTATTTATTTTGGAATAATTTTCATTAGCATTAGTAGAGGCATTTGATGCAAGAAAGCAAGCTTATGCAGAATCAGCCAAAAAAAAAAAAAAAATAAAGTAAAATAAATAAAAAATAACCACTTCCACTTCACCCCTTTGTTCGTTCGAAATACCTGTCCAGCTGAGCTTTAAACTTATTTAGGCTATCAACTTCCATGACAAGGGATGGAAGTCTGTTCCACCTACCAACCACCCGCTGGCTAAAGGCAAATTTCTGCACATCTATCCTACATCTGTCTTTCCTCAATTTGAATTTATGCCCTCTCAGATGATTATTCTGAGCAAGAGGAAGAATCCCATCAGCATTGAGCATGCTCAAACTATTCAAGGCTTTGTACACCTCTATCAGATCACCTTGCTGGTGCCTAGTCTCCAGACACTGTAATTTGCAAAACTTAAGCCTTTCTTTGTAAGAGCGCCCCTTTGTTCCATTCACTAATCTTGTTGCCCTTCTCGTTCCAGCAGCTCTACATCCTTCTTGAAATGAGGCCTCCAGGCCTGTACAGTACTCTAGGTGTGGCCTGACCATTGCCTTATACAAGGGAATAATCACCTCCTTATCCCTGCTAGAAAAATTCCTATATATCATTGACAATACACCATGAGCTACTCTTGCAGCCCGTCTGCACTGCACAGAGAACTTCATATCTGCCTGCACAACCACTCCCAGGTCCCTTTCATTCTCTACCACCGTCAGTGTAGTACCACAGAGTTGATACGTTGCTCTGGGGTTGCTGTTTCCCATAGGTAGTACTTTACATTTGTCAATGTTAAACTTCATTTGCCACCTCTCAGCCCATCTGCTCAACCTTTCCAGATCCTGTTGCAGTAGCATAGTGTCAGTAGTGTCCTTGACAACCCTGCCAACCTTCATATCGTCCGCAAACTTGGACATTAAGCTTGATATACCATCATCAATATCATTTATAAATACAGAAAACAATAAAGGACCCAATACTGAACCCTGAGGGACTCCACTAATAATATTAGTCCACGATGAGCAGTGTCCATTGATTACCACTCTGTCTTCTCCCCCTCAACCACCCCTTTATCCATAGCAGCAATTTGCCTCCAATGCAACACTGCTCCAATTTGTGCAGCAATCTTCCATGTGCAACAGTATCAAAAGCCTTTCTAAGATCCAAGTATATAATATCAAAGTTATTCCCTGCATCCAGTTCTTTTGTGACTGCATCATAGTATCCAATCAAATTGGTCAGGCAAGACTTCCCCTTAACAAAACCATGCTGTGTCTGAGCTTTAACTGAAGTCTTGTCTAGATGATCCTGCAGTGCTTCTTTAACCAGTGCCTCCATTAATATAACTGGATAGATCCCATCCACCCCAGGTGCCTTTCTTGTGTTTATCTTCAACAATTTCTCCTCCACTTTACTCTCAGTTATTACAAGATTCTCTAGCTTACTGCCAGAATTGAATACACCTCAGGCATTTCCCTCGCTGAATAACTCCTCATGTGTGAATGTCGATGCAAAATATTCATTTTGTTTGTTAGCTACCTGAGCAGGATCAACAGTTGACCCATCGATATCAAGTGGACCAATCTGATTCATCCCCTTCCTTCTAGAGTTTACATAAGTAAAGAACTCTTTGCTGTTTTTCTTCGCATCCCTTGCCAAGGATTTCTCTTAATCTGCCTTCGCCTGCCTAACCTCCTTTGTAACTTGGTTACAGATCAACTTGTATCTATCATAGGCTTCTGTGTCACATGTTAATTTGTACGTATCCCATGCCTTTATCTTCTCTGCCATATACCTCATTAGTTCATCTGACATCCATTTAGGCCTAAACTTTCAACAATATTTCTTAGTTGGTATGTAAAGCCTAGTAGCTTCCAAGATAAGTTCTTTGAATTCTTCCCATTTTGAATTTGCTGTTGGTAACATCATCAGTTGATCCCACTCTATAGAATTTATATACTGTCTCAGTCCGTCATAGTCGCCTTTACGAAAGCAATACCCCTTCCCTTTCCCCCTAATGGTAGTTACCTCTTTGAGTAAATCCCACTTCAGAACACTGTGATCACTGCCACCTAGTGGTTCATTTATCTGCAGATTCTTAATGCATGAAGAATCACTACTGATAATCAAATCAAGAGTATTACTCCCTCTTGTTGCCTCCCGAACATGCTGATGTAGAAAACAATCATCCAATAAATCCACAAAAGCCTTGATAGAGTGTGAGTGACCAGCCCCCAAATTCCAGTCAATATCTGGGAAATTAAAATCCCCCATTATAAGACTCCCTGATTTACTGGCCCATTTTATTTCTCTGTACAGTTTCTTATTATACTCATCAGAGTCATTAAGCCTATAGCACACTCCTACTCTCAATTTTGATCTCCCAATGCTGATGTCACACCAAACTGACTCGACACGGCACTGTCCAGCTATGTCGACTGGCTTCACTTCCTTGGATTTTATGTGTTTCTTAACTAATAGCATAACCCCTCTTCCCTTCCTATCCTTTCTGTAGACATTGTACTCCCCAAATTCCAGTTCTGCATTCCTTATATCTGTGTGACACCACGTCTCTGAGATCCCAACAATATCTGCCTTTGATGTTTTGAGCAATACCTCAAATTCATCAAATTTATTTACTAAACTCCTAGCATTGGTGTACACGCAAGTATACATGCACCTGCTATTCCTCTTAGCCACCCTAACACAACCCATGTATTTACTTGTACCCCCCATGATTCCCAGCAGTCTCTGAAATATCCTGCATCTTATTTTCCAGGCTGCTGCTCATTCCAATAGAAGCAGTACAAGAATCACTTTCTCCTCTGCCAGTGGCTACTGTTAATCTATTAGTCCTTGTACCCCCCCCTCAATCTAGCAATTTTCCAACCCACCTAACACTGCCTCGATAGCATCAGCAAACATTCTTGCACCCTTTCTATTTAAGTGTATCCCATCCCTGTAGAAGCAGTCTCTCCTGTTAACAAGTACAGACCAGACTGAAAAAAATTCTACCCCTTGAGCCCTGCACTCATCTTTCCCGGGCCGAATTGATTGACAGGGCTCTCATTATATACTCCCTCCTATCGTGTCTGGACAGAATTGCAGACACTTTCAAATTCAACCCTAATTCCCGGCTTTTTTTCATCAGTGACCTGTACTTGTTAAGTAATTCCGCCGGTCTCCTACTCTTAATATCATTAGTGCCAACGTGTACAACTATATCACCTTTTGTGCCCTTAAAAGATGATATCCGCTCTACAACATCATCAGCCTTTGCACTTGGCAGACATACTCTGGTCCAGTTCTACCTATCCTTTTTACAAAGCATGTTTCCCATTTCCCTGACAATAGAGTCACCAACAACTACTAGTTCCTTTGGGACCAGCGCATTCTGCCTTGGGGGGGTTGCTGCCGTCTTGCGCGATGACCAAGTACAAGTTCTGGCAGTGGTGTGGGCAGCTGAGAGCTTGATGGGCCCCTCACTTGTAATCCTTCGAGGGCATCCACCCTGTCCTTCAAGCTCTCATATAGGCCCATAACGATGCTGAGTTGTCGCCTGATTTCCTTACACTCCTTGCATCGCGCATATACAAAGACATCCCCCATGGCAGTATCATGTCCCATACCTGACTGCTCCGCAAACATCAAGCAAATAGTGCATCTTAAAAAGCTGTGATTCAGAGGGCAACTGCCCCCCCCTCAGTTTCTCCTCTGAGCCACAGCATTCCCATTAGCTTGAGCCTTTTGCTTTGCTGCTCTGGTTTGAGTCATGATTTTGATTCAATTTCAGTACAAAATTAAATCCTAAACTTGTATCCCAACACAGTTATAACGCTATATTTATGTTTCAGTAACGAGTGTTATCTACGAAATCTAGGAATGTTATCTACGAAATATTTATGTTTCAGTAACGAGTGTTATCTACGAAATCCCTTTATATAACTTCCGTATCAAGTTATGTATTAATTATTTATTTTTACTAATTATTTATGTTACGTAACCTAAGTGGTTATATGTATAGTTAAAAGTACAATTTAATTGCCAATGAAATTCAACAAGATTAATAGATTTTACTGATTGATTTTCACGTAACAATGGCGGCTATTTAAGAACGGTAAACACGTGGATTTGATACCCTTTCCGATACTAAGTAATACCTACAAAATCTCTATCTAAGTTACTTTAAACTTAAATACCATAAATAGGAATATAAAGCTACTCTAGAAAATAAGTTAATATGTCAATTTAAACTAATAAAGCAGAAAATAAATCAGAAAAAAACTTCTCTGTTCCAAGAGCGGCAGAAAGGCACGTCCACACAGGCAACTCTCCGATATATAAATTGTATTTATAAATTAAGTATAATTATATTTCTCAGGGTAAATAATATTATAGATATGAGGAAACTTATTGTGATAGCCTAAGAATGTAATACCAGATCTTATCTCATTATTAGTATCATTTTGAAATAGCATTTTTATGCTATCTCAGACAGTCGGAAATACCATGTCTTAATCAAGAAGCTTTTGCATGTTCTTGTCTATTCTTATGAAGACTTGTATATGTTTAAGTCTTATTATGATGAAAGAAACTAATTATGGACTTATGTTAACCACTTACAGCACTAGTAGCATTTCTGTAAGTTTCATCACTGTTCATCCATCCATAACATGGGCCAATTTGCATACAATTAAACCACTCATACACTGCAGAATATTTAACATTTTGGTGAAGTTTACCAACTGGATGGATATGGTCTTTCATAGTAGGAAAGATGAAATCACCATTGACTAAACCAGTTAAGACAACATGACTTCCAAATGGCAGTGTGGTATTCTAAAAAGGAATAGAAAATAAATTTCATAATAAGTGTCATAGCATTGTGTAAAAAAAAAAAATAATAATAATAATCTAGGCTCTAAAATTTTAAAACATAATTACCACACTAAAAATATAATGGTATAACACTAAATAATAATTATAATACAGGGTGTCCGGGCTAAAGGTATCCAAAAATAATGGCTTATAATGTGAGAACTACTCATTATTTTATCAAACGATAGCACAGTCGATGGGAAATCTCTCCAAGATTTGTTTCGTCACATTTTGTCACAATTGGGGTATGGAGAATCCTCACCAAATGATTGAAAATGAAAGGGACACACCAAAAGTCAATGTCTGATTAGGAGTGCACAAAAATGGCTTCATCGGTCCATTTTTTTTTCCATAGATATGACTGTGAAAAAAAAAAAGCATGGGGCTTTATTAAAGACTGTGTGTACCAGAGAAAATTTTTAAAGACTGTGTGTACCAGCATATCATTGAAACAGATGCTCTAATAATGCCTCAGATGCTGGAAAACACTTGGCAAGAGCTCGACTATCGTTTTGACATTTGTCGAGCTACAAAAGGTGCCCATATTGAACTTTACTCACCTTCACAAAAACTTGGTGAGTTACTTTGTATAATACTAAAAAAATTATTTTAATACGTTTTATAGATGCTGAGATATATGTGTGTATTTTTGGATACCTCTAGCCCAGACACCCTGTACTATATATTGCATATGCTATTCTTTTCACAAAAAAGATCAATAAGAATATTTAAGTTTATAAGTGCATTGTTGCTTGGAGACGCTTTTAATTTGTTCACAACCCAAATGAAGTTTCAGCGAACTGTCAAACTGCATTTGGTTTTAAAAAAAAACAAAATAAGTTTTATTAAAAATTTTTTGCAACAAATGGCACAATTTTATTATATGATAAAACAAATAAGATCAGAAAAGTGTTTATAGGACAAGAAAGCTTTCAAGGCAAAGCTTCTTTATCTACTTAACACTCAGTGGTACACATCAGTTTTCTCTGAACAGGAGGTCCTTACTCACAGTTGGCATGTGACAGAACATGACAATGTTCAGGTAAAGAAGAGAGGGAGAAACTGGATTATAGAAAACAGAAAATTTGGGGAGTATAATGTGTACAGAAAGGGTATAGCATTTTGTGTCAAGTGGCACCGGGAGTTTCCCCAAACTCTGCATAGTAACTGTGTGATGAATATATGACTCTGGAAAGGCCAGATAGTGTGGGTTGTGTTGGTCTGTTGTTCATCTGGCCTCTTATCCTAGTGGCCTGTAGAACACCACAGACCATCCTTCGCCGCAGGTAGGTGGACTGGGTCATTAAGGAGAAGTAGACCCTGGTAGGGCAAACCATGGTGTTGCATAAGCTTACCAGGGAGAGTCACAAAAAAAAAAAAAAAAAAAAAAAAAGAGAAGGAAAGGAATGCAAGGGAGATAGTATGAGCGTAGGATGAAAGAGGGAGAGAAGACAGAACAGAGCAGGCATCACCTGAGGTGCCTGCCTAAATTTTTTACTTTCCCTGCCCCAAACTTGGGGCAGGGAAAGTAGAAAATCCTCCTAGGATGGGGGAGAGAAAGGACAAAGGGAAAGGGCTCCCTATGGTTGTAGGTAACCTATCTGGACAAAGTGATCTCACACTGACCCAGATCAGCCAAACAGCCAGTGTCAGCATCCCACACCATGCCAATTAAGAAAGCAAATAGCATGGCATCAGCAGGGATGGTCCAGAAGGGCCCAGGGACCCCCCTCCCTTGGCCATCAGTCCTGTCTAGTAATGGGAGCTGGAAGAAACATGCAATTTGTTCCACTCACACATCTTTCATACGTTTTATTTTTATATATATTTAAAACCTTCTGTGCTTTTTATATATTTTATACTTTTTTTTTTAAATCAAGCATCCATCATTCTCTCCCATACCAGGGACGGAGTATGTAATAATTTTTATGAACAAGTACAGAGAAGACAGACAGGATAGGATGAGGGTGGGAGGGGTTTTGCTCTTAGTTAAGAAGCACATAAAATCTAAGGTAGTGCATTCAGTTGACATGGGTGGTCAGTGCAATGTTGAGTCAGTTTGTGTGTGTGTGTGTGTGTGTGTGTGTGTGTGTGTGTGTGTGTGTGTGTGTGTGTGTGTGTGTGTGTGTGGGAACAAATGAAAGCAGGATTGTGTTATAGGCCTAATGACTTTTATGAGTGCAATGAACAGCTGCACAGAGAAATAGAGTGGGTTTGTGAATCAGAATGTCTTATAATGGGCGATTTTAATTTTCCAGATATTGACTGGAAAACATGAGGGGCACTCACAGACTTTTATGGATTTATTGGACGACTGTTTTCTACGCAGCATGTTAGAGAGGCAACAAGAGGGGATAATACCTTGATCTGATTATCAGAAGTGATTATTCATGCATTAAAAATCTGCAGATAAAATAAACACTAGGTGGCAGTGATCACAGTGTACTGATTTGGGATTTACTTAAAGATGTAACTACCATCAAGAGTAAAGGGAAGGGTTTTTGCTTTCATAAAGGTGACTACAGTTGTCTCGCAGAGTTTTTAAATTCCATACAGTGGGACCAACTGATGATGTTACTATCGGCAAATGCTAAATGGAAACCATTCAAGGAAATAATCATAAAAGTTAGTACTCTTTTCATAACAACTAAGAAATTCTCTTCAAGGTATAAGACTAAATGGATGTCAGATGAATTGATGAGACTGTGGCAGAGAAAAAATGCATGGGATGCATATGAATTATCGGGCGACACAGAAGCCTATGTTAGATATCAACTAGTCTGTATTGAAGTCACAGGGGAGGTCAAGCAAGTAAAGGAAGACTACAAGAAATTTCTGGCAAAGGATGCAAAGAAAAATAGCAAAGATTTCTTTACTTATGTAAACACTGGAAGGAAGAAGGTGAATCACATTGGTCCACTGAATATCGATTGTCTCACTGTTGACGATCCTTCTCAGTTTGCTGACAAACTGAATGAGTATTTTGCATCTACATTCACACGAATTCTTTAGGGAAAGGGGATGCTGGAAGCTTATCAAACTCTTAACAGGAGCTAAATAATTTTGTAATAACTGAGAACAAAGTGGAAAATAATTGTTGAAATTAAACATAAGAAAGGTACCTGGAATGGATGGGATCTATCCAATTATATTAAGGAAGTAAGCAAACCCTTGAACATTATTATGAGATCATCCTTAGATTCAGGCAAGGTCCCCATGGACTGCAGATATGCAAATGTATTCCCAATTCACAAAGAGGGATCAAAGGGTGATGTGAGTAATTACAGACCTGTTAGTTTAACTTTTTACAGTATTAAAATTTATTTTAGCTACTGCTTTCACTAGTTCAGCTGTATTCTCTATGTTAAGTTATGGAATTCAGTGCCACAGACGCATTCTCATTTAAAGCAAAAGCTCTTCCCTTTGGACTTTGACAGTAGTTATATCTTTAAAGTAAATCCTAATCAATACATTATGATCATTGACACCTAGTGGGTCATTCATCTGCAGATTCTTAATACACGAAGGGTTACTGCTTATAATCAGATCAAGAGTATTGTTTATTCTCATTGCCTCTCCAATACACTGGTGTAAAAAACTTTCATTCAATAAATCCACAAAAGTCTTAATAGACCTTGTGAGTGATCAACTCATAGGGTCCCTTCAATATCTAGAAAGTTAGACTCCCATTAGCAGGCAGGCTCGTTTACTGGCTTGCTCTGTCTATACTTCATTATATTCATCACAGTCATTAGGCCTATAATACACTCCTATTGTCAATTTTTGTTTTCACAGTGCTATGTCACACCAAACTAGCCACCAATGCCAACTGGATATGTAGAAATGTGACAAATACTCTTTTTGAATCAGATAGATTTATCAAAATTCAGCTAAAAAAAGTGATAGAAAATTTTTTTAAACTTTTGTTAGGAAGTACTAGCTTTTCAGCTGATCATGCATTGCAATAAAAACTCTTGTAGAAACTCCAATGTCAGTCGCATTCCTTTATGCACTTATATAACAGAAATACATTTGAAAATACAAATGATATACAGCCAACAACAATTTTATTTTTTAAATATATACATACTTGCCAATTAGAGTTTTATTTATTTGCCACTCATTTTTATTAGCTATACTGCTTGCTGATTGTACACCAACCTAAAATGGAGCATGCAATATAGAAATATTAGCAGAGGCTTCTGATCATCCAACTTTGCTATGAAAATGGCATCTACTGATAGTTTGAAGGCACTTATTTTATACTGAAATTGTAAAATTAACAAAAAACCTCCTTCATATTTCTGACAATGTAATGAGAAAAGCCCTTCTAAATCAAACTCAGTTTATATTGAGATAAGGGATTTGGGCAGGACAGTTATGTATTTGGGAATCTGGCATTGAGAAAACCTCATTTAAGTCTCTTAAGCAATTTTCTTTTTTTTTTTCATTCATTAAAATGACTTTCAATTTTATTCATTAATGCATACTTAGATTTTTTTTATATACATATAAATGTGTCTCTGTTAATTAATACTTAGGGATATGGCAATAATTCAAATGTATAGATAGTTGAAAGATGAAGGTTGTCATGTATTGCAATTAACAGACAAGCTTTATTGCTGTGTGAAGGGGGAGATATTGACTTTGACTACAACCTCACTAAACAATTTCTAGAATCCTGTTATCTCCTAAAATCAATTCTGAAGTCAGAGTTCATTATGTGGATTTTGCACATATAATCCTGCTCGTGGATTTACCTATATAGCTGTGTAATTAAATTATATGTTCCTTTTCCTGATAAAATACTTCTATTGTAACTTACCAACACAGTCAGGGAAGTCAGAACATTCTTTTTAAATTCTTCTGGAGTAATTAAATCATTTGGTGAAGACATATAGCTACAAAATGAAATCAGAATATTTAAATGTCCTCTCATCATGGAAAGGATTAAATATCTTAATTTATGATTACTTATGTCTAGAAATAACACATTAGTAATTTAATAAACATTAAACCAGGAAACAGTTATGCAATAGTTAATGAGTTATAAAGAAAGGCCACAATTATACCACGTGTTATTTTTAGGTAAATTTATTGAAACAGTTACATGTAGGTTATACAGAGAAGATTTTTGAGGATTGTGATCAGAGATAATGATGCTCGGCATACCACTCACTAGCTTTGTGCAACTAGGCATAGAAACTATGATTGACAACACTTCATTATTTTGCATAACATTAAACTGCTGAGAAAGTACAATGTCACTTTCTAACTGCAAATTACAAATAAACACTTTATCTTATCTGGGTGTAATACTGTAGTGAATTGCTCTAACCCAACTGTATGTAACAGATGCATATATATATTATAATAAGTTACAGGTTAATAAAGAGCAAGTACAGTTACTATAGTGCCCGGCTATAGTGCATTTCACTCGGCACTCATTCACTTTGTTATACACTGTACCCGCGGAATAAAGATATCCATTAGAAGGGTGAAAGGTCCAATGGAAAAAATTTTTCAGTGCTCTTCAATTCAATTTTCCAATAAGCTGCAGTTCACAGTGCTTGCATTCAAAGCCCCATTGATTTTGAACCAATACTATAATTAGAGAGAAAACAGCTAGCAGTTCAGCTGTTTCTCAACATGAAAATGCTGCAAAGCATTTCCACTTCATGACAAGGTGAAATCTTATTGCCCCAAAAGTTATTTTTTGTGTCCATGAGTAATTCATATTTCTGCATTAATTTATGTAACTATTTCAACTGGCACAAGTTTCCTGTGTTCATGGCTGTCAAACTCTATAGTCACATGACACCATTTCTTGCATATTACAAAAATATACACTTTAGACATCCTCCGTATGGCTCTAGTTAAGAGTGCTGAGCAGGAGACACCTGTATGCTAGTTTGGCAATTTAAAACTTGTGGTCAGTAAGCTATATATGCATCCTGGTTACTGGTTTTGTAGGCTTCACATTTCTTACTGTGCCAAACCTTTTATTTAAACTATGGTTAGATTAAGAAAATTGGGTTAACTTAATAACCCAGGAATATACTATTTATAAAGCAATCAGTACCATTAACTGAAATCACTGTGCCATGAACCATCTACTTGAACCCATTATAACCACCATAGTATAAATGCTTAATTTCATTAGTGTGACATTCCAATATACAACTGAATCTAGTCATAAGGGGGTGGGAAGCTATATGAAACTATTCATTGAATTTTTTTGTTTTTTTCAAGCTAGTTACTTCTTATACAACTCTCAGAGTTTGATGATGGGATCCAAATGAATCTTGAAACATTGAGAGCCAAGTCTTATCTGGAAGCATCATCAACAACTGCCTCAGTAGTTGTACTGAGGCAGTCATATAATACTCTCCATTCCAATAAATTTACTTGACATAACAAATAATATAGTATTAGTACTAGTAGTGACAAATGATGCAAGAAAAGCAAGCTTTTAAAGCATCAGCAAAAAAAAAAATAAAAAAATAACCCAATGCTTCCCATACACCTGTCCATTCCTCTCTAAGAGTGTGTCTAGCTCTGTTAATTTATTCACAACACCCAACTCTACAACACCAGATGAAAGTTTGTTCCAACAATCAAATAATAGTGACTAAAGGCAAATTTCTATACATCTCATCCTGCAACGAACCCTCTTTAATTTTAATTTGAGTTCCCTCATGTGTATACTCTGAGCATGAGGAAGGATTTCATCAGCACTCAGCTTAATCAATCCATTCAAAGCCTTAAACAAATCAGCTCTCATAGGCATATTCTACAGATGCAGAAATTTAAATAACTGAAGCTTTTCTTGGTAAGAGAACCATTTTATTCCCCTCACTAATCTGATTGCCCCTCTCTGCACATGTTCCAACAGATCCACATCCTTCCTAAAATGAGGCTTCCAAACCTATATACAGTACTCAAGATGTGATCTAACTGTTGCCTTATAGAACAGGATAATCACCTCATTTTCCCTGCTGGCAAAATTTCTGTATATCACTGACAGAAACCCATGAGTTGTCCTTCATACCTACCAAGTCTTTTTCATTCTCATGAGTGTGGTACTACACTCGGGTACCTTAATCTGGGATTACTGTTGCCTGCACACCTTGCAATCATCAATGTTAAACTTCAATTGCCACTTTGAAGCCCATTTACCTAATTTTTCTAGATCTTGTTGCAGTAGCATTAGTGTCATAAAGCATTTGCTAACTTTTGTATTGTATGTAAACTTAGACCTTAAGCCTGATATATCCTTCATCAGTATCATTAATAAATATAGATAATGACAAAGGTTTGGCACTGAAACTTGAGGATTTCACTAATAATATTAGTCCATGAAAAGCATTGCCCATGCCCACTGATAACCACTCTGTCTTCTACCATTCAACCATCCCTTTATCCATAGTAGTAGTAAATTACCCTTAATTTCACACTACTCCAATCTGTACAGCAGTGTTTTATGTGCAACAGTGTCAAAAACTTTTCTAAAATCTAAGTATATGATGTCAAAATTATTTTGTGCATGCAGTACCTTTGTTACTGCATCACAGTATCCAATTAGATTAGTTAGACAAGACTGCTCCTTAACAAATGCATGCTGTAACTGCAATATAATTACATTCCTATCCAAATGATCATGTATTATTTTCCATCCATTATTTTCCCTGGAACAAAAGTTAGGCTAATAGGTCTGTAATCACTTAATCTTATGTTTATCTTCAACAATTTCTCTTCCATTTTCTTCTCAGTTATTTGCAAAGTTAAAATCCTCCATTGTAAATAAGACAATGTGATTTACTAACCCAATATTTGTCTGTACAGTTGTTTGTTATACTCATCACTGTCATCAAGTAACATTAGTGCTTATATTACACTAAATTGACTCCACATTGAAATAGCCACCCAAAATAATTTGGTTCCATGTTTGAATTTGATACACTTCTAGCACCTCTATCCCTAAAAAATTCTTCAAGTGAAATGCAGATGCAAAATACATATTCAGTTTGTCAGTAACCTGAAAAGGATAATCAACATTTAAACCATTCATATCTAGTGGTCTAATCTGAATCATTCTTCCTTACCCTATTTCTATGGTTTACATAAGTAAAGAAGTCTATGCTCTTTTTTTTTGCGTTCTTTGCCAGGGACCTCTCTTCATCTGCATTAGTTTGCCTAATTTCTTTTGTGACTTGATTGCAGACTATTTTATATCTACTGTAAGCATCTGTATCACCTGATAATTTATATACACCCCTTGCATTTTTCTTCTCTGCCACAATTCTCATCAGGTCATCTTACATCCATTTATGTCTAAGCCTCAAAGCTTAGGTGGGGGGGAACTAATGTTGCTGTTGGTAACATTAGTTTTCCCCTGCACAGAATCTAAGAGCTGTCTAAGACCACTGTAGTCACCTATATAAAAGCAAAAGGCCTTTCCTTTGACAGTAGTTTCATTTTTAGTTAACTCCACATCTGTACACTGTGGTCACTCTCACCCAGTGATTCTTTTATCTGCAAATCCTTAATGCACAAAGAGTTGCTGCTGATAATCAGATCAAGGGTATTTCTTTCTGCCATTGCCTTTCTAATGTCTGGTGTATAAACCAGTCATCGACTAAATCCAGGAAGGTTTTGCTACTGTGTGAGTGACCAATCCACAAGTTACAGTCAATATCTGCAAGGTTAAAATTCTCCATTGTAATAAGACAATATGATTTACTGACCCAGTATTTGTCTGTACAGTTGCTTGTTATACTCATCACTGTCATCAAGTAACATCAGTGGAGTCCCTCAGGGTTCAGTGTTGGATCCATTATTGTTTTCTGTATTTATAAATAATATTGATGATGGTATATCAACCTTAATGTCCAAGTTTGCAGACGATACAAAAGTTGGCAGGGTTGTTAAGGACACTACTGACGCTATGCTGCTGCAACAGGATCTGGAAAGGATGAGCAGATGGACTGAGAGATAGCAAATGAAGTTTAACATTGACAAATGTAAAGTACTACATATGGGAAACAGTAACCCCAGAGCAACGTATCAACTCTGTGGTACTACACTGACAGTGGTAGAGAATGAAAAGGACCTGGGGGTAATTGTGCAGACAGATATGAAGTTCTCTGAGCAGTGCAGATGGGTGGCAAGAGTAGCTCATGGTGTCTTATCAATGATATACAGGAATTTTTCTAGCAGGGATAAGGAGGTGATTATTCCCTTGTATAAGGCAATGGTCAGGCAACACCTTGAGTACTGTATACAGGTCTGGAGGCCTCATTTCAAGAAGGATGTAGAGCTGCTGGAACAAGTACAGAGAAGGGCAACAAGGTTGGTGAATGGAACAAAGGGTTGCTCTTACGAAGAAAGGCTTAAGTTTTGCAAATTACAGTGTCTGGAGACTAGGCACCGGCGAGGTGATCTGATAGAGGTGTATAAAGCCTTGAATGGTTTGAGCATGCTCAATGCTAATGGGATTCTGCCTCTTGCTCAGAATAATCACCTGAGAGGGCATAAATTCAAATAGAGGAAAGACAGATGTAGGATAGATGTCTGGAAATTTGCCTTTAGCCAGCGGTTAGTTGGAACAGACTTCCATCCCTTGTTGTGGAAGTTGATAGTCTAAATAAATTTAAGGCTCAGCTGGACAGGTATTTCGAACTTACGGAGAGGTGAAGTGGAAGTTTTTTTTTTTCTGGCTGATGCCGCATAAGCTTGCTCTCTTGCATCATATGCCTCTACTAATTCTAATGATTCTTCTACTTCTCTCTCTCTCTCTCTCTCTCTCTCTCTCTCTCTCTCTCTCTCTCTCTCTCTCTCTCTCTCTCTCTCTCTCTCTCAGGGTAACTCAGAAATTTTTTTTGGCTGGTGCAGCATAAGCCTCAGGCTTCCTTGCATCATATAGCTAATAATAATATCATTAGTGCTTATCACACTAAATTGACTCCACATTCCACTGGCCATGCATGTCAACTATATGCACTGTCTTAGACTGTGTGTTTCGTAAATAAGACTATAACTCCCTCCAGTTCTGTTTATACTCTATATACTCTCCACATTATACTCTCCATGTTCAAATTCTGCATCCCTCATGTCTGAGTGATACCAAGATATCTGCAAAATGTCTGCATTTGATGACTTGGCCAGTACTTCAAATTCGTCAAATCCAGTTCTTCAAATAGGCCTCTGGGGTTGGGTATATTCATACTATGATTTTTTAGTATTTCTCACCAACCGTTGAAGTAAAAACGAAAGACGGAAAACCAAATTCTTAAAATTTTTAATATTTACAATAAATTTATTTACAAACAAAACAAAATACCATATTACTGATGATAGTAATTTTAAAATAAGACAACTGTGATATACAGTAAATATACAAATACCGAATTTAAAATACAATAAAATATACTAGGTTAAAAGTGCTAAAATACTAACTGAAGCTTTCAAAGGCCTTCTTTCTCAACAGTGTACTTCTATTCTGCAGTGCATGATTAAATACCAGCAGGTTCACGGTGCGTCTCACGTAAACGTATACTGTTCCCGTCGGGACCGGAAGTGGCTCGGGAGCGTTTCAAGCAAAAACGTTCATCCCCTCCAAGGATTACCGCCTCAAAGAGGGGATGAATGCATGTGCCCCTATCTCTATTTATATTATTCTCAATAGAACTAATTCGTAAGCTCCACTTGCGATCCCAAAATCTATGCGCCCAATCAGTGATGACAGCTTCGTCTGGGGAGATTTGATGTTGCTTCTCCCAGAAATATTCAGCTACGGCAGATTTACCATAGTCTGCATTTCTTATCGCATTTGTGTGCTCCCCCAGACGATCTTTGAGACGCCCGTTTTGTTTCTCCCACATAACACTCCCCACACTCCGGGCATTTAATACTATATACGACCCCACTCATATTTTCATTTAAGACAGGGTCCTTCACCTGTGACACAATTGTGTGCAGCTTCCTGCCTGGGAGCTGCACACAACGTGTCTGGTAATTCCTTAATATACGAGCTAAACACTCGGATAAACCCGGATAGTAGGGAATGTATGTGGTGGCTATTGGCGTGAAGGACTCACTTCTACTCTGCCCTCCACTAATGTATTTCTCTATGATCCTCTGGGGATAGCCACACTTTCATACTCCATAGTAACACGTTCATACTCCATTTTTCTATCCTCTGAGGTACTACAATGGGATTTTGCCCTATCCACTAATGCTCTTACCACACTGTTCCTGTGATGATTAGTCTGAGCTGAGTTGTAGTGTGAGTATTGGCCTTTGCACATAGGTTTTCTAAATACTTTTGTTTTCAAATGCTGGCCTTCCCTACAAATCAGCACATCCAGGAACGGCAAAACCCCTCCTTCCTCTACCTCAGAGGTGAATTGTATGAACGGGGAGAAGCTATTAAGAAAATTCAACGTATCATCTTCACTCCCTTTCCGAATAACTGAAAACGTATCATCAACATATCTTTTCCATGGACGCATAGGGAGAACTGTAGTATTAAATAGTCTAGACTCGAGCTCCTCCATCGCTAAATTAGCTATGATGGCACTGATGGGGGAGCCCATAGCTGCACCGTTAACCTGCTTGTACATGGTGTTATTAAATACCATAGTAGTGCTCGAAAGGCATAGGTCTATGCCTTTATATATGTCCTCTAAGTTTAGTTGCGTCCTATTGTTCAAGGTGGTGTCTCTTTCTAAGGCCATGTACGCACAATGTATTCCATGGTTAATTGGGATGCAGGTAAACAACGATGTCACATCAAAGGATATCATAACCTCGTTTTCTTCTATACATTGTCCTCTTATGAATTGTACAAATTCTTTGCTATCTCTGATACTATGTTCAGAGAGTCCAACTAATGGTGACAGTAGTTTGGCTAGGAAACCAGATAATGCATACGTGGGGCTACCTATAAACGAGACTATCGGTCTGAGTGGCACACCCACTTTATGTATTTTTGGCAAACCGTAAAATCTCGGTATCTGGCTTCCTGTTGCATGTAATGCCTAATACCGTTCCTTTGAAATCTTATTGGATTTCATCCAACCCTGCACTATTTTATTAACTTGTTGTTCCAGATTCGACAATGGATTCTTATGGATAATCATATAGGTTGTACGATCATTTAATAAATCTAATGCTTTACTTACATATGCCTCTTTATCTAAAACCACCGTTGCTCTACCTTTGTCAGAATAGAAGAATAGAATGCACCGCAGAATAGAAGTACACCGTTGAGAAAGAAGGCAGAAGCCTTTGAAAGCTTCAGTTAGTATTTTAGCACTTTTAACCTAGTATATTTTATTGTATTTTAAATTCGGTATTTGTATATTTACTGTATATCACAGTTGTCTTATTTTAAAATTACTATCATCAGTAATATGGTATTTTGTTTTGTTTGTAAATAAATTTATTGTAAATATTAAAAATTTTAAGAATTTGGTTTTCCGTCTTTCGTTTTTACTTCAATGGTTGGTGAGAAACACTAAAAAATCATAGTATGAATATACCCAACCCCAGAGGCCTATTTGAAGAACTGTTTAGATGCTATGGCCATACAGTTGTGTAGTGCATTAGAGAATACCAGAAACATAGTGCCAGAGAAGCTAAACATGAGCAACATCTGAGGTTTGCCCATCGATGTAAGATGCATAACCTCATACCTCGTGGCTTTCAAGTTAAACCTCCTTTTGAAGACAAGCAGTTGTTTACTGTTTCTAAGTGGTACCAAAGAAAGATCCTAAGCATTTGGGTTGATAAGTTACATAAGAACCTGTACCACATTAGGAGAGATAAAAATAGGTGTTTGAACAAGATAAGTGAGAGGTTAACCGCTGTGCATTTGACATTAGTGATTAGTGTGGTATCGAACAAAGCAAAACGAATTTCTGACAGTTATAGACAAAGACAAATGAATAAGTTCGATAGGTTTAAAGAACAAACCATGTCCAGGAGTAATAGTGGTAATAATACCAATAGCAACTTTATTGTTAATATAAGTAGTAAACAGTTGACTGATGATCAAATAGAAGTTTTAAATCTAGGACCTAAGTTTGCTATGATTCCGCCCAAAGTGCCCATAGCAGAAATAGCTATGGGCATTGAGAGAGCGGCTAATAAGTTACCTGTGTGCATGGCCAATGAAATCCGTGTAAAAACAGCAGATATTTTAAGTCAAGCCAAGAAAGTTCCCCCGAATCTTAATGCAAAGCAAATATTAGCACTAGAAAGTCTTAAGCAGGACGATAATGTTGTGATCCTTCCAGCTGACAAAGGTAGAGCAACGGTGGTTTTGGATAAAGAGGCATATGTAAGTAAAGCATTAGATTTATTAAATGATCGTACAACCTATGTGATTATCCATAAGAATCCATTGTCGAATCTGGAACAACAAGTTAATAAAATAGTGCAGGGTTGGATGAAATCCAATAAGATTTCAAAGGAACGGTATTGGGCATTACATGCCACAGGAAGCCAGATACTGAGATTTTACGGTTTGCCAAAAATACATAAAGTGGGTGTGCCACTCAGACCGATAGTCTCGTTTATAGGTAGCCCCACGTATGCATTATCTGGTTTCCTAGCCAAACTACTGTCACCATTAGTTGGACTCTCTGAACATAGTATCAGAGATAGCAAAGAATTTGTACAATTCATAAGAGGACAATGTATAGAAGAAAACGAGGTTATGATATCCTTTGATGTGACATCGTTGTTTACCTGCATCCCAATTAACCATGGAATACATTGTGTGTACATGGCCTTAGAAAGAGACACCACCTTGAACAATAGGACGCAACTAAACTTAGAGGACATATGTAAAGGCATAGAGCTATGCCTTTTGAGCACTACTATGGTATTTAATAACACCATGTACAAGCAGGTTAACGGTGCAGCTATGGGCTCCCCCATCAGTGCCATCATAGCTAATTTAGCGATGGAGGAGCTCGAGTCTAGACTATTTAATACTACAGTTCTCCCTATGCGTCCGTGGAAAAGATATGTTGATGATTCGTTTTCAGTTATTCGGAAAGGGAGTGAAGATGTTATGTTGAAATTTCTTAATAGCTTCTCCCCGTTCATACAATTCACCTCTGAGGTAGAGGAAGGAGGGGTTTTGCCGTTCCTGGATGTGCTGATTTGTAGGGAAGGCCAGCATTTGAAAACAAAAGTATTTAGAAAACCTATGTGCAAAGGCCAATACTCACACTACAACTCAGCTCAGACTAATCATCACAGGAACAGTGTGGTAAGAGCAATAGTGGATAGGGCAAAATCCCATTGTAGTACCTCAGAGGATAGAAAAATGGAGTATGAACGTGTTATGGCGGATCTTTTGAAGTGTAGCTACCCCCGGAGAATCATAGAGAAATACATTAGTGGAGGGCAGAGTAGAAGTGAGTCCTTCACGCCAATAGCCACCACATACATTCCCTACTATCCGGGTTTATCAGAGTGTTTAGCTCGTATATTAAGGAATTACCAGACACGTTGTGTGCAGCTCCCAGGCAGGAAGCTGCACACAATTGTGTCACAGGTGAAGGACCCTGTCTTAAATGAAAATATGAGTGGGGTCGTATATAGTATTAAATGCCCGGAGTGTGGGGAGTGTTATGTGGGAGAAACAAAACGGGCGTCTCAAAGATCGTCTGGGGGAGCACACAAATGCGATAAGAAATGCAGACTATGGTAAATCCGCCGTAGCTGAACATTTCTGGGAGAAGCAACATCAAATCTCCCCAGACGAAGCTGTCATCACTGATTGGGTGCATAGATTTTGGGATCGCAAGTGGCTCGAGAGCTTACGAATTAGTTCTATTGAGAATAATATAAATAGAGATAGGGGCACACGCATTCATCCCCTCTTTGAGGCGGTAATCCTTGGAGGGGATGAACGTTTTGCTTGAAACGCTCCCGAGCCACTTCCGGTCCCGATGGGAACAGTATACGTTTACGTGAGACGCACCGTGAACCTGCTGGTATTTAATGATGCACCGCAGAATAGAAGTACACTGTTGAGAAAGAAGGCAGAAGCCTTTGAAAGCTTCAGTTAGTATTTTAGCGCTTTTAACCTAGTATATTTTATTGTATTTTAAATTCGGTATTTGTATATTTACTGTATATCACAGTTGTCTTATTTTAAAATTACTATCATCAGTAATATGGTATTTTGTTTTGTTTGTAAATAAATTTATTGTAAATATTAAAAATTTTAAGAATTTGGTTTTCCGTCTTTCGTTTTTACTTCAACGGTTGGTGAGAAACACTAAAAAATAATAGTATCGTCAAATTCATTTTTTAATATGCTCCTAGCATTGGGTATGTGCAAGTATACATGCATCTGTTTTTATTCATAGTAAGCCTAACACAACCCATATAATTGCTTGTCCCATGGTCATCTCTAGAAGACTGTAATCTCGAGACACTTTGCTTTTCAGATTTGTTGTGTTCTAATACAGCATCAGAAAATTTAAGTGTATTGCATCCCAGAAAAACAGTCTTTCCTGTTAACAATCACAGATCATGGTGAGAAAAATTCTAAACCATGAGCCTTGGTTCTCTCCAGGACTGAATTGATTGATGTGGCTCTCATCATATTCTTCTTCTTCCTATTGTGTCAGGTTAGAATCACAAACACTTTTGATTTCATTCCTAACTCACGATTTTTTTCTCAACACTGTCCTAGCTAAGTAAATCCTCAGATCTCTTACTCAGATCTCTGGTACCAATGTGTACAACAATATCACCTTTTGTGCCCTTAAAAATTGATAGCTGCTTTACATAATCAACTTTAGTTTCTGACAAATATACCGTGGTGCTACTCTACCTATTCCTTTTGCACTATACATTTCTCATTTCACTGACAGTCAAGTCACCAACTATGGCTACTTCATGCAAACCAACCAAGGTTCTCTGTTATGGAGGATGTCATTGTGTTATCTGATGCTAGAGCATGGGGTACACATTTGTGTGTATTTATTGCAAAGAGCATAAGATGGATAAGCACAAATTCAGCATTCTCATGGGCTTATATTTCCCATTTCACTGACAGTCAAGTCACCAACTGTGGCTACTGGCTTGAAGAATAATAATAATAAGAAAAAAAAATGTATTTGAATATAGTTTACCCAGAAAACCACCAAGTAGCACCTATATCATTGTTTTTTATCAATACAGTACAATACAATGGCTGCGGGAGTTGACTTTGGTTTTTTAAGCATTTTCAAAGGCCAAGTAAAGAACAAATTCACCAACTTAATCAGATAAACACAGTACTTAACATGCATTAAGTTTCTACATGTGATACAGTAATGCATCCTGGGAGGTTAAATTTACTATAAAGATCTTTCACCTTCTTCCCCCGCCATAAAACCAACTGATGATGATTTTGAAAGTCTCATGTCAAGGCATTTGGTTTTTAACACACAATTTCGATTCTTTTATAGATGACAACCTAGGAAAAAGTTGTGCACTTCTTTTCTTCCTTAGAGCATGGGTTTAAATAGTTTAATTTTAATTCTTTTCACCTTATATGACTCCACTTCCTTAATTTATGAATTAAGGGGCAAGTACCACAATTATAAGCTCTTGCTAAAAACTTTAATGAAAACTTAACGGTATTTCAAGCCTTATATTAATGCAATTGTCAGATAAACACAATAACTATGCTACTAATTTTAAACATAACAAAAAAAAAAACCAATTTTTAAGAAATAAAGAAAGTTCCACTTAGCAGTTTCCAAAAAGTGATCTGATCTGAAGTTAGTCTCAATGGTGGATACTATTATACAAGAGCTTTTTTTATGTTTTTGTTTAACTGTACATTGTTGTATAATTGTATCCTTACTTATAATTCATTAACCATGAATTATAGGTGTTTCAATGGATAACAGCAACAACAGTATCACTATATGATATACTGCATCAACAATGGCAGCATGCAATATGGGTCTTTCTTGTTTAATATAAATTAAAACTATGCTTAAGCTGTAGTGAATACTATCATAGCATCCAGTGAATGCATCCAGCCAACATTACAATAAATCATATAAATGGAAAAGTTAATAAATTGAAAGAGTATCTTTAATGGTTTAAATACCATCACTTTAACTTATAAAACAAAAATTTGGTTAAAAGATAACAATGGGTACAAGTACCCTTTAGGACAAGATAACCAAACTCATGCAGTGTAATGAAGACAAGCAGGACAAAATATGTCAGCTAATAAATTTAACTCCCACATACAGAGTATTGCATGAAATGTTGACACATTTGTTTCCTATGAAAATTAAAAAAAATTAAAATGGCTACCAGAGTGATGCAAACAAGAGTTTTGATATTCCTTTAGTATATTACTTGTAGGGTTGTTGTTATTTGGTTTAACGACACAAGGGCTACTAAGGCCAAATTATGTCTGTTCACCATTAATTCACAAAAAGCATATTGTAAGAGAGGTTAAATTATATGCTCTTGTACAAGCCAATATGTTTTAGATATAATAAAAGTTCTTCAATATTTGCTTCATTTCCTACGAAATGAGATAAATCAGGTGATATATTTAATGTGGACAGAGACTGAAATGTGTTTGACCGGATGGTTGAATGTAAGGGACAATCAACCAGAAAATGACGGACCATAAGTACTTATAAAGAAAAATAAGTGAAAAATGTTAATTTATTTTTGGTTTTGATTTCATATCTTATACGTCCCTGTTTCAGTTTGAAATGCTAGTTGGATTACAATTTTCCTGTGGACAGTGTAATTAAGATTACAAATTTTTGATCAATACTGTTTGAAACTTGTTTTACTGCACAGTTGATCATGTAAGTGGAACCCATATTTTAATTTTTATAAGAAGTCTTGCCTTTTTTTTAATGAAGGTGTTCAGCTAGGTCCACCAAATGTAACAGTCATGGGGGGAGGCATTGCTATGATGTGAAATTTCCGAAAACATCGACTCAATTCCACATATGGCCATCATTACTGTCCACAATATTAAAAAATAAAATAGTAAACCATTATTATTAATTTTTATATGCAATCTGATTCACATATATTATGTACTTTATTATGGAAATTAAATAAAGTATACAGGAAAGTGGCAGAAACAAATCTGGCTCCCAAATTCTTTAATTTTTTTTTTTTTTTTTTAATTCTTTAAATAAAAAAAAAGTGTATATTGAGAAACGTATGACTTTTATTTTCAAGTTTTTTTTTAAACTTTTATTTTAATACTTATTTTAAATCTTTTAAAAATGTTTTTTGCGATATATGCTTAAAAAGGATATTGCACATGAAATACAAAAATATCTAATAGCTGTTATGATTTTTAACCCTGATTTAATGTTAATTTATAAAAAATTAATTAAAAGATTATATTTTTCTTATATCCACTATATTGTCAAGACAACAAATACATTAAGTGCCTAATTTTAAATCGTTTATTGCCTTTATTCCAAATATTTAGGGATGCAATCTAGAGAGTTAAGGCTTACACCAATGTTTGTAATGATAATGACACCATGTCTTCATCAATTTCACAACACAACTTAACAATTTTGTAGCTCCCAAGCACACGAGAGTAGAATGTTTCATGTGAAACAACTTCTCTTCCAAGAAACCCACAAAAGTCATATGAGTTAAGTCTGGACTCAGAGGTTGCTAAAAATACCTGGACTTGTGAAAAACAGGATACTGGAAAAATAGCAGTGTGAGGGCCAAAAACTGTGCAAAATATTTTAATTGATGATAAAAATATATCAACATTTTGTTGTGCCACCCTGTATATTCTATAAATATCAGTTCCTAAATACGTGAGTGCTTCTATTCCATGTAGTTCTTTCCCAAGTTATCCATATAATGGAAACTTTGTGCAGACCTACTATAGCTTATTAATCAAAAAAACTGAAGCAAAACTTACCATTTGCATACATCATTTCCCATCAAAGCATAAAGCACAATAACAGGCTTATCATGCACCTGATTTCTGGATAAACTGTATAGTGAAAGAAAGAAGTTCAACATTACCTTTAATGTAATTTGTGTAAAAACAAATCAATCAGCTGTTACAATAAAAAAACAAATAATAATAATATAAATACAGTTTTATTAATCTTCCAATATTTTTACAAAAATATAACTTGTTAGCAAATAGTGTCACCCACAATGTATGGCTAATACAATAAGGTGGTTCTGCGAGTAAAGTGTGTAGACTAGCGAGTCTGCTCTGATGGTAGGAAAAATCATGGAGGCAATAATCAAGAATGCACTTCAAGGACATTTAGATAGAAATATTATTCTGAAAAATTATTTCTACACAGTACTACTAAGGGAAAATCACGTTAAACTAACCTGATTAGATATTTTGGCACAGTTATTAATAAACTGGATGTAGCAAGTAATTTCAACGTTGTTTATATGGATTTTAGCAAGAGCATTTAACTTTATTTAGTTCTGCAGGAAAGGTTACTGTTTAAGTTATAACACATTGTGATCATAGGTAAGATCTTTATATGAACTGCACTCTGCCTGCACTCTGACTACTTGTGGCATGCATTGGACTGGTTCAAAAAAAAAAAATGTAGGAATTACAGACACCAATTCAGAAGAAAACTGCATCCATGGAAGTATCAGTATAAAAGGCAGCAGAAAAAAATACATCTATGAGATAGAGAGTGAAGAAGCTTTCTAAGAAATAGTTGTTAATTAACCTGACTGCTGCAGAGTGCAGGAGATTAGAAGGTTGTGATTAATAGTTATTTTTTAGACTGAGCTAACGTGAGAAGACAAGAGGAATCCCTAAGGATTGATACTGTGAGCATTGTTATTTCTGATTTTCATAAGTGATAGTGACAAAGGGAAAGAGGGTGTGATTGATGTTAAATTTTGCAGATGATATGAAGATTAGGAGCATGGTTAATAATTGGCACCAAGCAGCACTCCTGCAGGATAACTTGGATAGGCTTCAAGAATGGCCAGTAAAGTGGTTGAAATGTGGTCACCGAGTGTAAGACCTCTCAAAAAAACACAACACTTTGGAAATAGCAACTCCAAAATAACTTATACAATTGGAGGGGCCAAATTAAAAATGGTAGAGGAAAAAAAGGGATTTGAGGGTTACAATATAAGCAAACATGAAGTTCTCTATACACAGACCAGACAGGAAGCAATATTCAATGAATATTGCTATGAGCAATATTCATTGATTCCTATCAATGAATATTGCTCATAGAGAGAAGTAAGTCTTAATCCCAATTGTTTTTTTTTTTTTTTAAATTAAAACTACAAACATGAAAGGTAATAAACCTATAATACTTACTATTATACAAAGGTTGAAAGCTAAGAAGACAGAAGATGCTCGTTGACATTAGACTTGAATTTCTGTAGATTGTAATTTGATGGAAAACACAAGTAGAAGGGATAAAAGAGGAAGGGGAAACATAAGGGTACATAAGTACATGTGCTCTGAGTGACCAGGGTTTAAGCACATGACTGCTAAATACAGTGCTGTTTCTTGTATTCTTTCGACCTTGTGAACTCCTCTGACTATGTGGTCATCAAGGAGTATAAACAGAAAATTTATTCATTTATTTATTTATTTAAAAGTTGGTTCTGTGAATTTGGAGTTGGATAGTGAAATGAATCATGACTACTTGTGGCATGCATTGGACTGGTTCAAAAAAAAAAAATGTAGGAATTACAGACACCAATTCAGAAGAAAACTGCATCCATGGAAGTATCAGTATAAAAGGCAGCAGAAAAAAATACATCTATGAGATAGAGAGTGAAGAAGCTTTCTAAGAAATAGTTGTTAATTAACCTGACTGAGCTCTTCTGAACAGAGTTAAGAAGCATAACAGAGGTTTTGGGGGCACCACTCCAGATGTGTTTTCTTTGATACAGAGGCAGCAATATTGAGTTCAAGTCTGGACTCAGTTTATTTATGCAAAGAGATTTGAAATAAGGTTGTTCCCTATAGAGGTAATGATCTTACAAATATATATAAGAAATTTGAGCGTCACTGACAGTGAGTATAGGCACAATACACTTTTTTTTTATGAGATATAAGACAGGAATGAGTTTCAGAAAGATTGAAACTAACTAAATTTTCTTTGCCCCATTGAATAATTACTTGGAGATCAGAATTTAAGGAATTGGTGTATATATTTTGCATTTCTCCTTCCAGTTTTGGAACCAGTGCAGGACAATGTTTTTGGAACTGGATGGTGAAATGTAATGTGCTATTCTTAGCAAAACCTATAGATAGGATTTCCAGTTAGTTGAAGATCATTAATATACAAGGTGAAAAGAGTATAAGAAAGAACCTTGGAGGAACACCAGCATTAGTGGAGAAGTTAGAAGATAGTCTTCAAATTGATAGGTGGAACAGGACCAGGATATGTCTGCCAGGGGTAAAGGTTGATGTCGCTGTAGAGCAGATATCATCTTTTAAGGGGCACAAAAGGTGATATTATTGTACACATTGGCACTAATGACATTAAGAATAGGAGAATGGCAGAATTACTTAATAAGTATAGGTTAATATTGAAAAAAAGCTATAAGTTAGGGCTGAATTTGAAAGTGTCTTCAATTCTGCCCAGACACGATAGGAGGGAATATATGATGAGAGCCTTGTCAATCAATTTGGCCTTGGAGAGATTGTGCAAGGCTCATGGGGTAGAATTTTTTTCAGCCTGGTCTATGCTTGTTAACACAGAGACTGCTTCTACAGGGATGGGGTACACTTAAATAGAAAGGGTGCAACACTATTTGCTGATGCTATCGAGACAGTGTTAGGTGGGTCGAAAAACTGATAGCTTGGGGGGGTATAGGGACTAATAGATTAACAGTAGCCACTGGCAGAGGGGAAAGTAATTCTTGCACTGCTTCTATTGCAATGAGCAGCAGCCTAGAAAACAAGGTGCAGGGGGATTTCAGAGACTGCTGGGAGTCATTGCGGAACAACTAAATACATGGGCTATGTTAGGGTAGCTAAGAATAAGAACAGGTGCAGATATACTTGAGTGTACACCAATGCTGGATAGAGTTAAGAAGCATAACAGAGGTTTTGGAGTTTGGTATATAAATTTGATGAATTTGGAGGTGTTCGTCAAAACATCAAAGGCAGATATTGATGGGATATCAGAGACATGGTGTCACAGAGATATAAGAAATCCAGAATTGGAATTTGGGGAATACAATGTGTACAGAAAGGATAGGAAGGGAGGAGGGGTTATGCTATTAGTTAAGAAACACATAAAATCTAAGGAAGTGCAGCCAGTTGACATGGGAGGATAGGGTTGATTCAGTTTGGTGTGACATTAACACTGGCAGGGCAAAATTGAGAGTAGGAGTGTATTATAGGCCTAATGACTCATATGAGTATAATGAATAACTGTATAGAGAAATAGAGTGGGCCAGTAAATCAGATTGTCTTATAATGGGGGATTTTAATTTCCCAGATATTGACTGGAAATTGTGGGTTGGTCAACTCACATACTAGCAAGGCTTTTGTGGATTTATTGGATGATTGTTTCTACAGCAGCATGTTCAAGAGGCAACTAGAGGGAGTAATACTCTTGATCTAATTATCAGTAGTGATTCTTCATGCATTAAGAATATTCAGATAAAGGAACCACTAGGTGGCAGTGATTACAGTGTGCTGATATGGGATTTACTCAAAGAGGTAACTACCATCAGGGGTAAAAGGAAAGGCTTTTGCTTTCATAAAGGTGAATACAGTGGTCTGAGACAGTTTTTAAATTCTACACAGTGGGACAAACTGATGATGTTACCAACAGAAAATTCTAAATGAGAAGCATTCAAGGAATTAATCTTGAAAGCTACTAGGTTTTTCATACCAACTAAGAAATATTGTTCATGGTATAGGCCTAAATGGATGTGAGATGAACTAATGAGACATGTGGCAGAGAAGAAAAATGCACGAGATTCATATAGATTAACAGGTGGCACAGAAGCCTATGGTAGATATAAGCTGGTCTGTAATCAAGTCACAAAGGATGTTAGGCAGATTATGAGAAATCTTTCGCAAAGGATGCAAAGAAAAACAGCAAAGAGTTCTTTACTTATGTAAACTCTAGAAGGAAGGGGATGAATCAGATTGGTCCACTTGATATCGATGGTTCAACTGTTGATGGTCCTGCTCAGGTTGCTAGCAAACAGAATGAGTATTTTGCATCTACATTTACACACAAGGAGTTATTCAGGGAGGAGAATGCCAGAGGTGTATTAAACTTGGGCAGTGAACTAAATGATTTTGTAATAACTGAGAGCAAAGTGGAGCAGAAACTGTTGAAGATAAACATAAGAAAGGCACCTGGTGTGGTTGGGATCTATCCAGTTATATTAAAGGTAGCAGCAAAGGAAGTAAGCAAGCCCTCAGTCATGATTATGAGGGCATCCTTGGACTCTGGGGAGGTCCCCATGGACTGGAGATGTGCAAATGTTTTCCCAATTCCCAAGGTGGAATCGAAAGGTGATATGAGTAATTACAGATCAGTTAGTTTAACTTCTGTTCCAGGGAAAATAATGGAGTCACTGGTTAAAGAAGCAATGTAGGATCATCTAGACAAGACTGCAGTTATAGTTCAGACACAGCATGGATTTGTTAAAAGGAAGTCTTGTCTGATCAATTTGATTGGATACTATGATGTGGTCACAAAGAAACTGGATGCAAAAAATTATTTTGATATATACTTGGATTTCAGGAAAGCTTTTAATATTGTGTCAAATGGAAAACTACTGTACAATCCCCAGGGGGCTCACATCTGGTGAGTATGGGCTTGGCAGAGTCCTGAGCTGGATATCATCATTCTTTTCTTTCTTGGTGATTCCCTTCTCTCTCTCTCTCTCTCTCTCTCTCTCTCTCAGGGTAACTCAGAAATTTTTTTTTGCAGGTGCAGCAAAAGCCTCAAGATTCCTTGCACCATATGGCTGATAATGATAATGACAAGTTGGAGCAGTATGGCATTAAGGCAAGTTGCTGCTATGATAAAGGGGTGGTTGAGTGGGAGGAGAAGAAGGACACTGTTCTTCGTAGACTAATGTTATTAATGGTGTCCCCCAGGGGTCCATGTTGGGCCCATTGTTGTTTTCTGTATTTATCAATGATATTGATGAAGGTATATCAGAGTTAACGTTTGCAGACAATACGAAGGTTGGTAGGGTTTGTAATGAAGGTATGCTAATGCAACAGGATCTGAAAAAGTTGAGATGGGCTGAAAGGTGACAACTGAAGTGTAACATTGACAAATGCAAAGTGCTGCATATGGGTCGCAGTAACCCTAGAGTAACATGCCAACTATGTGGTACTACACTAAGGGTAGTGGAGAATGAAAAAGACCTGGGGGTAATGTGCAGTCAGATGAAGTTTTCTGAGCAGTGCAAACAGGTGGCAAGAATAGTTCATGGGGTCTTGTCAATGATATACAACCACTCCCTGGGTAACGTAATACTCGACCTACGGAAATTCGACTTTAATTAAGTTTTTTCCGGCTGGTGCAAACATATTTTGCATCCCGTAGCAATAAATAGAGGTATCGTGAAAATATCGTAATGCGAACTCAATAACACATTTTTTTTTTTTTTTTTTTTGGTAATTCATTCCAAGACCTCAGCAGGTGAAATTTTCTATATAACTAAGCTATTTATCTCTCTAAAATTCATTTTTATAATGGAAATTGCACTAACCTTTCATCAATATCATATGTTCTGTTATAAGAATCAATTTTGAATGCCTTTGATATTTTTCTAAAACACATTTCTGGAGGTCATGACCATAAAACAATAAAAACAATTTGGGCTTTTCTGTTAGTGCAATCTATTATAAATGGGTAGTAAAATTGAAGATTTCAGTGAATGGAAACTTGATCTTATTGCATTTGCGATAATACTGGTAACTGGAATTCTGTAGGTTTTTACGTTACGGTATTATGGTGAAATGAGTTTCCATTCACTGAAATCTTCAATCATATAAAAAACATAAATAAATTTTAAGAATCTTCTCTTTATTACTATTTACTTATTACAATGGTGAAGGGAAAGAGACCAACGGAAAGTGCAAGTGGTGGCAGTGCTAGGTAACGAAACAAAATTGATTTAGAAATGAAGATGATTAATTATGGAGTACGAAGCAGGACATAGAAGTTTGTCATCTATTGCATGGAATTAGGTCTCACTACTTCAACAGTGAATGCTATTTTAAGGGACAGTGCATGTATAAAAGAACATATTAAGAGATCAACTCATTTAAGATCAACAGTGATCACAAACCAGCGTTCAGGTGCTATATCGAAGATGGAAAAGCAATTAATATGAATGGAAAATCAGATTCAGAAGCAAGTGCCCCAAGTCCAATGGCCATTCAAGCAAAAGCAACAAGTATTTATGAAGATATTAAGGACAAGTACGGCGAACCCCAAGCCAAGTTCGTGGCAAGCAACGGGTGGTTTAATAGGTTCAAGCATTGCTTGTTTGTTTGTTTGTTATTTGGTTTTTAGGAGCATTAGCAACTAAGGCCATCTTGCTTCGGTATATGCGGTGGTCATTCCCTGACCTTTCCGCATCCTTTGTATTTGGTGGTGACAGGCTCGAACCCCGGTCTAATCAAGAAGCGTGTGCATGCACTGCTGCTCCTTCCCACCTGGCTACGGAGGCGCCTGTTCAAGCATTGCACTGGTTTACAAAACATTAAAGTATGCAGTGAAATCACCAGTGCTGATTCTGCAGCTGCAGAGAAATTTTGTGATGTGTTGGAAAACAACCCCTTCTAAATCTCTATAGCCCTCAACTTCCACAGTGGTGTGCTTATCAGCTGGAGGGTTAATTCTGGCAATGATGCTCGAAAGGTAAAACTTGCTGACACTATGCCCGTCTCCTCTCTTTTTATAATTTTGAAATTTTTGTAATTTTTTACACTTTTGTAATTTTTTGTGCGCATGAGATAAAAAATTGAATAAATAATTCTATTTACATGTTCATGAAACATTTCTTTTTTTGTTGTTTTAATCAACTGGGGAGTGGCTGTATAGGAATTTTGATAGCAGCGATAAGAAGGTGATTATTCCCTTGTATAAGGCAATGGTCAGGCTACACCATGAGTACTGCATATAGGTCCTCATTTTAAGAAAGATGTAGAGCTGCTTGAACAGTAGAGAGAAAGACAACAAGATTGGTGAGGAACAAAGGGGTGCGCTTATGAAGAAAGGCTTAAGTTCTGCAAGTTGCAGCATCTGGAGACTAGGCACGTGCGAGGTGATCTGATTGAGGTGTATAAGGCCTTGAATGGTTTCAGCAAGCTCACTGCTGATGTGATTCTTCCTCTTGCTCAGATTCTCAGCTGAGGGGGCATAAATTCAAATTGAGGAAAGACAGTTCTAGAATAGATGTGCGGAAATTTCCCTTTAGCCAGCAGGTGGTTGATTGTGGAAGAAATTTCCATCTGGAATTGTGGAAGTTGGCAGCTTAAATAAATTCAAGGCTAAACTAGACAAACTTTTAAACTTTTGGAGTGAGTGGATGGATGAAATGGGAAGAGGGTTTTTTTTTTTTTTTTTTGTTGATGCTATATAAGCTTGCTTTCTTGCATCCTATGCCTCTACTAATGCTAATGCTAATATCAACCTCAATACACATGGCGGTTGATTGGCTCTGTTGTTTGTCTTTTTTGTTGCGGTTTTAGGAATGTAAATACATTGAACAAGGGCTTACTCTGTTTTGATTTGTCTTTCAAATTTGCTTTTTTTGCCTTTCAGCTTAGATAATTTCTGATAGCCATTGCTTTATAAAATTATGTATGAATATGATGAAATTATATTTACTTTTGTTTTGTAAATATTGACTGGGGTGAAATATTTATTTATAAAAACAAAGATTTTATATATTTGGAAAACTGGAATTTGGGATTCAGAGACCTGCAGGTGAAAGGAAAACCCAGTAACAGCTAGATTAGGGTGAAAATATCATTAAACAAATACCTTACTACCATTTTTGATTTAAGGTTCTTTGTAAAAATAAAAATGGAGGATCACAAAGCAAAAAATTAAATAAATACAACCACTTTTTAGTTAAAGCAACAGTAGTCTTTCACATCATAAGCTGTTTCAGAATAACGTCTGGTTTCAATACTTGTTTGTTGTTTGTTATTTGGTTTTTTAGGAGCATTAGCAACTAAGGCCATATTGCTCCGGGGCTATATAGTGGTCATTCCCTGACTTTTCCACTTGCCGCATTATAGCCTTAGATGCTAATGCGCCATAAAACTCTAAAACAAACAAACAAACAAACAAACAAACAAACCTTTCCACATCCTCCATATTTGGTGGTCATGGGTTCGAATCCTGGTCTAATCAAGAAGCATGTGCTAAGCATTGCTGCTCCTGACTATAGAGGCACCTTTCGATACTTAATTTTCATTCTGATATTAACATAAGATTCAGGTAGTCAAAGTGCACTAGCATTTTACTATCTTCCTCTGATTTTATCTGCCTGTGTTTTATATCTTTTCCAGTAATTAACATTTGTGATTCAGACTACAGTGTAAATATGCATTATTTATATTACATCAATAATTTTACATCATAACATTTGTTGAATACATTAAATATAAAAACTACAAAAAATTAAAATTACCTGGACAGATATTCATTCATGGAATGTGAATCTGCACCTAGAGATATAATAAGAGCAATGCATGCTATGACAATATTAAAACTGAAACAAAGAAAATAATTTAATTTCTTAAAAGTCATTATATATAATTGTAAAATTAAAAAAAAAAAAAAAAAAAAACACAAAAACACACCCCTGCTCTGAGTATTCCTGGAAAAAAAGCTAAATATTACTTAAATCCATGCCAGTCAATTTTCTGCCATAAGCATTATGTCAGAGATTGCTTTTCTGATATACAAAAATACACACTTTTATCATATAAAATGAATTTGAACAGAAAATTAACATTAACACTGAAATAGTATAATAAACCTATAACAGTATAAATTCAAGTGTAAGAATTAATATTGAAAAAAATTTTATGCAAAAGTTTTAACCTTACCTTAAAAGATGCTGCTGCTGCTGTAAAAAAATGATTTCACCATATCAAGAATACTGGGGAACAGCATTAGATGATTTTATTGTCCTTTTCAGTCTCTCAACTTGGAATGCTGGAGAGAACATAACAGCTAAGGATTTAATGGAATAAGTTCTAATGATACAGACAGCTAGAGAGGAATGTATAAGCACACTTTTGAATAGATATATTCTCATTTATAAAACTCACTATTATGGTTGAGTGAGGCTGGGTGCCCTTTTCTCAAATATTGGTCAGCAACAGGGGCGAGAAAATGGCTGCTCATGTGTCTGTCTTTTTTTTTGTATCACCTGTCAAATGTTTGGTAAGTTAAAATGCTTTCCATTGATGAATTTTGATAAAATGTAACTATCAAAATCATAACAGGTAATAAGAAAAAAGGTTAAAAGCTGTTGGCAAAGTAACTTTTAACCACACTGATGACTGATGGGAATGAAGAGAGAACCATTTGTTTATGCTGAGAGAGAGACAGATGAGTGAAGAGGAATTCACTGATTATTAGAAGGAGTAAACAAAGGGAGCATGGTTTAATCTTAGAAAAATCCAAGACTTAAGAAGTCAGTGAGCATAACTGTGTTCAAAAGCAGGTGTGTTTATATTTTCTTTGTTTGTGACTGATATAAGGCAGTTGTATTTTCTGAATTGTGGCGATCAAGGAAATGAAAAATTTTGGTGATGAAGCGGAGGTTTCAAAGAATATGTGACTAGTGAATACATTTTTATTGAATCAAATAAACCTGTTTGCCCTATCTACCAAAAAACGTGACTTATTGTCTGTTAAAAAAAAAAAAATGGTGAGACTAGTAGCAGAGAAAAAAAAATTATATCATAAGATGCAGATAAATTATGAGGGAATACAGAAACCTATAGTAGGTATAAATTAGTCTGAAATCAAGTCACAAAAGGGTTACCATCTTGTAATCTGTCCAAGCTTGCCTAAGGTAGATAACAAGAAGTCTCTGGCAAAGAAAAGTAGCAAAGGCTTTTTTTTTACTTATGTAAACATTAGAAGAAAAGGGATGAATCACATTGGTCCACTAGATGTGAATGGTATAACTTCTGATGACACTGCTTAGGTTGCTGACAAACTGAATAGATTTTTTGCACCTACATTCACACATGAGGAATAATATAGGGATGGTGGATGCCAGAAGTATATTAATTTTTCTTTTTCGGTCTCCTCAGGCTTGAGGACCTTATCCACAATTTTATGTCATTCTAATCTATCTTCAGTCCTTCTTGAGGCTTCTTCTAGGGTTGTATCAAATTCTGATAGGGGCGAAATGATTTTATGATGACTGAAAGGAAAGAAGAACATATGTTGCCGAGGCTAAATGTGAATAAGGTGGATGGGGCAAAGGATCTATCTAAATATATTAAGAGGCGCAGCAAAAAAGTAAGCAAACCTTCAGTCATAATTATGAGAGCAACTGTGGATTCAGGGGAGGTCCCAATGGATGGGAGATATATGGATGTATCCCCAATACACAAAGTGCAGGGAGGGGGGATAAAAGGGCGAAGTGAGTAATTATAGATCTGTAAGCTTGACTTCTTTTCCAGGAAAAATAATGAAGTCACCAGTTAAAGAAGTAAGGCAGGACTATCTAAACAGGAATGCAATCACAGCATTGATTTGTTAAGGGGTTGCTGCTGTTGTTGTTATTTTTGGTGCAAGGCCATATTGTACCTATCAATGATATAGAGGCTATACATAGCAATTGTTAGGAGAACATATACTTGTATTTATTTTATAAAGCAGAAAAACTCCAAAAGATTTGCATCGTTATCTGTGATATGTCATAGTGTCAAAGGTAGTGGAAGTAGAGGATGTGATGCAAGAAAGCAAGCATATTTTTTTAGCATCAGCCAAAAAAAAAAAAAAAATTCACACATCCATTCCCTCTAAAAGTTTGTCCAGTACCTCCTTGAATTTATTTAAGCTATCAACTTTTACGACAGATGGAAGTTTGTTCCAGAAATCAACTACCCGTTGGCTAAAGCAAATTTCTGCACATCTATTCTACAACTGTCTTTCCTCAATTTGGATTTAAGGTTCCTTAAAGAGAGACTTGTGAATCTAGGAGTATGGCCACCTGTCTCTCTTGATCAATATTTGTAAAGGGTCTGTATTGTTGAAAGGGAGTATAATTTTTTTATTGAGGAAGATATCTGAGGTGGTAAATATGTCTCTCATAAACAGATGCCAGCTGAATTATGATTAATTATCTCATGAATGTTATCAATATTGCTGCAAAAGCCCCTGTGATTCAGTTAGAGACTATGTTATTCAATATTGGATTTAACTGAAGAAGCTGTCTGCCTGCTTTTTGGAAGTTGGTTTGAGGTAGTCAATTTCTGTTTTATCTCTTTTTGTGTGGCTGCTCTGGGAAGCCACAGGGGCATGAGGGAACCATTGGTCAGGGTGTGGGTAGAAGAGGAAAAGGGGGCCTTATATTTCAATTTGGATTTAGTCAAGAGTGGAGATTTTCCCTTGTATGTTTGGAAAGTTCACCAGTACCCACCCATAAACACACAGGAAAGGAAAGCCATCTAGCATAATCATATATTAATATTGAATCAGAAGTGCTGCCTGGGTGGAGCAGAGGTGGGTGTAATGTGGATTTTAAATAGATGACCAAAAGCCCTCTTCTGGGTTTACGTGTATTCTGTAGCTCCTCACAAATATACTTAACCAGGGGCACCCCATCATGTAGCCATGAATTAACACAGACCCCAACAGAAGAGTGGAGGGTTGACAGTAATTTAGATAGCTCCTCCTTGGAGAGGAGGCAAGTTGGCCTCACACCAGGAATATACTACCAGTTCTCAAAAAATGCATGTTGAGAAAGAAGATGCTGATCCTTCCACCACTGGCAAAGTCAATGGGTGGAACTGGGAGATTTTTATGAACATTGCTTTCTCTCTCTCTCTCTCTCTCTTTCTCAGGTTGGCTGGCAAATGAGGACCAAGGAGCTTCCTCATCATCAGTCACCCCTACATAAAAACAATATTGATTGCTTTTAGGTGAAATATGCCTATTTTTCCCAGGGGAGAAATCCCCTCCCTAGTCAGTACCAGGCAGCAAGAATAATTCTTAGCTAGTATGAAACGCCTAATGGTTTTTATGATTAATTCCTTGAATGCTTCCCCTTTTAGAATTTGCTGATGGTAACACCATCAGCTGGTCCCACTGTATAGAATTAAAAATTGTCTGAGACTACTGTAGTCCCCTTTATGAAAGCAATGTTAATTATTTAAAATCAGATCCTTTGATATGATTTTAACTTCGCTGAATTACTGAGACACTATTGATACATTTGCTCAATTAAAAATCACAACGAATGTGTATTTAAAAATGTGAATTACATGCCTTAATCTTTTTATTTTTTATATATCTAACTTTTTTGTTTCTGTGAGTTTTTAGAACTAAATCACATCAGTGCAAATATGATATTTTTATATTATTGGTTCAGATAAATAGATGTGATTTATTAAAATATTATTGTATTTTTGGGGTTCATAGTCTAACGAAAGACCCTTATAATGTCACTCGGTTGCCCGTCCGTCCGTCTATCCATCCATCTGTCTGTCTGTCACAGCATTGTATCTCTGGAACCACTCAACCTATTCACTTGAAATTTTGCATGAGTTTGTGCATTGTGTGGGTCAACATAATGCCATATTAATCATTGTTGACAAAAATTTGGTCTGAAAGTGTGTGTGTGGGGGAAATGTCGACAACCTATAGCTTATTATACACTGTTGGAAAGAGCTCAATGAGTAGGTTTAAAATATCATTTTAAACCTACTTGTTGTTTTATAACTTCGATAGCACGCTTCTTTGTACTAAGTAATTAATATTTTTCCCTTCCAAACTCGAATGAGTTTGGAAAGGAAAAAGATAATAATAAAATAAATAAATAAATAAATTAATTAATTAAAAAAATAAATAAAAATAAGAATAAAATTTTAATTACTCTTAAAAATATTATGCCTTGTTGCATTGAGTCTTACTTAAACATTATCATGTACACCTTTTGGCATCTCTCATATTGTGGGATTATCTTCACAACTGGGTTGTCATGTTTGCAATACCAGAGTGCCTGTCCACCCTTGGATGAAAAGCCAACAAGCCTTGAAACAGGGCTATGTGGGTGGTGGTGCCCACTGAGAATAAGTAACAATAGTCTTCTCTATTAGTGAAGCGTTACTTATTCGAGGTATTAATTCATTTAAATTAATATATATATATACACATAAATCACATATTTATCTACCTATAACGAATATATTTTCAATATTAAATCAGTTTGCATTGTTAAAAACTACAGACTGAAGATTTCAGTACCTAAAAACATCCCTACCCATGGTAACTCATTGTGAACGATAAGCACAATATGAGATACAGTTGAAATTATGCCATTTACACTACTATTGTAGTTTTTTCCTTTAAGAGTTGTCTATGGTGTTTTTACACTTATATTATATAAAAATAAAATTAAAAAAAATAAATAAAGGAAAAAAAAACAACCTGCAAGAGTTAAGACCACATCAGTTTTCTTTCTGATGGCTGAACAAGCAATTGAAAAAAAAAAAAAAAAAAGCCTCAAGCAAAGTTGTGGAGGCAAAAAAAAAAAAAAAAAATAAAAGTGTACAGTTCTAATCTATATTAACCAGTACAGATAACGGTTTCCTTTTTTTAAATACATTTCTACAAAATTCCTGGAATACTGCAAAAATTCTCTGAACCTTGCCCCATTGAGCTTCAGCTCCTCGATTAAAATCTGGTATAACTGATCTTAAATTATGCCTAAATTCTTCATAAAGAGGACATAATAAAAAACATGCTCCCATGTTTCAAGTAATCTACATATACACAAAGGGTCCTCCTCCAATCCAAAGTCACATAATTTATATTTAAGCAAGCCATGCCTAGTGATTATATAAGAGGCTTTCATGCAGGGAAGAACCATTTATAGTGTTTATTTCCAATATTAAAACACATCAGGAATAAAAAGTCCAGTTACCGGTGCTGGGGGTTTCATGGACTGATGGCAGTCATCGTGAAACAGGGGGATATATGGGATATGGCAAGGTAACTGGAAATAGGAGTAGGTGCATGTATACCAATGTTAGAAGTATAGTAAATAAATTTGATGAATTTGAAGTGTTGGTCAAGACATCAAAGGCGGATACTGTTGAGATATCAGAGACGTGGTGTCACACTGATATTAGGAATGTAGAATTGGAATTTGGGGAATACAATGTGTACAGAAAGGATAGACAGGATAGGAAGGGAGGAGGTGTCATGCTGTTAATTAAGAAAAACAAAATCAAAAGAAGTGCATCCAGTTCATATAGATGAACAGTGCACTGTTGAGTCAGTTTAGTGTGACATAACCACAGCGAAAGCAAAAATAAGAGTAGGAGTGTGTTATAGGCCTAATGACTCGAATGAATACAATAAACAATTGTACAGAGAAATAGAGTGGGCTAGTAAATCAGAATGTCTTATAATGGGAGATTTTAACTTCCTAGATATTGACTGGAACTTGTGGTTGGTCATTCACACACTAGTAAGACTTTTGTGAATTTATTGGATGACTGTTTTCTGCAGCAGCATGTTTGGGAAGCAACCAGAGAGGGTAATACTCTTTATCTGGTTATCAGCAGTGATCATTCGTGTATTAAGAATTTGCAGATAAAGAAACCACTAGGTGGCAGTGATCACAGTGTACTGATGTGGGATTTACTTAGAGATATAATTACCATCAGGGGTAAAGGAAAGGAAAGGGTTTTTGCTTCTGTAAAGGTGAGTACAGTGGTCTCAGACAGTTTTTAAATTCTGTACAGTGGGATCAACTGATGATGTTACCAATGGTAAATTCTAAGTGGGAAGCATTCAAGGAATTAATCGTGGAAGCTACTAAAAGTTTCATACCTATTAAGAAATACTGTTCAAGGTTTAGGCCTAAATGGTTATCAAATTAACTAACGAGACTCGTGACAGAGAAGAAAAATGCATGGGATGGATATAAATTATCAAGCGACTCAGAAGCCTATTGCAGATATAAGCTAGTCTGTAATTAGGTCACAAAGAGGTTAGGCAGGCAAAAGTAGATTACAAGAAATCTTTGGCAAAGGATGCTAAGCAAGGATTTCTTTACTTATATAAACTCTAAAAGGAAGGGGATGAATCTGATTGGTCCACTTGATATCAATGGTTCTACTGTTGTTGATCCTGCTCAGATAGCAAACAAACTGAATGAGTATTTTGCATCTACAGTCACACATGAGAAGTTATTAAGGTTTGAAAATGGCAGAAGGTTATCAGATTGTAGCAGGGTGCTTAATGATTTTGTAATAGCTGAGAGCAAAGTTGAGGAGAAATTGTTGAAGTTAACCGTAAGAAAGGCACCTGGGGTGGATGGGATCTATCCAGTTATATTAAAGGAGGCAGCAAAGCAACTAAGCAAATCCTTAGCTATAATTATGAGCACATCCATGAACTCAGGGGAGGTCCCACGGACTGGAGTTGTACAAATGTATCCCCAATTCACAAAGGGGGGATCGAAGGGTGACATGCGTAATTACAGACCAGTTAGTTTAACTTCTGTTCCGGGTAAAATAATGGTTGATTGATTTTGATTTGATAGTTGTTGGCGCATCGGCTTCTGTGGCCATATTGCACCTCCCAAGGTTTTTGCAGTACTTTGATCCAAGCCCGAGGCGGGAATCGAACCCGCGACCTTTGGGTTGCCGGGCAGGTACTTTACCCACTCGGCTAGCCCGGTCGGCTGGTAAAATAATGGAGTCACTGGTTAAAGATTCATTGCAGGATCATCTAGACAAGACTGCAGCAATAATACAGACATAGCATGGGTTTGTTAAGGGAAAGTCTTGTCTGACAAATTTGATAGGATATTATGATGTGGTTACAAAGGAATTGGAATTCCTTTGTAACATAAATTTGAAATCATATATTTGGATTTCAGGAAAGCTTTTGACACTGTTGCACATGGAAGACTATTGTACAAATTGGAGCAGAATGGTATTAAGGGTAAGTTGCTACAATGGATAAAAGGATGGTTGAGTGGGAGAAAACAGAGGGTGGTAATCAATGGGTGCTGCTCTTCATGGACTAATGTTATTAGTGGAGTCCCACAGGGTTTAGTGTTGGATCCACTATTGTTTTGTATATTTATCAATGATATTGATGAAGGTATATATCAGGCTTAGTGTCGAAGTTTGCAGATGATACAAAGGTTGGCAGGGTTGTTAATGACAGTAATGGCAGTGTGCTACTGCAACAGGATCTAGAAAATTTGGGAAAATGGGCTAAGAAGTGGCAACTGAAGTTTAAATTTGACAAATGCAACATACTGCATATGGGTAGAAGTAACCCCAGAGAAACATATCAACTGTGTGGTACTACACTTAAGGTGGTAGAAAATGAAAAAGATCTAATTTAATTGTGCAGTCAGATATGAAGTTTTCTGAGCAATGCAGACAGGCGGCCAGGGCAGGTCATGAGGTTTTGTCAATGATATACAGGAATTTTGCTGGTAGGGAAAAGGAGGTGATTGTACCTCTGTATAAGGCAATGGTCAGGCCACACCTAGAGTACTGTATACAGGTCTGGAGGCCTCATTTCAAGAAGGATATAGGGATGCTGGAACGAGTACAGAGAAGGGCAACAAGATTGGTGAATGCAACAAAGGGGTGCTCTTATGAAGAAGGGCTTAAGTTTTCCAAAGAAGACTAGGGGACTGGAGACTAGGCACCAGCAAGGTGATCTGATTGAGGTGTATAAAGCCTTGAATGGTTTGAGCATGCTCAATGCTGATGGGATTCTTTCTCTTGCTCAGAAAAATCACCTGAGAGGGCATAAATTCAAATTGAGGAAAGACAGATGTGGGATAGACGTGAGGAAATTTGCCTTTATCCAGCGGGTGGTTGGTTGGTGGAACAGACTTCCATCCCTTGTCGTGGAAGTTGATAGACTAAATAAATTTAAGGCTCAGCTGGACAGGTATTTCGAATGAACAGAGGGGTGAAGTGGAAGTGGTTATTTTTTATTTATTTATTTTATTTTATTTTTTTATTTTATTTTATTTTTTATTTATTTTTTTATTATTTTTTTATTATTATTATTTTTTTTGGCTGATGCTGCATAAGCTTGCTTTCTTGCATCAAATGCCTCTAGTAATGCTAATGCTAATAAGGCAATGGTCAGGCCACGCCTTGAGTACTGTGTACAGGTCTGGAGGCCTCATTTTAGGAAGGTTGTAGATTTACTTGACCGTGTACAGAGAAGGGCAACAAGATTGGGGAATGAAGGGATCCTCTTACCAAGAGAGGCTTAAGTTGTGCAAATTGTAGTGGATGGAGACTAGGCACCTGCACGGTGATCTGACTGAGATTTATAAGGCTTTGAATGGGTTGAGCATGCTGAATTCTGATGGGATCCTTCCACTTGTTCAGGTTACAAATCTAAGGGGACATATGGAAGAATCAGCTAAATTCAAATTAAGAAAAGACAGATGAAGAACAGATGTGCAGAAATTTGCTTTTAGCCAGCGGGTGGTTAATTGCTAGAATAACTACTAGTACTATTCCTGTGAATTTCAATAAAATATATTTTTCCTCTCACTTCAGATCAATCAAAATATCATTAGTAATTCCCATGATTGTAACTTGTCTGCCCTTCCTTAGAAAGTAACTATAAGCTCTATATACAATATACAAATCCAAAGGGAGTGCCCAGCAAGCACTTGAAGGGCATTAGTCAATATTGTCTTACACACACTCAGAGTTGTTAATAACATAATACAGTCAGTCCTCGTATAGCACGATAGTTGTGTTCCTAGAAACCCTCGTGCAATGCAAAATCATGCAATATAAACAACAGGCCCTATGGGAAAAATAGGCTTAGGTGCCGACCACCCAAGATTGAACACACATTTGTACCAAAACATTACCAAACACAATAAATAGTTGTAATAAAATATTGCTAATGCTTTTACTTCTATTGTAAGCAAACTTGTTTTTTGCTTGATTTTCTATCCAAACAGATGACAGCCGTTCCATCTCTTCCAATTCTTTATGTCTTAATCTAATGAATTTTAATTACACTTTGAGTTGTTCCTGCTATGAAAGTTGTTTTTATTTTCTCTGCATTCTTTGTAATTCTCGGCGTTGCCTCATTTAGGTCTGTAGCACGTGCAATATCACATGGTCTTTCATTTCACTCAAAGCGTTTCACAATTTCATATTTTTTCTCTATCCGCAGAGGCGGACTGGCCATAAGCCTTACAGGGGAAACCCCAGTGGGCCAGAGGCCGGTGTGATTTTGGCCATAAACCACAGTATGAGGCCACTCTAAATTTTCCCGGGTAAGAATTTTTGATCCAGTCCGCCTCTGTTTATTGATATTGCTTTTCTTTTTCTCTCTGAATCTGCAGTGTCTTCACCAGGACGCTTCCTTTTCACACCTTTTAAATATTTTACTCATTTTTAAGGAATAAAGCACAATTATAAAACGAGGAGGCATGCCTGATACACATAAAGCTGTGCGCGTGTAGCAACTGAATAAACAACACCGTAAAGGCAAAGATACACTATTAACACCTCACATTTCTAGGGGGTTACTACCATAAAACAATAAAAATCCAGTTGCATTTCTGCTAGTGGAATCTATTATAAACTGGTCATAAACTCGATCTAATTGCATTTGCGATTATACCGATAGCTAGAATTGTGTTGGTTTTTACATTATTATGGTGAAATTTATGTTTTTTATATCAGTGAAGGGGAAAATAATTTCCCCTTCACTGATATAAAAAACATAAATACATTTTCAGAATCTTCTCTTCATTCCTATTGTGTTGCGTTCGTTGGGATGATTCTGAGTTTGACTGTCATTTCTTGTAAACACAAAGGCGAATCGTGCATAAGCGAATTCGGTTTGTGTTATATAAGATATCGTTCCCCTATTTATAAATCGTGTATGATCGAATTGGTGTAGTATAAACACGTGTTATACGAGGACTGACTGTATGCTGTAATGAATTCAGCTAATTTCTAAACTTGACATTACTTACATGCTTAAATCAGATAGAGGCAGCGTAAGCTACAATGGGATAAAAAATAGCCTTATAGTAAAGACTGAGGATCCTTTTACTGAGCCCCCAGTTTTTCCTGGTAATCCGGACTACAGAGGCTGTGTGTTTCTTTACTTTACCACTTAAGTATTCCAAGTGGGATGTAAAGAATAAATTATCATCCAACAAAATCCCTAAGTATTTGACCTGAGACACCAAAGGTGTATCAGGTCACTATTAATCTGTTTACTATTAATAATTAAATGGGATGGTCTCCTGTAGTCCAGTTTACCTTTCAATAACATCGTTACAGTCTTATTAGAAGAAATTCTGAGTTTATTATTTATAGTCCAATTCATCAGGCTACCAACTACCCCTTCGAGTTTATCTTCAATTGCTTGTCTGGATTTCCCTTGCACACACAGCACCGGTCATCTGCATATGCGACCTTGTGATAATCCACACAATCTTGTTCTAACCAAGTGTTACAGACCAGATTCCAAAACATCGGTCCCAACACCGAACCTTGTGGGCACCCTTGATTAATTTCTCTCTCAAATTTAAAATGTTGAGAACTAACTATAATTCTTCTATCTGTTAAGTAATTGCTAATTGTCCTAAACAACAAATCAGGGCAGTTCAAAGCTCTCAAAAGATTTCAAAACACTGGGGTACCAAACCGTAACAAAAGCCCCTTCAAAATCTATGAAGAGGGTTAGGATGTACAGGCAACCCCCGTATAACATGGTACTTCTACAACACAGTTTTGCTCTAACATAATTGATAAATTGTGGCAATCCTCGCACAACACAGTACTTATATAACACGGTTTTGCTCTAACATGATTAGAGAATTTCAGTAAACCTCGCATAGCACGGTATTTTTGATCTTTTGTATGGGGGAAGCCCTGCTACTATTTTGGATGTAATTTTTCAACGTTTTCACTATTTTTGAATCCCCGCTGTTGACTTGCTAGGCAAATAAAAATATTGAGAAATCCCTGTATTTTATTTTGTTGGGAAATCACCGTGTTATGTTCTGTGCCATAGAACTTGTGGAAAAATCTAGATTTCAAAGTTTTATTACTATTGGATAGCACACCAGGCCATCCAAAAGATTTAAGTCATCCAAATATTGAAGTTTTGTTTCTACCACTACAGTTGTACTAGTTTAATACAACTTCTTTCATTCAGCCAATTAGATCAAGGCATTATATCCACCTTTAAAACTTATTCCATCAGAAAATCGTTACAATGGATTTTAGAAAAAAATTGATTCCAAATCTATTGAAGTAATGGAGGCATGGAAACATTTCTCAATTGTGGACTGTATCGGAATCATAGCTTTATCGCTGAAAGAAGTAAAACTGTCAAGGGTAAATGTACGTGAAATAATGTATGGCCAGAATCAGTTCATTCAGAAAATACAGTCGAACTGGCAGAAAAGGGAATGATGTGATAGTAGCAGAGGTTGCTACATCGGTAGGAGGGGAAGGTTTTGATGATATGACTAATGAAGCCCTCGGTAGCATTGATAGAATCGCCCTCCTCCCAACACAGGGTGGAAAAGACCTGAGTTTGAATCCCGTCGATGACAGGAGGAATTTTTACGGGTATTTTTCACAACGTGGCTGAGTTAGGCAGCCTCAGGTGAGGGTAGTATGGTTTTTTTCTCCTGGAATCTCAGTTTTTCGTCCAGCAAAACAGAAAATCGACCTCAGGACACATGCAATTTATAGACAGTATACACAGAGTAACATGGCCTATCAGTTGGCTATGCACATAAAAAAAATTTAAAAAAAGATATGATTACTGCAGATGCTCAAGAATTACTGGTAGAAAAAGAAGCTGGGGAAGAAGATTTGGTGGAAATGGAATCAGAGGTAAAACCAAATCAATTCAGAGGATAATAGCACAGATGAAAATTCTAAATTTCATACTAAAAAGCATATGGGAGGGCATAAAGTTAGCCGAGTAGTCAGAATCTTATTTTTTGAATGCAGATTCTTCAATGAAAGGAGCCCAAAGTTCAAAAGGGAGCTTCAAAAATGCTTAGTTCCATACGATGAAATTCACAAAGATTTATCAAGCAAAAGCAAACAAACCCAAATTACTGATTTTTTAAAGAGAGCAGAAGATACACGAAATCTAGAATGGTGTATTTTTCTTAGCTTTTGAAAAGTAACCCCCTGTTTTTGTACTTTTTCTTAGTCTCGTATAACACGCTTTCACAAACACAACACAACATTTTATAGGAACCTAACTACCATGTTATATGAGGATTACCTGTATTTACAATTATAACAAGTAGCAAAATCAACAAGATCATGAATTGCTTCGTCTGTGGAACGTTTCTTTTTAAATCTGTATTGACAGGGAAAATCCAATTTCCTTGTACAAAATAAATTTTCAAGTCTTATAAGCAATAACTGTTCAAAAATCTTCCTGAGGTTTGCAAGCAACGATATAGGCCTATAACCTCTTGGATCAGTTAACGGTTCCCCTGGTTTATGAATCAGTTAACGGTTCCCCTGGTCTTCCAAGACCTTGGGAAACATTTATTAAACATAACATTAACATTATCTCAAGAAACAGCTCAACAAATTTAACAATACTATTACTTTCAATTTTATAAGGACCAGGTGTTTTAGCATTAGCATTAGCATATGATGCAAGAAAGCAAGCTTATTCAGCATCAGCCAAAAAAAAAAAAAAAAAAAAAACACAACCACTACTCCCATTTCACCCCTCCGTTCGTTCGAAATACCTGTCCAGCTGAGCCTTAAATTTGGTTAGGCTATCAACTTCAACAACAAGCGATGGGAGTCTATTCCACAAACCAACTGCCCGCTGGCTAAAGGCAAATTTCCGCACAACTATCTGACATCCGACCTTCCTCAATTTGAATTTATGCCCTCTCAGGTGATTATTCTGAGCAAGATGAAGAATCCCATCGGCATTGAGCATGCTCAAGCCATTCAAAGCCTTATACACCTCTATCAGATCACCTCGCCGATGCCTAGTCTCCAGGCTCTGTAATTTGCAAAACTTAAGCCTTTCTTCGTAAGAGGAACCCTTTGTTCCATTCACTAACCTTGTTGCCCTTCTCTGTACTCGTTCCAGCAGCTCTACATCCTTCTTGAAATGAGGCCTCCAGACCTGTATACAGTACTCAAGGTGTGGCCTGACCAATGCCTTATACAAGGGAATAATCACATCCCTGTTCCTGCTAGAAAAATTCCTGTATATCATTGACAAGACACCATGAGCTACTCTTGCAGCTCGTCTGCACTGCTCAGAGAACTTCATATCTGCCTGCACAATTACCCCCAGGTCCTTTTCATTCTCTACCACTGTCAGCGTGGTACCACAGAGTTGATACGTTGATCTGGGGTTACTGTTTTCCATATGTAGTACTTTACATTTGTCAATGTTAAACTTCATTTGCCACCTCTCAGCCCATCTGCTCAACCTTTCCAGATCCAATTGCAGCATAGTATCAGTAGTGTCCTTAACAACCCTGCCAACCTTGGTATCGTCTGCAAACTTGGACATTAAGCCTGATACACCATCATCAATATCATTTATAAATACAGAAAACAACAATGGACCCAACACTGAACCCTGAGGAACTCCACTAATAACATTAGTCCACGTTGAGCAGTGTCCATTGATTACCACTCTCTGTCTTTTGCCACTCAACCATCTCCCTTTACCCATAGCAGCAATTTGCCTCCAATGCCACACTTCTCCAATTTGTGCAGCAGTCTTCCATGCGCAACAGTATCAAAAAGCCTTTCTAAGATCCAAATATATAATATCAAAGTTATTCCCTGCATCCAGTTCTTTTGTGACTACATCATAGTATCCAATCAAATTGGTCAGACAAGACCTGCCCTTAACAAAAACCATGCTGTGTCTGAGCTATAACTGAATTCGTGTCCAGATGATCCTGCAGTGCTTCTTTAACTAGTGTCTCCATTAATTTTCCTGGAACCGAAGTTAAACTAACAGATCTATAATTACTTGTGTCAGCCTTTGATCCTCCTTTGTGAATTGGGGTTACATTTGCACATCTCCAGTCCATGGGTACCTCCCCTGAGTCCAAAGAAGCTCTCATAATTATGGCTAGGGGTTTGCCTAGTTTAATATAACTGGATAGATCCCATCCACCCCGGGTGCCTTTTTTATGTTTATCCTCAACAATTTCTCCTCCACTTTCCTCTCAGTTATTAGAAAATCATCTAGCTCACTGCCAATGTTTACTTCACCTACGACATTCCCCTTCCTGAATAACTCCTCATGTGTGAATGTAGATGCAAAATACTCGTTTAGATTGTTAGCCACCTGAGCTGGATCCTCAACTGTTGAACCATCAACATCCAGTGGACCAATCTGATTCATCCCTTTCCTTCTTGAGTTTAAATAGGTAAAGAACTCTTTTCTGTTTTTCTTTGCATCCTTTGCCAAGGATTTCTCATAATCTGCCTTTGCCTGCCTAATCTCCTTTGTGACTTGGTTACAGACCAACTTATATCTATCATAGGCTTCCATGTCACCCATTAATTTGTATGTATCCCATGCATTTTTCTTCTCTGCCATATGTCTCATTAGTTCATCTGACAACCATTTAGGCCTGAACCTTGAACAATATTTCTTGGTTGGTATGTAAAGCCTGGTAGCTTCCAAGATTAGTTCCTTGAATGCTTCCCATTTTGAATTTGCTGTTGGTAACATCATCAGTTGGTCCCACTGTATAGAATTTAAATACTGTCTCAGACCATCATAGTCGCCTTTACGAAAGCAAAAACCCTTCCCTTTACCTCTGATGGTAGTTACCTCCTTGAGTAAATCCCACTTCAGCACACTGTGATCACTGCCACCCAGTGGTTCCTTTATCTGCAGATTCCTAATGCATGAAGAATCACTACTGATAATCAGATCAAGAGTATTACTCCCTCTAGTTGCCTCCCGAACATGCTGGTGTAGAAAACAATCATCCAATAAATCCACAAAAGCCTTGCTAGTGTGTGAGTGACCAACCCACAAATTCCAGTCAATATCTGGGAAATTAAAATCCCCGATTATAAGACTCTCTGATTTACTGGCCCATTCTATTTCCCTGTACAGTATCTTATTATACTCATCAGAGTCATTAGGCCTATAGCACACTCCTACTCTCAATTTTGATTTACCTATGCTTATGTCACACCAAACTAACTCGACACTACACTGTCCATCAATGTCGACTGGCTTCACTTCCTTGGATTTTATGTGTTTTTTAACTAATAGCATAGCCCCTCTTCCCCTCCTGTCCTGTCTATCCTTTCTGTAGACGTTGAACTCCCCAAATTCCAGTTCTGCATTCCTTATATCTGTGTGACACCACATCTCTAATATCCCAACAATATTCGCCTTTGATGCTATGAGCAATACCTCAAATTCATCAAATTTATTTACCGAATTCCTAGCAGTGGTGTACACACAAGTATATATATGCTCCTGTTCCTATTCTTAGCTACCCTAACACAACCCATGTGTTTACTTGTACCGCAATGACTTCCAGCAGTCTCTGAAATATCCTGCATCTTGTTTTTCAGGCTTCTGCTCATTCCAATAGAAGCAGTGCAAGAATCTCTTTCACCTCTGCCAGTGGCTACTGTTAATCCATTAGTCTTTGTCTCCCCCAAAGCTAGCAGTTTTCCGACCCACCTAACACTGCCTCTCTCCTGTTAACAAGTACATTCCAGGCTGAAAAAAATTCTACCCCTTGAGCCTTGCACAATCTTTCCAGGGCCGAATTGATCGACAAGGCTCTCATCACATACTCCCTCCTATCGTGTCCGGGCAGAATTGCAGACACTTTCAAATTCAACCCTACTTCACGGCTTTTATTCAACAGTGACCTGTACTTGTTAAGTAATTCCGCTGGTCTCCTACTCTTAATATCATTAGTGCCAACGTATACAACTATATCAACTTTTGTGCCCTTAAAAGATGATATCTGCTCTACAATGTTTTGCTCTAAAATGTTTTGTTTACATTTAACTTAGAACACACCATTTTAAGTTCAGTAATACTGAATAACTCAATATCATGACAGCCAATAGGATTTATGTTCTCTTCTCTAACCTTATTCAGCATAACTATATCCTCACTAACACAGTCAACTAAAAAATGTGTCAGTTCTTGCTGTGACAGTGGAAAGCCAATCAATAGATTCCTTATTGTCAGAAACAACTGTACTAATTAAATTATTAATATTCAATTTCTTTCTTGTAAGTTTAAAAAGAAATCCCCAATGGTTCATTATTCCCAACCATTAGCATTAGTATTAGTAGAGGCATTTGATGCAAGAAAGCAAGCTTATGCATCATCAGCCAAAAAAAAAAATAAATAAATAAATAAAAAATAACCAATTCCACTTCACCCCTCTGTTCGTTCGAAATACTTGTCCAGCTGAGCCTTAAACTTATTTAGGCTATCAGCTTCCACGACAAGAGATGGAAGTCTGTTCCACCAACCAACCACCCGCTGGATAAAGGCAAAATTCCGCATGTCTATCCTACATCTGTATTTCCTCAATTTGAATTTATGCCCTCTCAGGTGATTATTCTGAGCAAGAGGAAGAATCCCATCAGCATTGAGCATGCTCAAACCATTCAAGGCTTTATACACCTCTATGAGATCACCTTGCTGGTGCCTAGTCTCCAGACACTGTAATTTGCAAAACTTAAGCCTTTCTTCGTAAGAGCACCCCTTTGTTCCATTCACTAATATTGTTGCCCTTCTCTGTACTCGTTCCAGCAGCTCTACATCCTTCTTGAAATGAGGCCTCCAGACCTGTATACAGTACTCAAGGTGCGGCCTGACCATTGCCTTATACAAGGGAATAATCACCTCCTTATCCCTGCTAGAAAAATTCCTATATATCATTGACATTACACCACAAGCTACTCTTGCAGCCCATCTGCACTGCTCAGAAAACTTCATATCTGCCTGCACAACCACCCCCAGGTCCCTTTCATTCTCTACCACTGTCAGTGTAGTACCAGAGAGTTGATACGTTGCTCTAGGGTTACTGTTTCCCATATGTAGTACTTTACATTTGTCAATGTTAAACTTAATTTGCCACCTCTCAGCCCATCTGCTCAACCTTACCAGATCCTGTTGCAGCAGCATAGTGTCATTAGTGTCCTTGACAACCCTGCCAACCTTCGTATCGTCTGAAAACTTGGACATTAGGCTTGATATACCATCATCAATATCATTTATAAATACAGAAAACAATAATGGATCCAACACTAAACCCTGAGGGACTCCACTAATAACATTATTCCATGATGAGCAGTGTCCATTGATTACCACTCTCTGTCTTCTCCCCCTCAACAACCTCTTTATCCATAGCAGCAATTTGTCTCCAATGCCACACTGCTCTGATTTGTGCAACAGTATCAAAAGCCTTTCTAAGATCCAAGTATATAATATCAAAGTTATTCCCTGCATCCAGTTCTTTTGTGACTCCATCATAGTATCCAATCAAATTGGTCAGGCAAGAGTTCCCCTTAACAAAACCATGCTGTGTCTGAGCTATAACTGAAGTCTTGTCAAGATGATCCTGCAGTGCAGGATCATCTAGACCAGTGCCTCCATTAATTTTCCTGGAACAGAAGTTAAACTTATAGGTCTATAATTGCTTGTGTCAGCCTTTGATCCTCCTTTGAGTATGGGTCACATTTGCACATCTCCAGTCTATGGGTACCTTCCCCTGAGTCCAAGGAAGCTCTCATAATTATGGCTAACGGATTGCTTACTTCCTTTGCAGCCTCCTTTAATATAACTGGATAGATCCCATCCACCCCAGGAGCCTTTCTTGTATTTATCTTCAACAATTTCTCCTCCACTTTACTCTCAATTATTACAAGATCATCTAGCTCACTGCCAGTGTTTACTTCATCTATGGCATTCCCCTTCCTCAATATCTTTCATCTATGGCATTCCCCTCATGTATGAATGTAGATGCAAAATATTGATTTAGTTTGTATTGATTTAGCTACCTGAGCAGGATCATCAACAGTTGAACCATCGATATCAAGTGGACCAATCTGATTCATCCCCTTCCTTCTAGAGTTTACATAAGTAAAGAAATCTTTGCTGTTTTTCTTTGCATCCCTTGCCAAAGATTTCTTGTAAACTGCCTTCGCCTGCCTAACTTCCTTTGTAACTTGGTTACAGATCAACTTATATCTATCATAGGCTTCTGTGTCATGTGTTAATTTATATGTATCCCATGCATTTTTCTTCTCTGCCATATGTCTCATTAGTTCATCTGACATCCATTTAGGCCTAAACCTTCAACAATATTTCTTAGTTGGTATGTAAAGCCTAGTAGATTCCAAGATAAGTTCTTTGAATGCTTCCCATTTTGAATTTGCTATTGGTAACATCATGAGTTGGTTCAACTGTATAGAATTTAAATACTGTTTCAGACCATCGTAGTCGCCTTTACGAAAGCAATAACCCTTCCCTTTACCCCTGATGGTAGTTACCTCTTTAAGTAAATCCCACTTCAGCACACTGTGATCACTGCCACCTAGTGGTTCCTGTATCTGCAGATTCTTAATGCATGAAGAATCACTACTGATAATCAAATCAAGAGTATTGCTCCCTCTATTTGCCTCCCTAACATGCTGATTTAGAAAACAATCATCCAATAAATCCACAAAAGCCTTGCTAGTGTGTGAGTGACCAACCCACAAATTCCAATCAATATCTGGGAAATTAAAATCCCCCATTATAAGACTCTCTGATTTACTGGTCCACTCTATTTCCCTGTACAATTTCTTATTATACTCATCAGAGTCATTAGGCCTATAGCACACTCCTACTCTCAATTTTGATCTCCCAATGCTTATGTCACACCAAACTAACTCGACACTACACTGTCCAGCGATGTCGATTGCTTCACTTCCTTGGATTTTATTTGTTTCTTAACTAATAGCATAACCCCTTCTCCCTTCCTATCCTGTCTATCCTTTCTGTAGACGTTGAACTCCCCAAATTCCAGTTCTGCATTCCTTATATCTGTGTGACACCACATCTCTAATATCCCAACAATATCCGCCTTTGATGCTATGAGCAATACCTCAAATTTATTTACCGAATTCCTAGCAGTGGTGTACACACAAGTATATATATGCTCCTGTTCCTATTCTTAGCTACCCTAACACAACCCATGTGTTTACTTGTACCGCAATGACTCCCAGCAGTCTCTGAAATATCCTGTATCTTGTTTTCCAGGCTTCTGCTCATTCCAATAGAAGCAGTGCAAGAATCACTTTCACCTCTGCCAGTGGTTACTGTTAATCTGTTAGTCCTTGTATCCCTCCAAGCTAGCAGTTTTCCGACCTGCCTAACACTGCCTCCATAGCATCAGCAAATTAGCATCAGCAAATATTCTTGCACCCTTTCTATTTAAGTGTATCCCATCCCTGTAAATGCAGTCTCTCCTGTTAACAAGTACAGTTCAGGCTGAAAAAAAATTCTACCCCTTAAGCCTTGCACAATCTTTCCAGGGCTGAATTGATTGACAAGGCTTTCATCATATACTCCCTCCTATCCTGCCTGTACAGAATTGCAGACACTTTCATATTCAACCCTAATTCACGGCTTTTTTTCAACAGTGACCTGTATTTTTTAAGTAATTCTGCCAGTCTCCTACTCTTAATATCATTTGTGCCAACGTGTACAACTATATCACCTTTTGTGCCTTTAAAAGATGATATCTGCTCTACAACGTCATCAACCTTTGCCCCTGGCAGACATACCCTGGTCCTGTTCCACCTATCCTTTTTACAAAGCATGTTCCCCGTTTCCCCGACCGCACATTCTGCCTTGGGGGTTGCCGTTGTGTTGCGTGATGACCAAGTGAAAACTCTGGCACTGATGTGGGCAGCTGAGAGCTTGATGGGCCCCTCAATTTAGATCCTTTGAGAGCATCCACCCTGTCCTTCAAGCTCTCATATAGGCCCATAACAACGCTGAGTTGTCGCCCGATTTTGTTACACTCCTTGCATCCCCCGCACACGCACGCACGCACGCGCGCACACACACACACACACACACACACACATCCCCCATGGCAATATCATGTCCTGTACCCAATTGCTCCAGAAACATCATGCAAGCAGTGCATTTTAAAAGGCTGTTATTCAGAGGACAACTGCCCCCCCTGTTATGCTCTGAGCCACAGCACTCCCATTAGCTTGAGCCTTTTGCTTTGCTGCTCTGGTCTGAGTCATGATTTCGATTTAATTTCAATAAAATTTCTATTTCAGTACAACCCTAAACTTGTATTCCAACACAGTTATAACGCTATATATATTTTTCAGTATGAAATATTATCTACGAGTTCCGTTTATATAACTTCCGTATCAAGTTATGTATTAATTAATTATGTTACATTTGTAATCTAATGTCGTTATATGTATTTCATTAAAAGTACAATTTAATTGACAACAAAGTTTAACAAAATTAATAGATTTTACTGATTAATTGACAATATTATATTATATACTATACTATACTGACGCCATCTAGTTCAGGATATAACGTATCATATAACAATGGCGGCAAGTTACGTACGGTAAATCTACGGACACTTAAGTATTAATTAACTTCCAAATCTCGCTGTCTCAATTCAGAATAAACTAATGATCCTGACTAGGTCTATAAGCTACTTATAGAAAATAATTTGATGTAACAATTGGTCAATAAAGCAGCTAAATATGTCTAAAAAACGTCTCGTTCAGCGGAGCTGGAACTTGTAACACGTGGATTTGATACCCTTACCAATACTTTTATGCAATTACAAGGCCGAGTAAAGAATAAAAAGAACAGATTAATCAGAAAATCACAAAATAATGCTATACTACTAAATTTAAATCAAAAGTTTTAGAAAAACAATAATTTCAAATCAATAAATAAGAAAATCCACTTAGCGGCTTTGAACACGTCTGGCTCCCACTAGCCTCATCAGCAGCAACTTCAAACATATGATCATAAATAGCTTTATGGTACTGTTTTTTCTTAATTTTGTACAACTCCTTATAAACCAATGCCTGATATCTTTTTCTCAGATCAAATATTTCTTTTCTTAGGGCTGTCAACTCAGCAGACCACCAAGAAACCTCGTGTTAACTTTCTCTTTTTCTTAGTAGCAAAATGTAAAGCATTATAAAGTTCTGTCTGTACATAAAAAACATATTCAACTGCATTTAATCCAGATAATCCTTGTGTAACAATATCTGAAAAACTGTTTGACAAGCTAAACCCAAATTTTCTCCAATTAATTCTTTTATAATTAAATCTAACATTGTCTTGCACTATAGGTTCATTTAAAGTTCCATCTACCTAACATTCCTTTAAGATTACAGGAAAACCTGTAATCTTAAAGGAATCTGCAAATGTTCCTATATATACAGTTCCTGAAGACACAAAATATCATACCCTTTCTCTATCATAACAATTTTAGCCTCATCCATAACACTTCTTGATCTCTGCCCATTTAACTGCATGATCTGTATTAACCCCCCATTAGTTAACCCTGCTATATTATTATTAGTAGAACTATTATTCATTACAAATATGCATACTGGCAATATTTAAAGCTCTAAGATACTCAAGACATTTAGAGTCTCTTATAGAATGTTCCCAGTTTTTACCCCTCCTTTTACAATTAATGCATTTAGGAGGTTGATCTTTGAGCTAACAGTCTTTAAAAATATGTCCTCCTTGTGCACAATGTCCACAACGTACAGATTTGTGTGTACAATGAACAGATGTTTAAAAAGAAGATGAACAAGGAGAAGCCATCAGGCCTGATTGTTAACGTGTTCAGGAATTTTTTATAACTGTAACAAGTGATATAATTACTGTCAAGAGAGCAGCCTGATTTAACAGAAGGTGTGGGGGAGAGGATATGCTGAACCACTTATTAAACATACATGAGTTCCTTGAGATATCCTTTTGAGTGCTTAGAAAAGAATCATTTCGATTGTGTCAGATGACTGAATATCGTGCATGAACATGCTTGTCTTTTTAATTTCAAGAAGTTTACCTTCTATTTCTTGAAAGTTATACAGTCTATATCTGAAATGATTCTCATCCATTTTCAGAAGGCTTTTTGCTTTCTTCTTGAAGGCAACTTTTAATTCTTTATTAAACCATGCATGCATTCTTGGGGAGATTCTCACTTCTTTTGAGGAACCTGCTAATATCAACCTAATTAATTTAAATTGTGTTACACAAAAAATATACTCTCTCATGATTTTAAATGAAATTCCATGATCAACAATAAGATGGCAGTGTTCCAAATAGAAAGTGCACCTATATGTTCTGGAATTTTGGAATGGGTAGGCTCTCACCATTTTATTTGTAAAATGGTGAGGGCCCACCTTGATCATGAATAATATATAAAGCTACTTAATCATGAATAATATATAATAGTAATAACTGATTAATATTCATAATCATATCTCTGAAGTTTCTTCTGGAGGACAAAAGCAAATTGAAAATAAACTATAAATCATGGCTATTTTATTTACCATTAAAACATATATTTTGATAGTCTCTATGATTGCATAGGTTTCTCTGCCTGAGTCGTAGATAGACTGAATCTGTGTACCCAGTAATAATAGGCCACGATACATTCATGTATCCTGTAATAAATAAAATTAAAAAATACAATTATTGAAAGAACAAGAGTGGGGGGCAGGGAGATGGATTACATAAAACAAGAAAAACCATCAATCGAAGAACAACATTTATGTCTAAAACTTTTCTTAATTGTTTTCAAACAGTGCAATAGCAAATAAAGAATTTTTCTTAACACAGACTAAGAGTGCACTGTATAAACAGATACAAGCCATCTCCATCTTTCAGGTAATGTTTGAACTTTCCACTATCTTCAAAATTTTCAGGACATTTTGTTTTCTTGTCCTTTGTCTTGTTTTGACCCTGCCTTGCCATTTAAAAAGAAGTCCCATGTTTAAACATTAAGTTTATTTATTATATCAACCTAATTAATTAAATTAAATCTAGTTATTTAATTAAATCTAATTTAATTAAATTAGATTAAACTAGATTTAATTTAATTAATTAGTTAATTAAATTAAATTTATTTTTATTTTTATCTATTTAATTAGATAAAACTAGATTTAATTTAATTAATTAGTTAATTAAATTAAATTTATTTTTATCTAATTAGATAAATTAGATTTGATTAAATTAATTAATTTAATTAAATCTAATTAAATTAAATCCTAATTAAATCTAGTCTACTTTTACTTACGATTTTTCTGAAATATCTTCATTTCCATAATGTTTGTTGCTTGTTCCATAATGCTTATTGTTTAGTTTTAGCTATATCTGTTCTTGTTACCTTGCTGCATATTGTTATAAACCTAGACACTATAAAACTGCTCATTTTGTTTCTTTGTTCTGCTACTTTACGATTAATTTAATTTTACATTTCTTCAATATTATTACAGTTTTGGTATTAAATATTGACATATCCTTGTTAAAATTTTTACAGACAACATTTAACTCATCAACTAATGCATTTTTATGAAAAAAATATTAATGAAAAATGTTTTGTAATAAAGGACATTATACAGTTATTCATCTAGAAATGATACACAACTACATAATGGAATTTTGAGAGAGACAGTAATATAAAACCTGTGAAACTAAATTTTAAGTTAATTTCACCTTTATCATCTTAATTAGAAAGTTCATCGATTACATATCAGTAAATCTTACTTCCTGCAATCGATCTACTTATCAAATCCACAATCAATCTACTTATCAAAAGATACTTTTCTGAATTCTATTTTGAAGCCTGTATGTTGGGAAATTAAAGAAATTTCACTAAATTTGACCCTTGATTAACATATAAAAATATTAACTTTGGAGCTTGTTATTATCAGTATTTATTAAATGCATGTAATAACTTAATTTTTAAGGCTAAACAAAAAAAACAAAAAAAAACAGTTAATTTCACAGGAAGGAAAGAAGCAAGTGTGAAACGCTAAGAGGCATATTGCTGTTTTACCCTAGTTATTTAAGATACAAGTTTATATGAATTGGTGTTTAATTCTTAAAAACATAGGCAACCTGGTTGTCACTAACATACCAAATTATCAGTTGGCACCATTAGGCTGAAATGCAATGTTATAAATGCACTTGCAACTCAAAAAAAAAAAACTAAAGCAATAGCATTAACGTCACATATCAATAGCACGAATTTAAAAATCAAATAACATAATAAACAGGGTTAATTCATTGAATAATAGAAAATTATAGGGATATAATATAAAAAAATAAATCATAAAGTACACAAACACACACACTAGAAAATTACAGGGGTATAACATAAAATAAGAAATAATAAAGTACATATATACACACTGTGTATAAATAGATCAAGGAAATACAAAAGAAAGATAACTAAAGGAATAAGATGAGGACACTCACTGAGTCTGACTCTCTTCAGCCTGATAATAGATGGGTAACTAATGAAATAAATAAAATAATTGTAATAAAAATAATTTAAATATAATCTGCTCTACAGATGACACAGTAGTAACAACAGAAAATGAAAAATGCTAGATCATTTTAATAAAATATGCAAAAGAGCAATTATCACATGGACATATCCAGAAGGAAAACAAAGATTGGTTGTTGGTTGTTAATAGAAGTTTTATGGCTCAATGGCAAAGGCTATTATACACCAAGGAAAACAAAGGAATCACTGTAAAGGAAAATTAGAATTAGAAGGAAAAATAACAGAACAAGTATAGCTCAAGAAATAGAAAAAACAAAGATGCAGCACTGAAAGCAAGTAGAAAGGAGGGGGGGGGTGCCAAATAATATAATTAGGAAAACCCAAAACAATCTGGACACTAAAGGTAAAATATATAAAATTATAGTAAGACCTATAATAATGTTTGTAACTTAGACAAAAGGTTCAACAGCAAAAATAAAACAAATAAATGAAACCACAGAAACATTACACACAAAATATCCAATAAAACATTAAAAGATACAAGTTAAAAATGAGGATATCTGGAAACAATATAAAATACAGTATTTTGTATGACAAGTGGAAAAAATACAAGTTAACAAAAATACTAAAGAACTAAAGCTCCATAGGCTAATGAAGTAGAGGAAGACCAAGAAGAAAATGGAAATATGATCTATCCTATACCCAATGCAAGTAATATGCATAATGGGTGTCCATTTTTAAAAATTACATCAACTCCAGTGACCACCTCTGAATCAGAGTTGTTTCTCATTAATGAAAAGAATTAAGATTTTTTAAAGAACAGCAATGTCAGAAGATTGCCTCCTCGCATTAGGCACATTAAGTCAAGAGAAACCACAAGAGAGAACACTAACTTCAATGATAGAGTTAACAAGGTTTTTTCTTCAGAAGGAGAGGAGAATGGGCTTCACATATGTATTAATTTAAATGATGGTAATGTAAATTTTCTTTTATAAATCATTTATTTTTTTGTGTCCTGCTATGTGTGGTGCAAGGCCTCTGTAGCTGAGTGGTTAAGAGCCAGAGTGCAGTAACACATGCTTATTGAGTAAATCGGGGTTCAAGCCCTTGACTACTAAATATGGTCAATCTGCCAACCTGCACTGGACCAGCGTGGCAGTATGGTCCAGTATGGTCCATTTCCCTCAACATGAATTGTTGAGGAGGCTTCCATCCTGCAGTGGATTGATAATGGCTCCTGCTTACCCTTTTTCTTTTTATTTATAGGAAATAATGATGTTCAATTATCATATATATAATAATTAAAAACAAAGTTCATGTTGTTCCAATACTGGAAAACAAAGTGCTGCACTGCTAACAGAAAAATATTCAGTCAGAAATATATATTTATTTTTATACTATTTGGTTTTAAACTTGATACCTAAATTTTCGGTGTAAAAAAACCCCAAAAAATCTACCTTCCATATGAAAATTGTATTTTAAAAAAAAAAAAGCTGCTAATAACAATAAAGATGATATTTTGATTACAAACATCATCTTCAATAGAGTCCATATAATTAGAGATCAAATAGTTTTGGAAATCAGTAAGGAAAACATGCAGGAGAAATATTTAAAAAGTGATACTTTCAGACCATCATAAAAAATCCAAAATATTTGATAAGTTGGCACTGCTATGGCCCCATCGATGCTGCATTACAAATTTCTGTTGTAATATGCAAACTGAAATATATAGAAAAAAAATTCATATATATACTCAACTCAATTGCACTGTAAATTGTATTAGAATTTACCTGTTGCAAATGAAGAATGTGGCCAATCCAACTCGTTTGCTATTATAAAACTGAAGTTCTTGAACAAATTCTGAAAATGGGAAGAAAAAATAAATTTAATTAATTAATTTTATAATGTTATGAATTTTATTAATTACACTAGTCTTTACACTGTTTTACTGGTGACAAGTAATCTTAACTACATTTTTAATAGAAATTTTGCGTGTTACTTGAAATTTGCTTTAAATTTATTAAGCATTTTTTACTAATAAAAAAACGAAATATTGGTGGAGGTGCTCATGGTTTAGTATGCTTTTTTACAGATTTTACAAATAGGTTATGTTTATATAAAACTACCAATTAAAATATGTAAAACAGAAATATCAAGGGCTACATTCATCTGTCAAGCACAGATAGCCACAAACCAGATTTCTTATAACACACTAGATTAAACTTTTACATTTTTGACTTCCTCAGGCAGATTATTTCAGTAGCCGTTCCTCTTTTTGGCATTCAGCAGGATTGACATTCCATCCCCCTTGGTGTTTTTTCCATTTCTTTTATATTCTAATGGAATCTTTCCCATGCTTTTCACTTAAACTACCTAAATTTTCTGTAAAATAGTTGAGATGAGGGTGCAAGAAGTGTACCTCAATACTCATTTTAAAGCCAGGCCAAGCATCTTTCAATTTGGTTCACAGATTTTTCCAACAGAGTTTAGCAGTAGCTTTTTTTTTTTTTTTTTTTTTTTTGGGTAGTTGTTGGCGCATCAGCTTCTGTGGCCATAATGCACCTCCCAAGGTTTTTGCAGTACGTTGATCCAAGCCCGAGGCAGGATTCTAACCCACGACCTTTGGGTTGCCAGGCAGGCACTTTACCCACCCAGCTAGCCCGGTCGTTAGCAGTAGCTTGCAGATTTAAGGTCCAAAAAAATCCTGCTTTGATTTTTTCATATGTATGCAAAGGGAATTTAATGCAAATATACTTGAAACAATTTCTTTCTTTATTTAGGGCTTGGATATACTGTTTCCTTAGACTAGCTTTATATGCTGAGAGGTACTCTTCATTAAATGTTTTTTGAACGTGGTGTCTGAGACTACCTTGGTGGCCACACTTTCCTTTCCCAGTGTTCACATCTTGCTCAACTATCCCACTTACACAAAAAGATGTGAACACTGGGAAAGGAAAGTGTTCACATCTTGCTCAACTATTCCACTTACACAGAAAGCAGGGCATTTTTGTGAACCAAGTTGCAGACCGAGTAAACTCCACACTAGCCAACCCAAGTATCCCCTAGTACCTAAGAAAACATGGCTGTCGAAGAGAAGGAGGTACAAGATGATTCAGTCTTGGAATTCTTTGCTGAGGAGGAATTGGACACAGGACAGTGTCCATACTTCCCCATAAAAGATAAATCCAAGACTAACAAAAGTAAGCCCTCAGCACCTCGGAAGCTGCCTGATAGACCCACCAAGCCAAAATAATGGCTAAATTCCTACAATGGAACCATTGTGGATTCCAGCAAAACAACAATGACATCAAGGCCCTCCTGCAAAAGCATGAGCCAGTTTGCTTTTGCTTACAGGAGACATACTTGAAGGCAAATGAAAACCCTTCCTCTTGTAACACTACTATCGTTCAAAAGGACAGAACTGGGGCCGGACCTGCTCATTGGGGGGTGGGTGCTATTCTTTTGGGCAGCCATACCCCATTTCAACCTATTCTGCTGTCCACCAACATAGAAGTGGTAGCAGTTCACCCTATGGTAGGGTTTTTATTAACAGTCTGTTCAGTTTATTTACCACCTTAGGCTGACATCTCCCAGAAAGACCTCGATGATCTCATTGTGCAGCTGCCTATTCCTGTCTTACTTCTGGGCGATTTCAATGGACATAACACCCTGTGGAGTAGGGCAGATGTTAATGGAAGGGGGCCGGGTCATAGAGCATATGCTCACTAACAATGACCTTTCCCTTCTAAATGTGGGAACTGATCTCTCTATATGCTCTCCCTCTCTCCTTCCTTCACTCCTTTGGGAGGTGGAGGAGAACCTCTACAGAAGTGATCACTTCCCCATGATAACCAGCCTACTTAACAGGAGACAATGTCAACCTTTTAGATTATTGTGATGGAAGATTGATCAGGCTGACAAATGCCTTTCAACATCAGGTAGACTTTAACATCAGTACAGTTAGTCAGGAGCCTATCAATGATGCAGTGATGCACATCACAGAAAAGATTGTCCATGCAGCTGCAATTACAAGTCCGAAAACATATACCCAGTTTCCACCATTTCCGAAACCTTGGTGAAATGCTGAGTGCACAGCAGCAAAAAAGGTACAAAGGCCCAAGCTCGTGGCTTGGGGGATATTCCAATGAAATCCTACCACAGTCAATCTCTTAGCCTTCAAAGCACGACACGCCAAAGCATGACATTTATTGTCAGAGCCAAAAGGAATCGTGGATCCACTTTACATCCACTATTACCCAGTCCACCAGCACTAAAGCTGTCTGGGACAAAATCCAAAAAATGAAAGGGAAATATACAACACACCCTTCATCGGATGCATTATTGCAGACCCACCCATAATAGCCTGGTTAGGTTAGGTTAACCTAACCAAACGCTTGGGAAGACCTTTTCTACCATCTCATCAACATCTTCATACTCCCCAGAGTTCCTAGTCCTGAAAGACAAACAGGAAAAGCAACCAATTAACTTCAAATCAAAAAATTCTCCTCCTTATAATGAGGCATTTACCACAGAAGGGTTAAAAACAGCTCTAACTGTTACCAAGGCAAGTGCTGTGTTTTATCATATCATACATTATGATATGATAAAACACCTCAGCAAAATCAATGGACCAACTTTCTCTCTTTCTCTCTGAGAGGGGTTAGCCCTCAATAAAGTCCCTTTCAATATATCTACTAACCTATAATTAATGCCTTGAGTACTGCGTACAGGTATGGAGGCCTCATTTTAGGAAGGATGTAGATTTACTTGAGCATGTACAGAGAAGGGCAACAAGATTGGTGAGGGGAATGAAGGCCAAGAGAGGCTTAAGTTCTGCAAATTGCAGTGGCTGGAGACTAGGCACCTGCACAGTGATCTGATTGAGGTGTATAAGGCCTTGAATGAGTTGAGCACGCTGAATTCTGATGGGATCCTTCCACTTGTTCAGATTACGAACCTAAGGGGGCATAAATTCAAATTAAGAAAAGACAGATGTAGAATAGATGTGCGGAAATTTGCCTTTAGCCAGCAGGTGGTTAATTGCTGTAACAAACTTCCATCTGTCGTTGTGGAAGTTGATAGGTTGAATAAATTTAAGGAGGAACTGGACAGGAATTTGGAGGGAATGGTGTGATTTTTTTTTTTTTTTTTTTGGCTGATGCTGCATAAGCTCATACACATGCTTTCTTGCATCACATGCCACTACTACTACTACATTTTATAATTTTGCCCTATTATATTTCAATTTGTTTTTTTTAGTTCATTACATTTTATGCTACTACTATTACTACTTTTATCTCATTATGCTTTACTTTCACCTTATACAGTAAACCCCCGCTATTCGCGGTTTCGCGTATTCGCAGTCGCTGATTTAATATAAAATGAAACCTGAAAAAATGTGAATTTTAAAGCGCCGTGAACATTTTCCGCCATAAAAAAAACATGGGCGTGGCTAAAATTATCTTTCCCGGTCAAAACAGCCCTCAGTAGGTGGGGGGGAGAAGGGTGGCAAAATCGCGAGCATGGATGTTTCTTGCTAATCCTTGTTCAGTATGTGTTATGCACTTGTCATGGAAGGTTTCGTCGTTTGCTTTTAATTTATATGCTTATAAATTGAACAAATTTATAAATTGATATGCTTACAAAAGTGATAAATTTACCATTTTGCAGTGTAAAACAGACTTTTTTGAGTGTGTTAACGGAAGAAAGTGACTTTAAGTTCTTTCTAACCCGTACAAAAATATGGCTACGAATAACAAGGGAAATGTGAAAAAATGTGATTAGTGAATAAAATTGAGTTATTAGACAAAATTTCTAATGGTGAAAGTGTCTTCTCAGTGGCAAAACATTATAAAATCAATGAGTCAACGGTACGATCAATCAAGAAATCGGAAGAAAAAATCCGCCATAGTGTCGGTGAAAACACGCTAATTGCTTCAAAAATTGCTCTGTAACTCGTGAAGTTAAATTAGAAAAAATGGAAAAGCTTTAAATCTGTGGATAGAAGACCGAACTCAAAATAAAATTCCGTTAAGTTCACTCATCATTCGTGAAAAGGCAAAACTCCTTTATCAACACTTTAACGAAACTGGTGATAGCACTGGCCGGATAAGTTTTTTTAGCTAGCAAAGACGCTAGTTTGAAAGATTTGTTTGAAATTTCTAATAAATATTACATTTAATATTAAATTGTTTCTTATTTTCATTTCGATGCCATATGCTTGCATTTCACTATGTACTGTCTATGTACATAGTCATATTATGAAGGTACATATAATACATACATAGACAAAATTTTTGACTAGTTTTTCTTATATATTTCATACTTTGGAATGGAACCCCTTTATTACTATGGGAGCCATAACTCAGTATTCGCAGCATTTCTCAGGAACGTAACCCCCGTGAATAGCGGGGGTTTACTGTATTGTATATATAATGTACTTCTAGGTTTTGCCACAGTACCAGCCTTCGCCTTTGCACGTTACTTGGGCTGTTTTGACTTACAGGTCATTCTCAGACTGCATCTTAACTTACTCAAGCTTGTTACCTCATTTCTAATCCGATGTTTTTTACACTACCTAATTCTACTATATCAACCTTTTAATATATCTAGAACATATCAAATTAATACAGACCGATGTAATGTATAATCTTTCACATAGATGGCATTAATCTGTTCTGATATTATTAATAACCTTAAGTTATCTATGATTTTAAAATTTATAAATAATTCTTCGCCTAACATGGATATATATATATATATATATATATATATATATGTATGTATACAGATAATCCCTGACTTACGAATTTCCGACCATTCATAGTTATGACAGTTTCATATATTATATTTAAAACAATTACAAAAAAATATAATTTGAGTCCTAACAATAAGTCGCACTTGCTCATGACAACGTATGACAATTACGGCATCTTTAAGCCTAGCTACTCTCATATGACTCAGTCTCTCTCTCTGTTCCTCAAAGCAAGTGAACGTGATATTATCGCTGTGTGATTCCCAGTCTTTTTATCTTGGGAACCAAATTACCTTTCAATTAATATGGCTAGTAAAACTGATTCACCGTCTCCTCTCAAGAAGAGGAGAAAGACAATAAGTTTAGAGACGAAGTTGAAAATAATAACAAAACATGAAAAAGGTAAATCGTTAATGGAACTAGCTCATGACTTCACCTTATCTCACTCAACTATATCCACCATCATGAGGGACAAAGACAGAATTCGTGAAGCAGTAAAAGCATCAGTGCCTATCAACTCAACAATAATAACGGAAAAAAGAACTGGGCATATTCATGAGATGAAAAAGTTATTAGTTGCATGGATAGAGGATCAAACTCAGAAGCATGTACCCCCGAACTTATTAGCTATTTGGGCTAAAGCAAGAAGCCTTTTTGAAATGTAAGTGTTTTGTGCAGGAAATGACTATAAAGAAACATTTGTTGCGAGTCATTGATGGTTCAATAGGATTAGAAAATGTTACAATTTGCATAATGTGAAAGTAAGTGGGGAAGCAGCTAGTGGAGATATAGAAGCTGCTGAAGCTTTTAAGGAAGAGTTTAATTGTGTCATTGAAGAGGGAGAATATTTGCCCGAGCAAATATTCAATGTGGATGAAATAAGCTCATTTTGGAAAAAAATGCCTGAACATAACAAAGAAGCTAAATTGATGTCAGGATTTAAGGTATTCAAAGGAAATGTAGCAGGATATAAGCTAAAACCATTGATGATTTTTCGTTCTGAAAATACCTGTCAGTGTTTTTTTGGCATAACAAAAACGCATGGATGAACATACCATTGTTTGAAAATCAGTACATAAATTCTTTCATCAAACAATTTATATCCCATTTAAAATTTTTTTAACGTTGGATAATGCACCAAAACATCCAGCGCACCTGGATGACATTCACCCTGATGTTCAAGTAGTGTACCTTCCACCAAACACTATATCAATTATCCAGCCATTAGATCAAGGAATTATTGCTGCATTTAAAGATTACTTTCGAAAGACGTTTTCTCAGTAGCAGTAATAGCTACTCAAATAGGGCAAACTCTGAGAGAATTCTGGAAGGCTTATAACATTTTGTATTGCATAATGAAGCAGCATGGAATGAGGTTACTAATAAATATATAGTTGCAGCGTGGAATGAGATTATTAATAAATGAATGAGCTGCATATGGAAGAATCTCATGGAAATTCATGTCCCTATGTTTGATAAGGTTAACGCTATTACCAAGATTAGTAATGAAGTTGTAGAACTTGGAAAGCAGCTGTAATTGGAAGTGAATGCAAATGATATGGAGCAGTTTGTCAAAAACAGAGAAAAATTAATTAATGATGAGCTGATTGAGCTGGAACTACAAGACGTTAGAGAAGAAAAAAAGAAAGAAAATGTAAAAGAAACAAAGAGCCTGCAAGAAAGTTTGCAGAGAAAAAGATGGCAGAGTCATTTGCCATAATTAATAAGGGAATACAAACATTGGAAGAAATGGATCCAAATGTTGAAAGATTTTCAAATGTGTAAAAACTATTAAAGATGTGCTTGCTTGTTACAGGGAGATCTACAATGAAATGATAAAGCAAAGTGTGCAGTCAACATTACACAAATTTTTCAAGACTTCCATTGTTCCTTCGCCATCATCTGCTTAAAAGTATAGTACCCCCCCCCCTTAGGAACCATACCCCTATATTACCATTGTTATTTATGACTTATGACCATTTTGACTTAGGACGGAAGTACCAGAACAGACCTTGTTGTAAGTCGGGGAGTGTGTGCGTGCGTGCGTGTGCGCGTGTGTGTGTGTGTGTGTATATATATATATATATATATATATATTTGGAAAAAAATGCCTGAACATAACAAAGAAGCTAAATTGATGTCAGGATTGATGTATATATATATATATATATATACCCACACACACACACACACACTTTTTATGCTTTTATAATTTATTGCTTATGTCATGGCATATATTTATATATTTTTTCCAGGTTACGTTGGGTACCCGCTATGGTTTTTGGTTTACCTGATAAGCTAGTATATCATTTTTTAACTTTAAAAACTCTTACCACTATTAACTTAGCTCATATGCATATATATATATATATATATATTTGTAAAAGAATAAGAGAAGTTTACCTCAAAATGACATGTAAAACCTATCGATACACACAATTATGGGGGATTTTTTGTATATCTTGGTGCAAAAGTACATTAGATTACACTAAGATACTTGGCCCAAAGTTACCATATTTATTTTCTAAAGTATTGCCTTCAAAACAACATCGTTCCGAAGTTTGCCAGGATCAATTTAAATCATAAAATTTCTGGTCGTTAAGCAGCTAGCACTTACCACATCGCGTAATATAGTTAAGCTTGCCTCAAGATCTTGGTATTCTAATAAACAAAAATACCTTTCCCAAGTTATGAAACTTCATGGAAAATTAAAAAATTATCTGCATCCTAATGATTGGTCTGTATTGAAGACCTCCATAGATCTGCAACATGAAGCACAGGCCTCAGAAATAAAAAACAGATATGTTAACAAATTGAATACATTAATGGGAGGGTCAAGACACGTTCATACGACTTCTAACACTGTTGCTAGCTTGTATTCTGAAGTATTCTATGGTCTACCACAGAATACTTCAGCTAGTTCACGAACACCACCCCCTCTTGCTCAACATTCAACGAACTGGCGTATCAACAGGTTACAAATCTTTCCTCGTATACACTATCGCAGGACCAGATTTCACTTTTATCCAAAGGATTAAATTGCAATTTACCACCTCGAAAACTACCTAAAAACAGTGCTTAATTGATATTGAATTTGGACTTCGTAATGTTCCACAAAAAAAGATTTATTTATTCGACAAGTTAACCAGGGGATGAATAATATAAAAGAAACACGACTCCCTAAATTGAATACACGTGACAGACCCTTAAAGAGGGGTAACCCACTTGCTACAATAGACAGAATTAGGGTACACGCTAAGGATAGAATACAAAAAAATACACCAACCAACAATAGTAATATCAAAAAACACTTTATTTCTGTCCCATAGGCTGAACAGTGGCACAAACAACTTAATAGATTCTTTAAAGATACCAAATTTAAAATTGTAGCCAGGCCAATACAGAAATTACACATTATACTGAACAATCGCTCAGTCCTTTCCTCGTTCGCAACACAAATAAATGACCTAATATACAACATTTCTTGCGGTGATTGCGACTCATCTTACCAGGGTTCTACGCAGTTTCCTCTGGATTTTTGTGTTAATACACGTGGCCTCAGTTCATGCTTCGCATTCAGCAGCATCAGAATTAGCCTTCCATGCCATTAATGAAAAACATACTTTTTTATTTAACGAGGCCAAAATAGTGTCCAACATAATTATACGAGACTATTAATTGCAGGAGACTATTAATCGGACTTAGAGGTTATCTCCCAACCTTTATTAAAAACATTTTATACCACCATTCGTTTCAAATTCATGTGGGGCCTACCTTCTCTTAGCCCTTTTGCCAAGGGGAAGTACCAAGGGATATATATAGTTTTCAGTTGTTTTCACAGTTATATATATTGTTCAATTTAAAGTTTTAAGTTTCTTTTTGCCATCAAAGTGAATTCCATCATAGAACAACTTTCTCCAACTGTAAGCTGTCCTCTATGTTGATGATTTCAGAACATTTTCTCAATTGTGCAACATGAGAGATATACTACTGAGCTCACACTAGAAAAAACCAATGATAATAGCAGCTTTGTTATATATAATAAGCACAACACCTTTAACTTTAATGTATTCAGCTTCATGCACTGGCATTTGAATATTTCCAAAAAAGTACATGCCAACATTATCTTATCTCAAATCATCGGAATAGCCACTATATGCAATAGCAAACAACTGATAGTTGTCAACATTAGAAACCTGTATAGCAAGCTTGTAAGCAACCAGTTTCCAGCAGCCTACTTATATTACCACATCAAAAAAGCTCTCGGTATTATCAAATATAAAAAATTGATTAACTGTACTATCGATATCAATAATATCATGGCTAACTGATATTCCATAACTGCTAGGTTTGTACATATGTATAGTCAACATTCCCAGCCTCTTTAGGATCTTACAAGCGTAGAAAACTGTACCCCTGATTGGTGGTCTATAGGAGTATTCATTTACCATTTATATATTATTTTATCTTCATATACCATACATAAACACCTGAAGGATGCTCACAGAACTATGTTCAGGGTCCTACTATGGGAATGGGTATAGCAATCCCGAACTGCCCTAGCACCAACTTTTTGTCTTCTTCAGTACTCTTTATGCTTTCCTACCACCTATATTTTTACTTCTCGTGAGCCATTAGTTTACAGAAAGCAATACCTGAAATACTTGTACAGGCGAGGAAAACACTTTCCTCGCCTGTACAAATTTCAGCAACTTTTTACCATTACTTTGCTAGCCTATTATTCTTTCTATCCTGGGACACATTCCTTCACACATTTAACCTTAAAAGGGTAACCCTACCACTAACTTTTTTACATTCGTAACAAAATTGGTTTAATTAATTTTAATTTACTACTTCGCTAATTTAATTTATTTTAATACATCTCCAAGTTGCGACGCATGGGGTAACTAGCCCAACTTATTTAATTTATTTAATTTAAAATTTTCCCAATTTCTTACACCAGGGGTCGCCAGTTTATACCATATACCACAGAGTATATGGTATAAACTGGCTAGTCGCCAGGCTACTCATTATGGTATAAACTGGCTACTCGCCAGTTTATACCATAATGAGTAGCCCACATTCAGTTTAAACTTTTTATTTCTCCACAGCAGTACAGATCACCACAACCTACACAACCCCAGTAAGTTATCCCATTTCTTGCTTTTTATTCTTGTTATTCTTTTAATCTTTACCTCCAGCCTGTCGGTCAGCCATGAAATATACACACACCTTATGATTAAAAATAAAATTAAAAAAATTTTTAACTAATTTTACCTACTTTTCACATACACCACGTGCGGCGTGTATTTCATGTCAGAAACAGAGGCTTTACCCACTTATTACTGTTTCCTCCTTTGATTTCAGTGGCTGGCCCTCGAAAAAGGCACTGAGGTCACAGGATGAACAGCACTAAGTTATTCTTATTAATTCTTATTACTTCTCATTTATCTTAGCACCCTTTCTTCACCGCGATAGCAATTTCTGTTCCATTCAGCCTTTGTTCTCATATTTAGTGTTACTAGTACCATAACGTTAAAAGAATAACATTGCCTTTCACAACTACTAACTTATGTAGCCATTATGGTCATTAGGTACTTTCTGCATATAGCAGTGTCCCAGGTCCATAAATCATTATTATTATTTTTATTTTTATTATTAATAATATCTTAAACTGTTGCTTCCTTTAAAACATATATACATATATATATATATAATATTAAAAAAATATATAGGGTACTAAGTAAACATCAATTATAGATTACCACAAAATTAAAAAGATACTGTACACCTTTTTATAATGAAATAAACATAAATTTTTTAAAAAAATAATAAGTTTAAGTAACTTAAACCCAAATTACGTGGCACCCCGGTTGAAAATCACTGGTATAAGACAATGGTCAGGCCACATCTCGAGTACTGCATAAAGGTTTTGAAGCCTCGTTTCAGAAAGGATGTAGAGCTGCTGTAAGAGATGGGCAACAAGACTGGTGATGGGAACAAAGGGGGGTGCTCTTACCAAGTAAGGCTCCAGTTTTGCAAATTGCAGCATCTGAAGACTAGGTACCTGTGAGGTGATCTGATTGAGGTGTTTAAGGCTGAAGAATCCCATCAACTTAGTGTTGATCGGATTCTTCCACTTGCTCACACCATGCCCAATAAGGTATTCAAATTAAAGAAGGATGTGCAGAATAGATGTACGAATGTTTGCCTTCGGCTAACAGGTGGTTGTTTGATTTCTGGAACAAGCTTCCATCTGTTGTTGTGGAAGTGGATAGTTTTAATAAATTTAAGGAAGAACTACGCAACTATTGGATGGGATGGATAGATGAAATGGGATTTTTTTTTATTTATTTATTTCTACTATCTAATTTGGCTGATGCTTTACAAACCTGGTTTTTTTTTGTATCATTTGTCACTATTAATACTAATTTGTTTACTATACTTTTAGCATTAGTATAGTAAACAAATTACAAACAAATATAATTGCACCTGTTTTTATTTTTAGTAAACCTAACACTACCCATGTATTTGCTTGTCATAGGACAACCTTTTCACTAATAATTTCATTTCAAAATTGGGTAATCAGATAAAAATAAGAATATAGAATTTAAAATCATTTAGGTAAAAATTATTACATTTAATACAGTTTCCTTTTCTAGAAAACATCAAAACTTCATGAAGAAATTTTGTAGTTTTGTAAAGACAGAGCCTGCTGCTACCAAAAATTCAATTTTCTGTGTACATGTACAGCAAACTGAATCGTGAAAGGGTTAAGAATGGCATATTGACATGTATATGCAAGACACTGTCAAAATCTATTTTGCTAACTCTGGAAATTTATATAAGTCAAATTCCTTACTTCTGGAATAATATTTAAGCCATTAGGAGTTATATGGAGTTCATTTTAATCCATTTTGTGCACATTAAAACTGTTTACTCAATAATAAGTTCCATGCATTCCTAGGTACTTATTTTTCACTAGATCAAAATGGGGAAAGAAAGACTTTTTGAACAGAAATTTATAAAATATTAAATGGATAATGTCAAAATGTTTTGGACAGAGAAGTAACGTAAATTCCCACCCTTTCTCACAGACATGCTCAGGTATAAAATGTTCCTTCCTTAAATGAAAAGCAGTCTTATGGAATGGGGTTCTTTTGTTGTTGTCATTCTCTTGCTCTTATGTGCGCACGCACATGCACACTAGGAGCTGTAGGGCTTAATATTACAACCCTGATTTTGAGAATACTAATGATTACTTGAAACAGAAATTTATAAAACATTAAATGAATAATGTCAAAATCCGTTTTTGCTTTTAGATACAGCATACTACTTTTTTTGAAACAATTATAATTAAGAAACAGTTACTTACACCAGTCATTTCTTGGACATTTAGCCACTGATGTGGTACATGAAAATGGGCACCAATGGAATCACCAATATAGATTAGTCCTCTCATATCAGTACCTTCACACAATTCATATTCATAAGTCATGTCTTTTTCTAGATTGAACCCCTGTAGGTATAGACAATTTAAATACTTTCAGTTCTAAACTGTTTAATAAAAATACTGAAAAATATCTCAACTAAAAGAGTCAAGTCATCAGAATACTAAATTCCATAAAAAATCAGAATTGGTAAAATTCTGCAATATCTATTATAAAATCTAATACAAAATCTACTATTAAAAATACTATTACAATGTCAATAATAGCAGAAGTAATACAAAACTTCATCAGCAACTCGCTATTCTGCAGTGTACTCGCTAGACAAAATCACCGGTTGAACAATCACTTTAATATTAGGAAACATTTGAGAAAGAATTCAATGGGAAAAAAAAGCAAAATCACTTCATTTTTTGAACATTTAGCAAAGGGAAACTAATGCTCATGTTCCCCAAGATTCAGTTCTTTTTCCCACTTTTTTACTCTTGCATACTAATATAACCTTTTTCCATTGACTGGAAATCCTATCTATAGTTTTGCTGATACAAACTGCACATTAGCAATAGTGGACTGGGTAACTGATGATGTGAAACAGATCCAAGATTCTTTCTGACTCTGACAGTGGATGTAGTATGCTTTGGCTTGTGCACGTTTAAAGGCTGTTAGACTGACAGTGAAGGATATACCCAAGCTTTGTTTTGAGTCTTTTTTGCTGCTGTGCATTCTGAATTCCATCATACTTTGGGAAAAGTTTTTGATATGGCAGATGCAGCTGCATGAACAATACTCTCTGTGATGTACGTCACTTCATTATTGATAGGCTCCTGACTGACTGTAGTGATGTCAAATTCTGCCATGTGTTGAAAGGCATTTCAGTCAGCCTGATCAATCTTCCACCACAGTAACCTAAAAGAAAGACATGGTCTTCCACTAGTTAGTGTGGTTATCAAAGGCAAGTGATTACTTCCATATGGGTTCTCCTCCACTTCACAATTAAGTGAAGAGAGGAGAGAAGGAGAGCAGATAGAAAAATCAATAGAAAATGTACAGGAGGGCACATTGAGGGTGTTAGTTCCCACATTTAGATGGGAGAGGTTACTGTCGGTGAGCATATGCTCTATGACACGTCCCCTTCCATTAATTTCAGCACTAACCCACAGGGGTCTTGTGTCCACTGAAATCCCCGAGAAGCAGGACAAGGCAAGGCTTTTCTGGGAGATCTTCAAGGTGTTTCTGCGAGATATTAGCCTCAGGTGGCAAGTAGATCAAGCAGACTGTTAATAAAAAACCCTACCATAAGGTAAACTGCTACTAAGTTAGCTTTGAAAATCAGTACAGGTTGGAATGGGATCTGGTTGCCCACAATGATGGCAACTCCTCCGTGGGCAGGACCATCCCCAGTTCTATAGTTACGTATGATTAGTAGCAGTGCTTTTTTTGGGATGGTACGCAACGGTACGGCGTACCTGCACCTTTATTAACAGTGATGTGTGACATCTGGATGCAATACACTTCGAAATTTATAATATTCCGTAATTTTTTTTCACGTTTACACATTTTCGATATCTTATTGCATATAAAAGCAAAATTGAAAATATTTGAAAATTTTATTAAGTACAATAGACAATTACAAATACTGAGCAAAACATTTATTGAGAATTCTTTAGATAATTAACAAAATTTAAAATGCTGTTTTAGTTCACTTTCCTCAGTTGGACACCTTTGTGAATCAACTGTAAGAACCCTGTTCGAGAATTAGAAAAGTGATTTTCTTTTACCCCGACAAATAATCATCTGTTGTTTTGCGAAAGTGCGTTATCCACATTTTTCCATAAATTTCCTTATCTCTGTTTACATCATCACAGTACCTGAATATCTGAATGACACCGACATTTTGGACAGTTTCAAAAAAAAAAAAAAAAAAGAAAAAGAAAAGAAAAAATTCAAATTTAAGAACTAGTGACAATACCAACAACAAGAGAAGGAAAACGAGGACTACGAAGGTATTAATTCTTCTAAACACGAACTGTTGGCATTTGTTTAGAAAATTGTCAATTAGGTTACAATTAAATGAAAGAGATGCAATTTGCGGATTTCGGGGGATACCTAATTCATAAGAAGGTTTCAGAAGAATTTAAACATTTGATGAACTCTCTGAGTACAATACCAATTTCATCAAGTGAATGTGAACTATGATTTTCACAAATAAATCTGATTGCCAGCCCAACCAGTGTTTCGTTGATGACAAAAACAGTTTCCTCACTACTGTTTCTTAAAATTATAGGCCCACCACTGACCGGCTTCGATCCAGTGAAATATGTAGAAGACCTGCGGCATGCAACTCTTTTAACATGTAACTACAGTTCTTTGACTTTACAGCTCACATGAAGCACAATTTGAAATAGAGTTAAGAGGACTTAAAAATCAAGGACATGTGGAGTGCAAGACTAAAATTCCTTAAAACTGAAATTGAGAATTTGGAGAGGCAAAAGGCTGCCCTTGCAATTCTACACAAATGGATGGCGATAGATGAGTTTAAAATGCAGACCAAATTGTGTTCAATGTGTGAAGTAGTTTACTGGACCCATATATAAATTTGAAAATATTTGCATTTGGACTTCTCTCAGTTTTTGGTTCAACGTATTTCTGCGAGCAAATATTTTTGAACATGAACTATATTAAAAATAAATCAAGAAACTATCGTCTGAACAATGCGAGCATGTTTAAAATTACGACATACCTGCATGATGTTGAGAGACTCGCTCAAGAATTTCATCAGCAAAAGTCACATTAATTTGTATCTAATTGGATGTCTATTACATTTTTTCGGTATTAATAAATAATATTTCAAAATATATATATATATTTTTTTTAATAAACACCTTCCCACTCTATTCCATTTCTTAAAAACTCTCGCCTTCCCCTCCTCCTCCCAGCTTGAGCTGAGGTGTGGCTCTTCAGATTCTCTTTTTTTTTTTTAATTAGATCAAAAATGGCTCTTCAATTAAAAAAAGGTTGCCGGCCCCTGGCATAGAGTGTTGGATGAGAACTTAATAAAAATTTGAAATATTCTACAAAAACTTTATTATGAAATTATTTTTACTTGTGTTATTATTTTTTTACTTATTTTACTGGTGCCGCCATAGCTAGGTGGGTAGGAGCGGCAGTGCGTAGCACACGTTTCTTGATTAGACCGGGGTTCGAGCCCATGACCACCAAATACGGAGGATGCGGAAAGGTCAGGAATGACCACCGCATATCCCTGGAGCAATATGGCTTTAGTAGCTAATGCTCCTAAAAACCAAAACAACAACAACATATTTTACTCACATTTTACTTATTTTTTTATATACTTGAATAATAAATTTATGCTTAATAAACTGTGTTAATATACTTAATTTGTTGTTCTTAATCTAAAAACATTACTACTAATGTAACAAAATATCAGGAGGAAAAAAAAAATTAGAGTACTTTTAATATCCTTTTAATTTTCAATTTTTCCTGATGGCAAAGAATGAGTACCGGCACCTATTTTTTTTACAAAAAAAACACTGATTAGTAGTATTATGAAAGGAAGGGTTTCATTTGCCTTTAAATATTGTTGTTTCTTGCAAGCAAAAGAAAACTGGCTCATACTTGTGCAGGAAGACCTTGATATCATCAGTATTTTGCTGGACTCCACGGCAATTCCAGTAAAATTCCATTGTAAGAATTTAGTCATTATTTTGGCTTGGTGGGTCCATCAGGTGGCTTCCAAAGTGCCGAGAGCTTACTTTTCTCAGTCTTGGATTTATCTCTTTTAAGGAAATAAGGATCCTGCGCTGTGTACATTTCTTCCTCCACAAAGAGTTCTAAGACTGTTTTGTCTGGTTCCCCTTAACATTATTTTTTCTTGAGAACTATGAGATGCTTCAGGCTTCTTATTCTTTTCTCCACCAATTGCTTTTGTTGCTGGTAGAGCATTAGGAGGTATAGATATAGGAGTGGCAGCTGATTGATCTTTCTGTGCGGGTTTTCCTTAACTTAACAAGTAGCTTGTGATGGGAGTGAATGACTGAAATGATCGGGATGGTCATTTCGGTCTGAGTTCCAATGGAACATCTCCCTACTGCCTTCTGAGGTAGCTTTGTTTGTATTTATAGGTTTCACCACTATTCTTGCCTCCTGATACAATATGTTCAGCTCTGCCTTAAGTCTTTGAATTTCCTTTTCTTCCTTCCACCTATGCCATGCTCACGAGTAAGCTCGTGAGTAAGTTGACTTACATCAACTGCTTCTCCTAAAGCAGTTGATGCAAGTGGGTTTTGTTGCTGAACATGATGTTGTTTTGTGGTCCTTTGCAGCACATGAGTGCATGCAAGGGCTCTACAACAGGCCATTTGTGACTGTCCATATTTCTGGCACTTAAAGCACCTTAGAGGATTTGAGACATATGGATGCACTGGACAGTGCATTCATATGTCCAAACTGGACATATCCAGTTTTGATATCATTAGGAGACATTAGTAAATCGAATGTTAGGATGATGTTTCTCGTGGGAATAAGTTTCCCATCCCTACACATGAATATTCATTTTGTAGCTGTCACTCCTGGCTGTTTGTTGTTGTGGTGTTTAGTGGCGCATCGACAACGGAGATCATAGTGCGCCATCACTCCTGGCAGCTTTAATTCAGAACAGATTTCCTCTTCATACACTTCTATGAGATCCCATTTGGCAATGACACCATGAGATGAGTTGAGTGTCTTATGGGGGGTTCTGTGATAGGCCCAATAGATGTGGCCCGGAGGAGTTGTTCTGAATGTCTGTCACTTCTGGTCTCCACAAGTATGTCGCCTGAGTGAAGCCAATTTTACAGATTTAGGAGCCTGCCACCCCTCTGGATAAAAAAGGGTGAAATTTTTCTTAAGGGCTTCTCACTAGTGGGGTGAATTAACAGGAATCGAGGTGTTGGACCTGATATTTCTTCAGTTGTTTGTCTTTTTACCGAAATGATTCTTTGTCATTGTCCAAGTTTTCTGATAGGGGCCATGTTGGGTGCCCCGGAAGAAAGAACATTATCACAATTCATAGTGTTTTTGTTTCTGGTTCAATGCCCGGGTTTCCCACCCACCACAGAGCCCAAATGGGACACCCACTACCCAGCAAGCAATACATGTGCTCAGGAGTGAGACACCAGGACTACCCAGACACAATATCTGCACTGCGGCCAGCTTGAATCCTGTTCCTTGGATCTTTGCAGGAGAACCCACTAGCTAGCTGACTGATGATCTGTGGAAATTTCCGAATTTCCACGGGTCACATCACAAGGCAAACATGCTGGATTCCTATGATGTTAGCCTGTAACCTAGGCTGTAAGCATTGGATCCCAGTGATGATAATCTGGAGAACCAGCAGAATCACTGGGAGGTCCCTAACCATGTACAGGTGCTCATGTCAAGGGGTTTTTGTCTAGAAATCAGTGTTATTAAAGATGAGCACAGGAGCAGGAAATTATTTTTGTGAGAAATACGAACAAAAGACTCGAGTTTTAGAAGGACTGAAGTTAAACAAGTTTTCTTCACTCCACTGACCAATTACCAGGATATTAGCATTTAAGGAATTGGGAGTGAATAGTCAAAAAGTTGAAATTGTCTGAAGCTGTCTATGTGCAACAAGGTTTCTCAAACAGGAAGGTGGAATGTAGTGTGTTTCATCAGCAAAACTATGCACAGGTTTTCCACTCAGTGGAAGGTCATTACCATATAAAAGGAGTGGAAGAAAGAAAGAAATGAACCTGGGAATACCAGTATTTGTAGAGAAGTTGGAAATCAGAGAGCCATCTCCCCACAGTAAGCAGCCCATTATATCGGGAGAGTAATTTTGCATATAGGTCTAAAGCAGTGCTGAAAATGTGTGTTTTGAAGAATGGGGATAAAGGAAGCAATGCAACTTGTAAAATTTGTTTTAAAGCTGGGAAAAGTAGCCCTGTGGTTTGAAAATTTCATGAATAAGTACTGAAGCCATTTCAAATCCATAATAACTTGGTAGAGAGAAGGGTTTCAGACCTACTGAAAAGAAGTGGTGTAGATACTACATGTATCCTGTTCTGATCCTGTTCTATTTCAAGAACAGGATCTGGAGAATTTTATAAGTACAATGGAACTGGACTTAGATCTTATGATGAAAATTCTGATTTAATGTTAGCTTTTGAATTAATGATCTTGTCAATTACTATGCTTCAAAAAGAATTCATTTCATATAGGACATTGCTAACTATTTTTATATTACTTTGTATTTCAATAGTAGATTTTACTAGTGGTAAACTCTGAATGGTTTTGAAACCTGATCTATTCAGTCATTATTATTACAATGAGTTCCTCATATGTGGATTCTGCTATTGTGGCCTTTCTGAGGAATTAACTCCTGCAATTGAAGAGACCACCTTGTACCAGTTTTATTTTTGTAAGAAGCCTATAGTGAACTTTGCACAGATTGTTAGAGATTGTTAGGACTATGTTTATCATTTTGTCTTCATTCATATTTAAACCAGAAGCAACTGCAAAAAATATTCTCGCCTTTGACATTATGAATTTCTTTAAAATCTATGATACCAGTCAGTTGTGAAGTTTATGTGACTTGAGACAGATTATGATTGTTATTAACATAACAATCATAATTTTCATTTTCTAAAATAATGAGGTACTGCAAGAATTGCACAATCTTTTCCTGCACCCTTTTCTATACTTTTCTACACACTACGTTACACTTTTTCTATACTGCACTCTTTTCCACGGCACCTCCGTAGCCAGGTGGGAAGGAGCAGCAGTGCGTAGCACACGCTTCTTGATTAGACCGGGGTTCGAGCCCATCACCACCAAATACGGAGGATGTGGAAAGGTCAGGGAATGACCACCGCATATCCCAGAGCAATATGGCCTTAGTTGCTAATGCTCCTAAAAACCAAATAACAAACAAACAAACTCTTTTCCACAGTCTGTCAAGATGCAGAATATGGAAAATAAAAATGTATTCGGCTGCATGATATGATGTATGCTATTACTGATCCAGGTGCCTCCATAGCCAGGTGGGCAGGAGCAGCAATGCGTAGCATATACTTCTTAATTAGACTGGGGGGGTCACGCCTGTGACCACCAAATACGGAGGATGCAGAAAGGTCAGGGATTGACCACCGCATATCCCCGGAGCAATATAGCCTTAGTTGCTAATGCTCCTAAAAACCAAATAACAAACAAACAAACTCTTTTCCACAGTCTGTCAAGATGCAGAATATGGAAAATAAAAATGTATTCGGCTGCATGATATGATGTATGCTATTACTGATCCAGGTGCCTCCATAGCCAGGTGGGCAGGAGCAGCAGTGCGTAGCATATGCTTCTTAATTAGACTGGGGGGTCACGCCTGTGACCACCAAATACGGAGGATGCAGAAAGGTCAGGGATTGACCACCGCATATCCCCAGAGCAATATGGCCTTAGTTGCTAATGCTCCTAAAAAATTAAAAAAAAAAAAAAAACAACAACATTACTGATCCATGAAATGTATTATTTTTTTTATTTGTCTTTCAGAATATGGTGTGCATCTTATTTAGAGGCATATGGTATCTGGATAGATAAAGTAAGAATAGTACACTGAAGGATATTCTTGAAGCCCACAATAAACTTCATTCGTAAAGATTGTTAAGACTATGTTTAACTCTTCTTTATGTTTAAACCAGAAGCAACTGCAAAAACTATTTTTATCTTCAAAATTATGAATTTCTTGAAAATGAAAATCTAGAATTGCAATTAACCAAGTTCATGCAAGAATTTATATCTATGGACATTCAAAAAAATTCAAGGAGGGACCAAGAAAATCTATCTAAGTCCCCTTAATGTTATTTAAATTTGTTGGGCATTTATTTCCACCAAAATGTTCTTATGCTAAGATAAATGTATTTGGCAAAAATCCAGTGGCATAGCCAGGATATTTTGTCTAATAATAATAATATTATTATTAGCCATATGGTGCAAGGAAGCCTGAGGCTTTTGCTGCACCGGGAAAAAAAAAAAAAATATATCTGAGTTATCCTGAGACAGTTATTGTTATTTGTTATTATTTTTTTTTTTTTAGGAGCATTAGCAACTAAGGCCATATTGCTCTGGGGATATGCGGTGGTCATTCCCCTGACCTTTCCGCATCCTCTGTATTTGGTGGTCACGGGCTCAAACCCCAGTCTAATCAAGAAGCGTGTGCTACGCACTGCTGCTGCTCCTGCCCACCTGGCTACGGAGGCGCCTACCCTGAGAGAGAGAGAAAGACAGACAGACAGACAGAGAATAAGAGTCAGAAGTAGAAGGGAATTACCAAGAAAGAGAAGAATGATGACATCCAGGCTCACGACCCTGGGTGTGCCAAGCCCATGCTCACCAGATTAGAGACCCTGGGATTAAATTCTGACACACACGGATAGTATGCTCTAATGATTAGAAGACCTGTGGCATCATCTTCATAATGATTACCAAATATACAGTAATCCCTCAATTAGTGTGCTTAATGCATCTTGCAAAAGTACCGCACTAATCAAAAGTGCATTAATTGAACTTGATAACCTATGGAAAATAATGTAATTGGTTAAGTGACTTTTTTTATTTATTCTCGAAAATATACAGTACTGTATTTTTTAAAAATTTTTTCAACAAATTACAATTATAAAGCACAATAAAAATTAAACAAAATTAAAAGTTAAAGAAAAATATTTTATTTTTTTTTAAAAAAAATTAGTAAGTGTAGTTTGATGTGTATTCTTCCTCTTCCTCTTATTGCACATCTATCGATAAGTAATTAAAGCTTTTTCCACTTTTTAACAAATTTGACTGCTACATTCTACATAAGGGTCAGCATCTAAGCATTGCTACTTAAAAACTTCAATAGTGTGAAAAATCTCATCAAACTCCCTTTGAGTGACCTCTTTCTTGTGGGTAGGAGTAGCATCACCTTGACAATCATGGGCAGCTTTGTACGCCTGTTGAGTATCTAAATTTCGAAGATCACTATTGCTCAGATTTTGGAATGGAATTCAATTAATTCTTGAACATTTTGGTTGTCTAACTCTTAAAATCAAGGTCCTTTCCAATGTGAGTTATTTCTTCAACAACGCCTTCCATTTCTTTTGGAAAGCGTTTAAATTGATTTGCAGTGAGGAAGAAGTTACTTTCACATGGCCCTCATATTGATTGATGTAAGTTCAAGCCATGACTGATGAATGTTTTCAATGGCATCTTTGATGCTATACTTTTTCCAGAATTCTATCAATGAAATTGCATTCTCTTCAGATGTTGCTTGAATTTCCTGTTTAAAAGTCCTTCTCAGGTAGTGAGCTTTAAAAGTTGTGATAGGCCCTTGATCCATTGGTTGCAGCAAGGAAGTTGTATTAGGTATTAATATATCACTTTGATATTTTCACACAAGGAATCAAGAGCAATAGGATGGCCAGGAGCATTGTCCAAAATTGATAAAGCTATAAAATCACAATTATTTTTTCTGCAATAATTTTCAACTGTTGGACAAAAATAGTCTGTGAACCATTCTTCAAATAGAGTTATCCATTCGCATATCACTTTAGTTATCCACACTTTCTTGTTAGATCACCAAATTACAGGGAGCAATTCTAATTCTTGATTTAAAGCTTTAAGAGCCCTTGAATTCTGTGCCCAATAAATGAGCAAGCATGGGCTTTAATTTTAAATCTACCTCAGCATTACCCCCTAATAAAAGTGTAAGACTACCTTTGGCAACTTTATAACCAGGTTGAGATTTTTCTGTTTTAGCCAAGAGAGCCTTAAAAGGCATGCACTTCCAGAACAATCTGGTTTCATTGACATTAAATATTTGTTGATCAGTATAACCTCCTTCCACAATTTCCTTCAAAATGTCTGGATATTTTTGAGCTGCCTCTTTATCTGCACTTTCAGCTTCACCTGTGATTTGAACATTATGCAAGCTGTTTTTTTTTTTTTAAACCTCAAGCTATCCAGAATCTTCTGTGGCCTTTTCTTTCAAAGACAAGAAGAAACTTAATGCGTTTGATTTAATAATATTGGTACTTAGCAGGATTCATTTTTGGCTATAATCTTCAATCCAAATAGACAACAGTCACTCCATTTCAATCATTACAAGGCTTCTACTTCAAGTTGTTTACATACATTCAGAACTTGAAGCAACCTTACCTTTTTCTTTGTACTCATCTGCTTTGCTCAAAATTGCTTGCATTGTTGATTCACCCATCCAATGGTCCCATCATATTTTTACTCTACTATCACCGTGTTTGTGCTTTTTTTATTATTTCTAGTTTTTTTTTCTAAGGAAATAACTTTTCTACTCTTCTTTATATGATCACTTTTCACTTCACAATTTCTTTTGCTCGTAGCTGAGGGTAAATTACGTATTAGCTAAACTTTAAGAAAAACAAAAAACAAAAAAAAAAAAAAAATATGTACATGTACTATTAGCAGTTGATACGGTTGTCTGGCGTTATGGTTGTCTGCTAAATTAACTTAGCAGACAACCATACACACAAAAGAAAACTCACAGTTTACAAAGAGAATATTTTTTCAGATTTCAGTTATATGAAATTAAAGCGGTGACTAAATTAATGCTTGAAAAAAAAAAAACGGATGCAGAAGCTAAAGCAGTGATTAAATAAATGCTTGAAAAATATGGACTCACATTATAGTTACGGCATTAATCGAATTTTTGTATCGCATTAATTGATTTTTGGTATCAAAAAAATTTAGTGCATTAATCAAACGTGCATTAATTGAGGAATTACTGTATTGTGAAATATTGCCCTTCAGACCCATGATGCCACGAGACATTTCTGAATACCTTCTTTCTTCATTTAAATTTAGCAACTTAGGTGACTACAGAAGTTTTATTTTATAGGCTACACTAGATTCTCCAGAATTTCTGTTACATTTCACACAGTCTGAAACATGTTCAATCTGATTTTTATTTACTTTTAAGAATTTGTTTGAAGAACTAACAATAACAATCGACCTAATCACACACCATGTAGCTATTAAACAACAGTACAAATAAATAGCAAGGAATTTGTATCAGATACAAATAAACAAAAATTTTGTAAATAAACAGTATATTACCTTGCTAAATGTTTTTTGCATCTGCAATGAAAATTGTGTTATTGTTGTTTGGCCATTTCTTAGCTAATTCAGCAACAAATAGCCAAACAACAATAACACATCCTTTTTTTACTACACATTAGCAAACTACCATTTTTTTACTACCCTTTTTACTTTACATAAACTGTGCAGCATTTAACACGTGTATTAGTATTAGCCATATGGTACAAGGAAGCCCCAGGCTTTTGCTGCAATGGCCAAAAAATAATAATAAATAAAAATAAAATAAAATAAACTACCTATGTAACTCCCTCCTTATCTGGATGCCTACTATCCAAGTGACCTTTGAATTTCATCAAGCTGTCTGCCTCAACTACCCATGCAGTCAACTTATTTCTGTAATTAAAAGCTCTCTGGTTAAGAAAATTTATCCTTTTATTTTACTATTCCCTCTCAGAGCTTATAGACCTAAGCCAGCTTCCTTCTAAGGTGCCTAGTATTTGAAGTCCTTCCCCATAAGGATGCCCTATGACTTAACAAGCATGTTGCCTGTCTTTGGATCCTGGATCCTTTCAAAGAGCCGAGTCTTTTTTGGGTACAGTCTCCGTACCTGGGTGCAGTATTCCAAGTGCAGCCTTACAGCTGCCTTGTACAACGGGATGATGACTTCCTTATTAAATGGAAGTAAAAGAGAGATGACAATGTTTTTCAAGTACACTGGATTCCAGTTATTTGGGCCAAATCATAAGAATAGAACCTAATCAAAATAATAGCCAGGGTTTTCTTCGCTTAATTGGGACAACATGCCGTTTAACTGGGGGGGAGACCTCAGCACTCAAGACCCTATGATTGTCTCCGACCATGCCACGTGGCCTGGTCAGATTTCTTGAGGTCAAAACCATAAAACAATAAAAACAATTAGCAGTTTCTGGTTTATTGGGCTGTTAGTGCAATCTATTATAAACAGACAGTAAACTCGATCTTATTGAATTTGCAATAATTCAATAAGATTTGCAATATTTGCAATAACCGACAACATGAATTCCGTGGTTTTTACATAATTATAGTGAAATGCATTGCTCCTTCCATGAAATCTTCAATCATATAAAAACACAAATTTTCAAAATCTTCTTTTTTCATTCCTATATTTTAAGCTTCATAACTTGTTACGCCGTTCTCACTTGTACATATCGTGTTAGTTGCAATTTGTGCGTGCTATGTTCTTTATTATTGATTGCTTATCTTTTGTATTGTTTTAAATTTTAAATGCCTCCCCAAAATGTCAGTGAACAGAAATATCGACTAGTTAAGCTATGTATGTAAGCATAAATTTATTTTTATTTTGCTAACTTGTGGAAAATATTCTTCAATTTTCACGTACCATTTAATTTTTTAATTGGTAAGGTAATAAAGTGTAAATTTGTGCTTAATATATCTTTACTTTTATAGCCTGTGGATAATATTCCTCTTATTTTCGCTTATTAGAATCACTGTTTAATAGAATTAAAATTCAATTCACAAATGTGATCACAATGACCAGCAATTACTACATATCACATAGTGAACGTACTTTACTATGGTAAGTCCATCGTGACGTGATTTGATCTTACAGAGAATCATCGTAAAGTGGGGGCCCACTGTATTTTTAACTATTTACATGAAACTTTGCATAATTGGGCAGCTGCTTAATTGGACCAAAATGCACTAGTCCTGATGTGTTCCAAATAACCAAAATTTACTGTATAATTAAAATTGAAGTTGTTTATAAGTTGTATGTAAGATCACTACTTATAGATTAACAAAATGTATAAGGGGGTGTGGCCAGGGCTGGCCCGACAATATAATCAAATTTTGAGGGCGCCAAATCTAAATCACAAAGTTCTGAAAATTATCTTAATTCTGCTGTATTTGAAGCTACCAAAAATCAGTAAAGACATTCGAATGGTAATGGGCGAAGACGTTCTACATATAGTTTGGAAACATAGGCTTACTAAAAATATATATTGAGTTCTTTCAGTATATATCAATTAACTTAATAGGAGGATGTCCCCTGTTTGCTGATGCTTGCCACCCACTCCCCTCATTGCTCGCTGTGTATTCATTCCAAACAATTACATTTAGATTGGTTTAATGGAAATGTTTTATGATTTTTACGTTTTATGATTTTTGATTTTTATTTTATGATACACTGTTTTAATTAGAAATTAACAACATTTATATGTTTAAGACCTATAATTCAGCTTTTTATTAAAAATAACATTATAAATTACTTGATTTTCCCCTGTGCATTATAATTTCATGAATATAATTTATGAGGAATTTATATTTGGTTTTTAAACAAATAAACTGCATGACTCGATAAAAAATAAACTTAAGAGGAATGAAAATTACCGGAGATTAAATTATCTGAGGTAGAGCATTCAAATAACAGTGGGAAAAATAGGTTTCCAATCTTATTTGTAATAATAAATAAGTAGCATCCAATTTATTTGCATTTAATCCATAACTTTCTTCTTTTTCGGGAAAGTTTTAATCTTATTTTTAATGTAACCCTCAATGTCACCACACTGAAATTGCCGAGGTAAATGATACAAGTAATCATAACATTCGATTTACATTTTCAAAACAATTTGAACACTGAAACTCATCATTGGCAAAGAGTATTAGAAAGACTATTTGCAATAGTCGAATTTCTCGGACACCTGTGTCTTGCATTTAGGGGTGTTCATCGGACAGATTCTATGACAGCAATAATGGGAATTATATACAATTAGTAGAGCTGCTGGCAAAATTTGATCCTGTCATGGCAGATCTTTTGCAAAGAATAAAATCAAATGAACTCCATAACCACTATTTAGGGGGAACTGTTCAGAATGAAGTAATACAGCTAACATCCCTGCAGTGTGAAATAAGATATTAGAAAATTTAAAGCAGGCAAAGTATTATTTGATAGTTGTTGATTGTACTCCAGCCATAAGCAAAGTTGAAAAGATGTCAATAGTAATACATTTTCTCAATATCAATCAAGGGAGCAGAAATTTGTGAGCATTTTCTGAATTTCGTTCCGGTCGAGAAAACAACTGCATCAGAACTTACCGAGGCTATTTTTATGGAACTTGAAAAGTCCAGTATTTCCATCAGTAATATGTGCAGTCAAGGATACGACAATGCTTCAAAGATGAAAGGCAGACATTTGGGTGTTCAAAAAAGGATACTTGAGGTAAATAATCAAGCATTTTTTGTTCCTTGCCATACTCACTCTTTGAATCTTGTCATCAATGATGCTGCTAAATGATCTCACATCACTTTATCATTTTTTAGAGTAATACAGGCTATCTATGTTTTTATGAATGGATCTATAATTAAAAATATTACTAAATTAATAGTAAAACTATTGAGTGAAACTAGATGGGAAAGTACAATAGAGGCAATAAAACCTTACAGGTTTCATTTTGGCGAAATTTATGATTCCCTTTATGAGAATCGGCGTTTGATCCATTTATCCGCCATGAAGTGGAAACATTAGCAAATAAAATGAAAGATTTCCATTTTATTTGCTGTATTGTTGTTTGGTATAATATTTTAAAGATGATAAACATAGCCAAGTTGTATTCATAGCAAGTATTCACAGTAAGAAAAAAATTTTGATTTTGCAAGTTTTTGATATATTAAAAACAACGCTAGAAAGCCTCAAGAAATGTCGGTCTGACATTGTATTAGATGAAATTTTAGAAGAGGTCAAAAAAATTGCCATGGATGTGGAAGTCCAGGCATTTTTCCCATAAAGAATCATATTCGTCCCCAAAAAACTTTCAAATCTGTTGCTGATGAATCCCTAATAGATTTGAAGACACAATTTAAGGTAGATTTTTTTTCTGTATCTATGATGTAGTGATTGTGCCCATAGAGGAAAGAGTTATGCAATTGCATAACCACAATAATATTCAATTTTCTATACGACGTGAATAACATTAAAAACCTTTCCAAAGATGAACTTTTAAGAAAATACTTGGATTTACAAGAAGCACTGACAAACTCAAATGACATCAATGAGAGTGACTTGGATGGCTCAGGAATGTTTCAGGAAATAACAGCACTTTCTCCTTTAATAAAATCGGACTGGACACCCTTAGATGTATTGCAATTTATTTTACCAAATGATTTTGCTCCCAATATGGCAGTTGCATTAAGAATTATGTTAATTCTCCCATAAACTGTAGCATCTTGTGAAAGAAGTTTCTCTAAATTGAAAATTATGAAAAAAAATATTTGAGATCAACTGTCTCAAGAACAACTCACTGGACTGGAAGCTATCTCCATAGAGCATGATATTTTAAAAAAAGATCAGAATTGAAGACCTACTTCATGATTTTGCCTCTGTAAAAACTCGAAAACAGCAATTCTTGTAAACAGTTGTGTGACTTTTACATTAAATTTAATGTAAATATATTTCAATTTTTGCTCAACTTTTTATCTTTTGTGACATTTAATCTTATTATTCTGTGTATTAGAAAATGGTTATATCAAGCATTTTAATTATTACTTACATGAAAATTCAACACAAATTTAAAGAAGGTTTACATCAATGAAAATGTATAAAAATTTATGTAAACTTCATATTAAATTTTCTGTAAATATATTTGTTCTTTTACTTTCACATGTATTTTTAATAAAATTATTATAAAATTACGTATAATAAAGTAAATAATAATTTATTCAATCTACCCATCCACCCCTAAGTTAAGATGAGGTTAAGGGAACGTTTCACCTCTGTTAATCCTACCTCAAAGTGTTCCCCTAACTTTAAAATAACTAAACTAAACTAACCTTAACATAACCTTAATATAACTTAACTTAACTCAATGCAACCTATAAAGAAGAATATATAACTGCTTAACCGAAAACCTTTGGGATTGATTCGGTCTCTCAATTCTGTATTCATCTGGTTATTTAAATATATTTTTCAAAATGGTATTATAGTACATTTTTCACTTTTTTATAATTTCTCTAAAACATTTATCCCCCCCCCCCCATGTAAAACAATCATTTATTCCATTTCTGTAAAACTTTATTATTTTTTGTGAATTAAATAAGAATGTCTCATCATCCCTTTGGCATGGCTTGCAAGAAAATTTTACTGGTGAGGGCACCCAAAAGGCTCCGTGCTTGGGGCACCAAAATATCTTGGGCTGGGCCTGGGTGTGGCCATCAACTAGTAAACAGATTCACTGGAACGTAAAATATGGTTGACAGAAGGCATTATTTGGATTCATTGTAAGTATATAACTTTGTACAGCTTAAAAATATATAAATCATTATAGAGTAAAATGATGACTGTCTTGTCCAGCATGTTCAGAATTAAGAGAACTGCACTTTGTGAATATCTATGAAACAAATTCTTCTCGGCCATCAAAATTAAATATACAGAACTTTTTGTGGTATTAGAAGCAGAATAACATATATGGCAATTATAATTATATATGCAGATATTATACACACTTACATGAATGCCGTTACAGTTGGAGTCAAACAAGACATCACCATCAATAGGACTATAAAAAAAATGACACACACACACACACACACACACACACACACACACACACACACACACACACACACACACACACACACACACAAATTAATAAAAAAGTTCTTATGCATAAAAATAATTTATGAAATTTAATATTTAAAATCTACATGTTATTTGTTATAAACATGCAAATTAATATATTGTTTCTAGAAAATATCACAAAATCTAAAAACTTGGGACATTCATATGTATAATACCTTATAATAGCACATGTAACAGTATTACATGACTCTACTGTTGATATGAATAATACACTGCTTTCACTGAAATTGCCCCACCTAAAAGGTGTGCTTGCTTTGAGCTCAAAATATGGGGGGGGGGTTAATAAAAGATTTGTATTCACCCATAAATAGTTGTGATAGAAGGCTGAAACAAATGCCATGTATTACAATTTTTAAACTTAGTCACCAGACAAAATGACACATTTTTGCCACTTCTCAATACACTTCAGCAGCTGACTGTCTTTCATACCACAACCTGGCAGCAGCAGTAAAGTATTTTCCACAAAGAAAGGACTTCGGGGCAGGAACAAGGAAGAAATCTGAGGGTGCAAGGTCAGGGGAATAAGCAGGATTCAGCAATATTTCAGTTTTTCCTGGCACATCAACAATATTTCATGTGCAGATTGTGCCTTTTCCTCCTTCTGGTAAAAGGTCAGAGATGATGATCTCTACAGACCCTACTCTAGTTTGGAGCTCTGCAGCTAGTTCTTTTATGCTAGTATGGTGATCTTCCAGGATTAATGCCTCAATCCTGAAGAAATTCCAGGATGCTGGAAATCCTGGAATTTCTTCATCATGCACTGAAGTTCTTCTGCATTTGACTTGTTTATAGCAACATGCAATAACATTGTAACCCGAGTAGTCTTCTCCATACCAAGGGTAGGCTTCCTCAACATGGGCACAGAAAGGAATGGTTTTACAATATTAGAAATCTGACAGATAATAACAAATCTGTTTCTTACTATTGGTCAATGAGTCCAACAATCCTCCAGTTCTCATGCCACCAGGACACTGACAACTTGACCAACTACCTTCCTTTACTCATTGTTCCTACAGTATCCAACCATCTGAGCATCAAGACAGTGATTTATCATGTTGACTATTTGGCTTCTGACAATGCAATGCAATGATCTAACCCCTTTCAAATTTCATTAGCTTTACATGTGCTAAAGGCATCTGACCACTCTTAGATGGTCATTTGCTCATTGTTTGCCTGCTAATTTATTTGTGCTTTTACAGCAGCTTCAGATACTTAATCAGTGTAGTAACACATTCTACTGTGTGTTAAATTCTAATGATTAGCTTAACCTGCTAATCATTGATTTCACGCACATCATGGTGCTTCCGTAGCCAGGTGGGTAGGAGCAGCAGTGCGTAGCACACACACTTCTTGATTAGATTAGACCGGGGTTCGAGACCGGGCCCACCAAATACGGAGGATGCGGAAAGGTCAGGGAATGACCACTGCATATCCCAGGAGCAATATGGCCTTAGTTGCTAATGCTCCTAAAAACCAAATAACAAACAAACAAACACGCACATCACAGTTATGCATCCGAATTTTCAGGTAAATCCATTCTTTCTGTCTAAATGGAGAAATTTCAAGAATAATAATGAAGATAAATAATTACATACCAGTCAAATATGACTTGATGGCACAACTAAGGAAAAATGAATGCTTAACTCCTTTATCAATGCAAATGTAAACTCATGCTATTCATGTGTGGGCCAGCTGACCGTTGAATTTCTTGGTACATACATAAATTTATGCTTTCATGTTCATTGCAAACAGTGCCCATTTAAGTAATGAACTGTTTTGAAATCTTTTGAATGTCACGTGGCCAACAGTTGGTCGTAATTTAAAGTACATGAAACAGTCAAGGTTTTCTCAAACTGACAAACAGTTTGTTGAATTACAAGTTTCAACCTACAGATTGAATTTTCATTTATATAAATATGTATTTCATATATATAAATGCAGAGTAACAGTTGGCAAAATTTGATGTTTGTGCATCAAATTTTGCCAATGCTTTAGGGAAATATAATTTTGAAACATTGGAAATAATGCATTAAAGCTTACAGAGAGAATTTTTGATCCCACAATACTCATCATGCTTTAAGAATATACAGATAAAGGAATCATTAGCATTAGCAACGTGTTAATGGTAATGATCAGTTGAGGCATTTGATGCAAGAAAAAAAGCTTATAAAGCATCAGCCAAAAAAATAAAATAAAAATCTTGCTATTTCACCCATCCGGTCACTCCAAATGTTTGTCTAGTTCAGCCTTAAATTTATTTAAGCTATCAACTTCCACAACAACAGATGAAAGTCTGTTCCAGCAATCAACTACCCATTGGCTAAAGGCAAACTTCAGCATACCTATTCTACAATTGTCTTTCTCAATTTGAATCTATGCCCCTTCAGGTTCTTAATCTGAGTAAGTGAAAGTATCCCATCAGCATTGAGCCTTCTCGAATCATTCAAGGATAAAGGTGTTCTCTTACCAGGAGAAGCTTAAATTCTGTAAGTTGCAGCATCTGGAGACTAGGCACTTGCGAAATGATCTGATAGAGGTGGTATAACTGGATAGAATCCATCTGCCCCAGGTGCCTTTATAATGTGATCTGATTGAGGAGGTATAACTGGATAGAATCCATCTGCCCCAGGAGCCTTTTTTATGTTTAACTTCAACAGAAAGGAATGCTTTCCGTTATTACAAAATCATTTAGCTCCGTGATAGAGTTTTAGTAAACTTCTGTCCTTCCCTTCCTTACAGAACTCTTCATGTGTAAATGTAGAGGCAAAATACTCATTCAGTTTGTCAGCTATATGAGCAGGATCATCAACAGTTGAATCACCAGCATCAATTGGACCAATCTGATTCATCCCCTTCCTTCTGGAGTTTACATAAGTAAAGAAGTCTTTGTTGTTTTTCTTTGCATCCTTTGCCAAGTATTTGTTGTAATCAGCCTTCACTATCCTAACCCACTTTGTGACTTGATTACAGTCTAGTTTATATCTGCCCTAGGCTTCTTGTGTCTCCTGATAATTTATATGCATCCCATGCATTTTTCTTCTCTGCCACGATAGTCATTAGTTCATCTGACGTCCATTCAAGCCTAAATCAAGAACAGTATTTCTTAGTTGGTATGAAAAGCCTAATAGCTTCCAAGATTAATTCCTTGAAGGCTTCCCACTTAGAATTCATTGTTTTTAACCACATCAGTTGATCCCACTGTACAGAATTCAAAAACTGCCTGAGACCACTGCAGTCACCTTTACAAAAACAAAACAAAAAAACCCTATCCCTTGTGGTAGTTACATCTTTAAGGAAATCCCACATCAGTACACTGTGATCACTGTCACCTAGTGGTTCCTTTATCTGCAAATTACTGCTGATAATCAGATTGAGAGTATTACTCCCTCTGGTTGCCCTTCAAACATGTTGCTGTAGAAAACAATCCTCCAATAAACAAAACCCACAAAAGTCTTGCTAGCATGCGAGTGACTGACAAGTTCCAGTCAATATCTTGAAATTTAAAATCACCCATTACAAGACATTTTGATTTATCGACCAACTCTTATTTCTCTGCACAATTGTTCGTTGTACTCATCAGAGTCGTTAGGCCTCTAACACACTCCTACTTTCATTTTTCCCTTTCCCAGTGCTTATGTCACACCAAACTGACTCAACATTGCACTGTCCATCTATGTCAACTGAATGCACTTCCTTAGATTTTGTGTGTTTCTTAATTAACAGCATAACCTCTCCTCCCTTCCTACCCTATCTATCCTTTCTGTACGCATTGTACTCCCCAAATTCCAATTCTGCACTCTGCTTATATCTGTGACACCGTGGCTCTGATATCCCAACAATATCTGCCTTTGATGCCTTGATCAGCACTTCAAATTCATCAAATTTATTTACTATACTTCTAGCATTGGTGTACATGCAAGTATACATGCACCTATTCTTACTCGTGGTTACCCTAACACAACCCATGTATTTACTTGCTCCATGATGACTCCCAGCAGCTCTTGAAATTCCCAGCAACTAGCGCTCCAGGCTGCTTCTCATTACAATAGAAGCAGTGCAAGAATCACTTTTGCCTCTGCCTGTGGCTACTGTTAATCTTTTAGTCTGTGAATCCCCCCCCCAAGATAGCAGTTTTCCGACCCACCTAACACTGCCTCGATAGCATCAGCAAATATTTTTGCACCATTTCTATTTAAGTGCATCCCATCCCGGTAAAAGCAGTCTCTCCTGTTAGCAAGCATAGACCACACTGAAAAAAATTCTACCCCATGAGCCTTGCACAATCTTTCAGGGCCAAATTGATTGACAAGGCTCTGATCCTGTCTGGGCAGAATTGCAGACACTTTTCACATTCAACCCCCCTAGCTTGCAACTTTTTTTCAACATTGACCTGTATTTGTTAATTAAATCTGCAGATCTCTTACTCTTAATGTCATTAGTGCCAATGTGTACAACAATATCACCTTTTGTGCTCTTAAAAGATGATATCTGCTCTACATCACCAACTTTTTCCCCCTGGCAGACATACCCTGGTCCTGAGGAAGCACTGATCATGACATATTCTTGTGGGATATATTTAAAGATATAACTGCTTTCAAGGGTAAGGGGAAAGGATTTTGATTTCATAAAGGTGACTACAGTGGTCTTATACAGTTTTTAAATTCCTTTCAGCGGGACCAACTGCTGATGTTGCCAATTGCAAATTGTAAACAGGGAATCATTCAGGAAAATAATCATTGAAGCTTCTAGGCTTTTTATACCAACTAAGAGATATAGTTGGTCAAGGATCAGACCTAAATGGATGTCAGATGAACTGATAAGACTAGTGGCAGAGAAGTGTTGGATAATTGTAAATTAGCATGGTTATGGAAATTATAAACTGGTTTGCAATCGGGTCACTTTGGGAAGGAGGAAGGAAAGCTAAAGCACATTATGAGAACGCCCCTTGGCTAAGAATGAAAAGAAAAGTAACAAAGAATCATTTGCTTACATTAATGCTAGAATTAATAAATATAAGAATGAGGTTCAATATGTTTTACATTATAAATTAATTAGTTAAAAAATACATAAGAAGTTTACCTCAGTAATTTCTTGTAAAATGCTTCAATATCAACTTTCTATTATACAAATTAGATATGTTGCATTTATTAGTAAATTACTTAAATGTATTTTTACGCCTGAAGGAGAATCGATCATCCAACATATCCGGTACCAATAGTTTAAGAACTCCAAACTCGACACACAGGAAGACAGTAAATCACCAACCACTACTTAAGAGTGAAAAAAGACATTAACATCATTAAAATCAATAAAAAATGAATACGAACATGATTACTATCCTAAAGCGGATGAAGCTTTTCGACAAAAGGATGTGATCACGGGTTATTTTAAAGCGGTATGCTGGACAGAATTTAAAGATGAGAGATTAGTCACTTTACTGGCCCATGCATTTAAATAACCAGAAATCTGAAATGAGAAAGGGACAACGAACGTTAATTGAGTTTTGATGTAATTTTATTTCGAGAGTATCCGTTATTAGTAGTTTGGTGTATTTATGTTGAATATTAAGAATCTTTGCTTCATTAAACAAGAAAGTATGTCTTTCATTAACTGTGTGGAATGCCAATTCTGAGGCAAAAGAACGAGAAGCAAAGATTGATAAGGTATGTTGCTTGTTTGTTGTTTGTTATTTGGTTTTTAGAAGTATTAGCAACTAAGGCCATATTGCTCCGGCGATATGCGGTGGTCATTCCCTGACCTTTCCGCATCCTCCGTACTTGGTGGTCATGGACTTGAACCCCGGTCTAATCAAGAAGTGTGTGCTACGCACTGCTGCTCCTGCCCACCTGGCTACGGAGGTGCCAAGGTATGTTGCTTAACTCTAGTTTCTAATGTGCACTGTGTTGAACCGCAATATGAAGAAATATCGTCTTTACATGTTGACCAGTGTTATCAATCCACTGCAGGATGGAAGCCTCCTCAATGATTCATGTTGAGGGAAATGGACCATAATCTGCCATGCTGGTCCACTGCGAGTTGGAAGATCGACCATATTTAGCAGTCAGGGAAGTGCAGCAGCACTTCCGCTCCTGACAACTCAGCTATGGAGGCCGCTACAGTCTTTACAGGATATATTATAAACCAAATCATTAGTTTGAAATGCAAAGGAAGATTGAATAGAGTGACTGTTTAAAACTGCATGTAATTTTCTTGTTGGTTTTGATGCTAATTTAAAATCTGCATTTTTGAAAAAAAGTTCATTCAATTGAATATACCATTGCTCTATGTATGAAATAAAATAAAATAAAAATATTTTAATAAAATATATTTTTATTAAATTGCTATTGTCTATAGGTGTAGGATTTTTTTTTTTTTTTTTTTTTAAGGAGCATTAGCAACTATAGGCCATATTGCTCCAGGGATATGCGGTGGTCAATCCCTGACCTTTCCACATCCTCCGTATTTGGTGGTCATGGGCTTGAACCCCAGTCTAATCAAGAAGCATGTGCTACGCACTGCTGCTCCTGCCCACCTGGCTATGGAGGCGTCCTGTAGGATTATGTGAATGGTTTTTTTGCTTGTTCTGTTATATGACTTATTGATAAAGGGTAGCCATGGTTTTGGAATCTGCTTATTAATATTTGTATTTCTGTGTTCAATACAGATTTGGAAGTAGAGTATTTGCATTAAGAAACTGGTTTAAGATTATCGATATTTTTTAAGTGAAGGGGTGGTAACTTTTGTAGTGCAAAAACATACCAGTGTTAGTTGGTTTTCTGTAAATTTTAAACAATATCATCCATATTATGTGTCAGAGTAAAATTTTAAAAATTTAAAGGTTTTTTTCAATGTCTTCCGTTTCTGACATGAAGTGCAATCTGAAATGTATGTTATTAAAATATAGAATATCTGGAGGAAACTTGAATGTGTAATACAGAGTACATCATCAAGGTATCTCCATAATACCTGATACGAGGTAGAAAAAGAGGTAAGTGTAATTGTTCAATTTTTGAAAGGCAAATTTCAGACATAAGCCCTATAAGATTTAACCCTAAGATTCAATATTTTAATAAACAATATTTTATTTCCATCCCATACATAGAGCAATGGTATATTCAACTGAACAAACTTTTCAAAAATACAGAATTTAAATTAGCATCAAAACCAAAAAGAAAACTACATGCAGTTTTAAATAGTCAGGAATGAGGAGGTGATTATCCCATTGTACAAGGCAATGGGTCAGGCCATACCTTGAGTACTGTGTACAGGTGTGGAGGCCTCATTTTAGGAAGGATGTAGAGTTGCTAGAATGAGTACAAAGAAGGGTAACAAGATTGGCGATGGGAACAAAATTGGGAAAATACCAAGAAAGGTAAGAGCACATTTTTGTTCTGCAAACTGCAGTGTCTGGAGGCTATGCACATGCAAGGAGATTTGATTAAAGTGTATAAGGCCTCGAACGGATTGAGCAAGCTCAATGCTCATGGGATTCTTCCTCTTACTCAGATTAAGAACCTGAGGGGGCACAGATTCAAATTGAAGGGAGACAGTAGAATAAATTGTAGAATAGATGTGCAGAAATTTGCCTTTAGCCAGCAGATAGCTGAAACAGACTTCCATATCTTGTTGTGGAAATTGATAGTTTAAATAGATTTGAAGCTGAGTTGGACAGGCAATTTGGAGTGAATGGATGGGTGAAATGGGAGGTGTTTTTTTTTTTTTTTGACTAATGCTGCATAAGCTTACTTTCTTGCATCGTATGCCTCAACTAATGCTAATTCTTTGCTAAAATGAATATAAACTATGTCAAACAGTTCCTTATATCCAGCTCATGAGTAACTGTGTCAAAATAGCCTACTAAGTTAGTTAAACATGATTTTACCTTAACAAAACCATGTTGTGCTTCAGACTGCCATATCTATCTAAATATCCTTGGATTGCACTCATAACCATTGCCTTTAAGAGTTTTCCTACCACTTAAGTCAGACAACCAGGCTGTAATTATCAACATATTGCCTTTATGTATCGGCAATATGTTGGACTTCTCTAATCCAAAGGAAAGTTAGGGGGTATGAGGTTATTACAGTGTTGGCAAAGATTTTTGCAGCTCTGACGAACGCTAAGTTTTTATTTAGCATTTAGTCATTTTTTGACTTAACTGTTATATTAAATTATTTTCTATAAGCAGCTTTATAGTTCTAGTCAAGCTCTGTGGTTTATTTTGAATTTAGATAGCAATTTTGAAAGTTAATACTTAGTGTCCGGCGATTTTACGTTCGTAACTTGCCGCCATTGTTATATGATGCAGAATAGCATAACATAAATCCTGAACTTCATAACGTAAGGTTTAATGTAAAACTAAATTTGAAAGTGTCTGCAATTCTGCCCAGACACAATAGGAAGGAATACATGATGAGAGCCTTGTCAATCAATTCGGCCCTGGAGGGAATTTGCAAGGCTCAAGGGGTAGAATTTTTTTCAGTGTGGTCTGTGCTTGTTAACAGGAGAGACTGCTTCTACAGGGATGGGATACACTTAAATAGAAAGGGTGCAAGAATATTTGCTGAAGCTATCGAGGCAGTCTTAGGTGGGTCAGAAAACTGCTAGCTTGGGGACAGACTAAAAGGTTAAAAGTAGCCGCAGGCAGAGGTGAAGGTGATTCTTGCACAACTTCTATTAGAATAAGTAGTGACCTGGAGCAAGGGGTGCTGGGGGTTTCAGGGACTGATGGCAGTCATCGTATATGGGATATGTTAAGGTAATTAATAATAAGGATAGGTACATGTATACCAATGCTAGAAGTATAGTAAATAAATTTGATGAATTTGAAGTGTTGGTCAAGATATCAAAGGCGGATATTGTTGAGATAGCAGAGACGTTGTGTCACACAGATATAAGGAATGCAAAACTGGAATTTGTGGAGTACAATGTGTGCAGAAAGGATAGATAGGATAGAAAGGAAGGAGGTGTTATGCTGTTAATTAAGAAAAACATAAAATCAAAAGAAGTGCATCCAGTTGATATAGATGAACAGTGCACTGTTGAGTCAGTTTGGTGTGACATAAGCACTGCAAAAGCAAAAATAAATAAGAGTAGGAGTGTGTTATAGGCATAATAACTGGAATGAGTACAATGAACAATTGTACAGACAAATAGAGTGGGCTAGTAAATCAAAATGTCTTATAATGGGGGATTTTAACTTCCCAGATATTGACTGGAACTTGTGGGTTGGTCACTCACACACTAGTAAGACTTGTGGATTTACTGGATGATTGTTTTCTGCAGCAGCATGTTCGAGAGGCAACCAGAGAGAGTAATACTCTTGATCTGGTTATAAGCAGTGATCACTCATGTATTAAGAATTTTCAGAAGAAGGAACCACTGGGTGACAGTGATCACAGTGTACTGATGTGAGATTTACTTAAAGAAATAGTTACCATCAGGGGTAAAGGAAAGGGTTTTTCCTTCCGTAAAGGTGAGTACAGTGGTCTCAGACAGTTTTTAAATTCTGTACAGTGGGATAAACTGATGATGTTACCAACAGTAAATTCTAAGTGGGAAGCATTCAAGGAATTAATCATGGATGCTACTAAAAGTTTCATACCTATTAAGAAATATTGTTCAAGGTTCAGGCCTAAATGGTTATCAAATGACCTAATGAGACTCATGACAGAGAAGAAAAATGCATGGGATGCATATAAATTATCAAGCGACTCAGAAGCCTATGGCAGATATAAGCTAGTCTGTAATCAGGTCACAAAGCAGGTTAGGCAGGCAAAGGCAGATTATGAGAAATCTTTGGCAAAAGATGCTAAGAAAAACAGCAAGTATTTCTTTACTTATATAAACTCTAAAAGGAAGGGGATGAATCTGATAGGTCCATTTGATATTGATGGTTCGACTGTTGATGATCCTGCTCAGATAGCAAACAAACTGAATGAGTATTTTGCATCTACATTCACACATGAGGAGTTATTAAGGTTTGAAAATGGCAGAAGGTTATCAAATTGTAGCAGGGTGCTTAATGATTTTATAATAACTGAGAGCAAAGTGGAGGAGAAATTGTTGAAGTTAAACATAAGAAAGGCACCTGGGGTGGATGGGATCTATCCAGTTATATTAAAGGAGGCAGCAAAGCAACCAAGCAAATCCTTAGCCATAATTATGAGAGCATCCTTGAACACAGGGGAGGTCCCATGGACTGGAGGTGTGCAAATGTGTCCCCAATTCACAAAGGGGGATTGAAGGGTGACACAAGTAATTACAGACCAGTTAGTTTAACTTCTGTTCCCGGTAAAATAATGGAGTCACTGGTTAAAGATGCATTGCAGGATCATGTAGACAAGATTGCAGCAATAATTCAGAGACTGCATGGGTTTGTTAAGGGAAAGTCTTGTCTGACAAATTTGATAGGATATTATGATGTGGTTACAAAGGAACTGGATGCAAAAAATAATTTTTATATCATATATTTGGATTTCAGCAAAGCTTTTGACACTGTTGCGCATGAAAGACTATTGTACAAATTGGAGCAGAATAGTATTAAGGGTAAGTTGCTACAATGGATAAAAGGATGGTTGAGTGGGAGAAGACAGAGGGTGGTAATTAATGGGTGCTGCTGCTCTTCATGGACTAATGTTATTAGTGGAGTCCCACAGGGTTCAGTGTTAGGTCCTCTGTTGTTTTGTATATTTATCAATGATATTGATGAAGGTATATCAGGCTTAGTGTCAAAGTTTGCAGATAATACAAAGCAGATGATACAAGGCAGGGTTTTTAATGACAGTAATGGCAGTGTGCTACTGCAACAGGATCTAGATAATTTGGGCAGATGGGCTAAGAAGTGGCAACTGAAGTTTAACGTTCTCACAGTACTGCATATGGGTAGAAGTAACCCCAGAGAAATGTACCAACTGTGTGGTACTACACTTAAGGTGGTAGAATATGAAAAAGACCTGGGAGTAATCATGCAGTCAGATATGAAGTTTTCTGAGCAATGCAGACAGGCTGCCAGGGCAGGTCATGGGGTTTTGTCAATAATATATAGGAATTTTGCTAGCAGGGAAAAGGAGGTGATTGCTCCTCTGTATAAGGCAATGGTCAGGCCACACCTTGAGTACTGCATACAGGTCTGGAGGCCTCATTTTAGGAAGGATGTAGATTTGTTTGAGCGTGTACAGAGAAGGGCAACAAGATTGGTGAGGGGAATGAAGGGATCCTCTTACCAAGAGAGGCCTAAGTTCTACATTTTGCAATGGCTGGAGAAAGACACCTGCATGGTCATCTGATTGAGATGTATAAGGCCTTGAATGGGTTGAGCATGCTGAATTCTGATGGGATCCTTCCACTTGTTCAGATTACAAATCTAAGGGGGCATAAATTCAAATTGAGAAAAGACAGATGTAGAATAGATGTGCGGAAATTTGCCTTTAGCCAGCTGGAACATGGTTAATTGCTGGAACAAACTTCCATCTGTCGTTATTGAAGTTGATAGGTTAAATAAATTTAAGGAGGAACTGGACAGGCATTTGGAGGGAATGGTGTGATTTTTTTTTTTAGCTGATGCTGCATAGGCTCATACACTTGCTTTCTTGCATCACATGCCACTACTACTACTAGATAGAGAAATACGTAGCACTGTATCAGAAATCTGTTAGTTTGTATAGTATTATCAATTAATCAGTAAAATTTATTAATCTCATTAAATTTCACTGTTAATTAAATTATACTTAAATGAAATCATGATCCAGACTAGAGCGGCGAAGCAACGGCACAAAGTAACAGCCGCAAAGTGATGATCAAGACATCAAAGGCAGATATTGTTGGGATATGGTGTCATACAGATATAAGCAGTGCAGAATTGGAATTTGGGGAGTACAATGTGTACAGAAATGAGAGACATGATAAGAAGGGAGGAGGGTTTATGCTGTTATTTAAGAAACACCTAAAATCTAAGGAAGTGCATCCAGTTGACATGGGTGGACTGTGGAATGTTGAGTCTGTTTGGTGTGACATACACACTGGGAAAGGGAAAATGAGAGTAGGAGTGTGTTATAAGCCTAATGACTTTGAAGAGTACAACAAACAGTTGTGCAGAGAAATAGAGTAGGCCAGTAAATCAGAATGTCTTGTAATGGGGGATTTTAACTTTCCAAATAGTGACTGGAACTTGTCAGTTGGTCACTCACATGCTAGCAAGAATTTTGTAGATTTATTGGAGGATTGTTTTCTACAGCAACATGTTCGAGGGTGTAATATTCTTGACCTGATTATCAGCAATGATTATTCATCCATTAAGAATTTGCAGATAAAGGAACCACTAGGTGACAGTTATCACAGTGTACTGTTGTTGTTATGTTGTTATTTGGTTTTCAGGAGCATTAGCAACTAAGGCCATATTGCTCCGGGGATATGCGGTGGTCATTCCCTGACCTTTCCGCATCCTCCATATTTGTTGGGCATGGGCTCAAACCCCGGTCTAATCAATAAACGTGCTACGAACTGCTGCTTCTGCCCACTTGGCTACGGAGGCACCTACAGTGTATTGATGTGGGATTTACTTAAAGATGTAACTACCATCAAGGGTAAAGGGTAGGGTTTTTTCTTTGTTTTCGTAAAGGTGACTACAGTAGTCTCAGACAGTTTTTAAATTCTGCACATTGGGATCAACTGATGATGTTACCAATGGTGAATTTTAAATGGAAAGCCTTCAGGGAATTCATCTTGGAGGCTACTAGCTTTTCATATCAACTAAGAAATACTGTTCAAGGTTCAAGCCTAAATAGATGTCAGATGAATTAATGAAGCTGGTAGCAGAGAAGAAAAATGTATGGGATACATTTAAATTATTAGGCAACACAGAAGCCTACGGCAGATATAAGCTAGTCTGTAATCAAGTCACAAAGGAGGTTAGGTAGGTGAAGGCAAATTACGAGAAATCTTTGGCAAAGGATGCAAAGAAAAACAGCAAAGACTTCTATACTTATGTAAACTCTAGATGGAAGGGGATGAATCAGATTGGTCTACTTAACATAGATTGTTCGGCTACTGATGATCCTGCTCAAATAGCTGATAAACTAAATAAGTATTTTGCATTTATATTCACATATGAGGAGTTATTCAAGAAGGGGAATGCTAGATATTTATCAAACTCTAATAGTTAGCTAAGTGATTCTGTAATACCTGAGAGCAAAGTGGAGGAGAAATTGTTGAAGTTAATCATGAAAAAGGCACATGGGGGTGAATGGAATCTATCAAGTTATACTGAAGGAGGCAGCGACGGAAGTAATCAAAACCTTAGACATAATCATGAGAGCATCTTTAGATCCACGGGAGGTCTCCATGGACTCAGTGCAGATGGGCTGCCAGAGCAGGTCATGAGAGTTTTGTCAATGATATATAGGAATTTTGGTAGCAGAGACAAAGAGGTGATTATCCCTATGTATAAGGCAATGGTCAGGCCACACCTTGAATACTGTGTACAGGTCTGGAAGCCTCATTTTAGGATGTAGAGTTGCTAGAACGAGTACAGAGAAGGGCAACTTTTTTTTTTTTTTAGGAGCATTAGCAACTAAGGCCATATTACTTCGGGGATATGCAGTGGTAGTGGTAGTGGTAGTAGTAGTAGTAGTAGTAGTAGTGGTGGTGGTGGTGGCATGTGATGCAAGAAAGCAAATGTATGAGCTTATGCAGCATCAGCCAAAAAAAAAAAAAAAAATCACACCATTCCCTCCAAATGCATGTCCAGTTCCTCCTTAAATTTATTCAAGCTATCAACTTCCACAACAACAGATGGAAGTTTGTTCCAGCAATTAACCACCCGCTGGCTAAAGGCAAATTTCCGCACATCTATTCTACATCTGCTTTTTCTTAATTTGAATTTATGCCCCCTTAGGTTCGTAATCTGAACAAGTGGAAGGATCCCATCAGAATTCAGCATGCTCAACCCATTCAAGGCCTTATACATCTCAATCAGATGATCATGCAGGTGCCTTTCTCCAGCCATTGCAAATTGTAGAACTTAAGCCTCTCTTGGTAAGAGGATCCCTTCATTCCCCTCACCAATCTTGTTGCCCTTCTCTGTACCCGCACAAGTAAATCTACATCCTTCCTAAAATGAGGTCTCCAGACCTGTACGCAGTACTCAAGGCGTGGTCTGACCATTGCCTTATACAGAGGGATAATCACCTCCTTTTCCCTGCTAGCAAAATTCCTATATATCATTGACAAAACCCCATGACCTGCCCTGGCAGCCTGTCTGCATTGCTCAGAAAACTTCATATCTGACTGCATGATTACTCCCAGGTCTTTTTCATATTCTACCACCTTAAGTGTAGTACCACACAGTTGGTACATTTCTCTGGGGTTACTTCTACCCATATGCAGTACTGTGAGAACGTTAAACTTCAGTTGCCACTTCTTAGCCCATCTGCCCAAATTATCTAGATCCTGTTGCAGTAGCACACTGCCATTACTGTCATTAAAAACCCTGCCTTGTATCATCTGCTTTGTATTATCTGCAAACTTTGACACTAAGCCTGATATACCTTCATCAATATCATTGATAAATATACAAAACAACAGAGGACCTAACACTGAACCCTGTGGGACTCCACTAATAACATTAGTCCATGAAGAGCAGCAGCACCCATTAATTACCACCCTCTGTCTTCTCCCACTCAACCATCCTTTTATCCATTGTAGCAACTTACCCTTAATACTATTCTGCTCCAATTTGTACAATAGTCTTTCATGCGCAACAGTGTCAAAAGCTTTGCTGAAATCCAAATATATGATATAAAAATTATTTTTTGCATCCAGTTCCTTTGTAACCACATCATAATATCCTATCAAATTTGTCAGACAAGACTTTCCCTTAACAAACCCATGCTGTGTCTGAATTATTGCTGCAGCCTTGTCTAGATGATCCTGCAATGCATCTTTAACCAGCGACTCCATTATTTTACCCGGAACGGAAGTTAAACTAACTGGTCTGTAATTACTCGTGTCACTCTTCAATCCCCCTTTGTGAATTGGGGATACATTTGCACATCTCCAGTCCGTGGGAACCTCCCCTGAGTCCAAGGATGCTCTCATAATTATGGCTAAGGGTTTGCTTAGTTGCTTTGCCGCCTCCTTTAATATAACTGGATAGATCCCATCCACCCCAGGTGCTTTTCTTACGTTTAACTTCAACAGTTTCTCTTCCACTTTGCTCTCAGTTATTACAAGATCATTAAGCACCCTGCTACAATTTGATAACCTTCTGCCATTTTCAAACTGTAATAATTCCTCACGTGTGAATGTAGATGCAAAATACTCATTCAGTTTGTTTGCTATCTGAGCAGGATCATCAACAGTCGAACCATCGATGTCAAGTGGACCAATCAGATTCATCCCCTTCCTTTTAGAGTTTATATAAGTAAAGAAATCCTTGCTGTTTTTCTTAGCATCTTTTGCCAAGGATTTCTCGTAATCTGCCTTCGCCTGCCGAAACTTCTTTGTGACCTGATTACAGATTAACTTATATCTGCCATAGGCTTCTGAGTCGCTTGATAATTTATATGCATCCCATGCATTTTTCTTCTCTGTTACGAGTCTCATTAGTTCATTTGACAACCATTTCGGCCTAAACCTTGAACAATATTTCTTAATAGGTATGAAACTTTTAGTAGCTTCCACGATTAATTCCTTGAATGCTTCCCACTTAGAATTTACTGTTGGTAACATCGTCAGTTGATCCCACTGCACAGAATTTAAAAACTGTCGGAGACCACTGTACTCGCCTTTACGGAAGCAAAAACCCTTTCCTTTATCCCTGATGGTAATTAAATCTTTAAGTAAATGCCACGTCAGTACACTGTGATCACTGCTACCTAGTGGTTCTTTTATCTGCAAATTCCTAATACATGAATGATCACTGCTGATAACCAGATCAAGAGTATTACTTTCTCTGGTTGCCTCTCGAACATGCTGCTGCAAAAAACAATCATCCAATAAATCCACAAAAGTCTGACTAGTGTGTGTGTGAGTGCCCAACCCACAAGTTCCAGTCAATATCTGGGAAGTTAAAATCCCCCATTATAAGACATTCCGATTTACTAGCCCACTCTATTTCTCTGTACAATTGTTCATTGTACTCATTCGAGTCATTAGGCCTATAACACACTCCTACTCTTATTTTTGCTTTCGCAGTGCTTATGTCACACCAAACTGACTCAACAGTGCACTGTTCATCTATATCAACTGGATGCACTTCTTTTGATTTTATATTTTTCTTTATTAACAGCATAACACCTCCTCCCTTCCTATCCTGTCTATCCTTTCTGTACACATTGTACTCCCCAAATTCCAGTTCGGCATTCCTTATATCTGGGTGACACCACGTCTCTGATATCCCAACAATATCCGCCTTTGATGTCTTGACCAACACTTCAAATTCATCAAATTTATTTACTATACTTCTAGCATTGGTATACATGCAAGTATACATGCACCTATTCCTATTCCCAGCCACTCTAACACATCCCATATACCCACCTGTTTCACGATGACTGACATCCGTCCCTGAAACCCCCAACACCCCTCGCTCCAGGTCGCTACTTATTCTAATAGAAGTTGTGCAAGAATCACCTTCACCTCTGCCTACGGCTACTGTTAAACTATTAGTCCTTGTATCCCCCCAAGCTATCAATTTTCCGACCCACCTAACACTGCCTCGATAGCATCAGCAAATATTCTTGCACCCTTTCTATTTAAGTGTATCCCGTCCCTGTAGAAGCAATCTCTCCTGTTAACAAGTACAGTCCAGGCTGAAAAAAATTCTACCCCTTGAGCCTTGCACAATCTTTCCAGGGCCGAATTGATCGACAAGGCTCTCATCATATACTCCCTCCTATCGTGTCTGGGCAGAATTGCAGACACTTTCAAATTCAACCCTACTTCACGGCTTTTTTTCAACAGTGACCTGTACTTGTTAAGTAATTCTGCCGGTCTCCTACTCTTAATATCATTAGTGCCAACGTGTACAACTATATCACCTTTTGTGCCCTTAAAAGATGATATCTGCTCTACAACGTCATCAACCTTTGCCCCTGGCAGACATACCCTGGTCCTGTTCCACCTATCCTTTTTACACAATATATTTCCCGTTTCCCTGACAATAGAGTCACCAACAACTACTAGTTCCTTTGGGACCAGCGCAATCTGCCTTGGGGGTTGCTGCTGTGTTGTGTGATGACCAAGTGCAAGCTCTGGCATTGATGTGGGCAGCTGAGAGCCTGATGGGCCCCTCAATTTAGATCTTTCGAGGGCATCCACCCTGTCCTTCAAACTCTCATATAGGCCCATAACAACGCTGAGTTGTCGCCTGATTTCCTTACACTCCTTACATCGCGCACACACACACACACAAAGACATCCCCCATGGCAATATCATGTTCCGTTCCAGATAGTTCGGCAAACATTTCACAAGTTGCACATTGTTTTAGGCTGTGATGCGTTGGAGAATCGCCCCCCGCAGTTCTTCCCCGAGTCACAGCACTCCTGCCACTTTGTGCCCGTTGCTTTACTGCTCTAGTTTGGGGCATGATATTTTAAATTAATAAGATCAATAAATTAAATTAAATTAAATGTCAATACTACGCTATCTAATAGAAACAGTGAAGCGTATTACTGTTTCTATAATTATACGTTAGAGCTACCTAACTACCTCAATTAAAAATTTTAATTCCCTATCACTATATACAAAAACAATGCCTGCAATATTCGAATGAAATAACGGTTTTATAAAGTATTACGTATTACAAAAACTGTTTATACAAATAAAAATAAAAATAACCAGCGTAATTAGAACTATAAGACTACGTATTAAGTACAATATAAAATAACAATTATGTAAATAAAAAGCAAAAACTTATCGTTTTTTTCGGAGCCTGTAACTTGCAGCTGTATTTTCTAAAGAGAGTCAGCGCCCTCTTTTTGTGGGGGAAATCAATGGTCATCCCTGACGTTTCTGCATCCTCTGTATTTGGTGGTCACGGGCTCGAATCCCAGACTAATCAAGAAGCAAGAGAAGGGCAACAAGATTGGTGAGAGGAACAAAGGGGTGTGCTTAAGAAGAAAGGTTTAAGTTATGCAAGTGGCAGCATCTGGAGACTAGGCACCTGTGAAGTGATCTGATTAAGGTGTATAGGCCCTTGAATGGTTTGAGCAGGCTCAATGCTGACAGCATACTTCTGCTTGCTCAGATTAATAACTTAAGAGGACATAAATTCAAATTGAGGAAAGACAGTTGTAAAGATGTGCATAAGTTTGCCTTTAGCCAGTTGGTAGTTGATTGCTGGAACAGACTTCCATCTGTTGTTGTGGAAGTTGATAGCTTAAATAAATTCAAGGCTGAACTAGACAATCATTTGGAGTGATCGGATAGTGAAATTGGAAGGTTTTTTTTTTTTTTTTTTGGATGATGCTGTATAAGTTTGCTTTCTTGCATCATATGCCTCAACTAATGCTAATAACTCCCGGGCCCGAAGATGCCCCCATAATTAACCTCAACAGTGCAATACACTTCCTGGCTACCTCCCTCAACTCTAGGAACTACTGAGACTACCGGATATATGTCAATAACTCTGGGAACCTTACTTGCCTTTATGCTCAAAAGCTTTTTAATAAACTCTCATCTGTAATTATGAAATCACTAATTTCCTACGGCTCAGCCTCACTTGACTCAGCATGAAGGGTCTTTCACCAGTAAAGACCAATGCGAAATACTTATTCAGTTCATTCACATCAGTTGGGTTATCAAAGAATTTCCCAAATCCATTGCACAAGGGTCCAATCTGATTAACTTTCTTCAGTATATTCACATACATGAAAAATTTCTTTTCTCCAATCTTTGCTCTCTCTCTTAGCCATACTTTCTCATATGCAGCCTTGCCCTCCTAATCTTATTTGTGGTGCTATTAGAGATCACGTTCAGTACTTTTCATCGCTCTGTAACTATCCCATGCTATCTTTTTCTGCTCTATTTTACTGGCCAGCTCTGCAGTCATCCATTTTGTCATCCTCCTTATACTATATTTTCTTAATGGTATATGTGCATTCATGGGTTCCGTGATTATTGCTTTAAAGGTATTTCATAATTCTAACATATTTATCCTCCGTCTGCAATCAATCCAATTAATAGATGCCATATAGCACCTTAAACTGTCAAAGTCTCCTCTTCTGAATGTAAAACCCTTGTTTTTACCTTTAACTACTGCAAAATGTTTATTCATCTTCCAACTGACAATTGAATGTTCACTTCCTGACAGTACTTTAAGCCCTGTGATGTCATCTGATTTGTTAGTATTGATCAGGCCAAGAATATTCTCCCCTCTAGTACATTCTCTAACATGCTAGTACAAATAAAAATCATATAGTTTTTATTTTAAAAAAATTTTCCCCATGGTGAGTTTCCCTCTCACATATTCCAATCAATCTGGGGAAGATTAAAGTCACCCATAATAAGACGTTCATGCTTGCTTGCTCATTCCATCTGCATGTAGAGATTGTCATCACACTGTTCACGATCTTCTGGGCTGTAGATTACTCCCTCTCTCATTATTCCTTTGCTCCCAACTAACTACACACCACACAGATTCTATGCTGGCAGACATAACTTCAGACTCAGCAAAAGCTCTTTTTGTGTTCAGGCTGCTTTTGATATGAAGCATGAGCCCCCCATCCCTTCTATCTTCCCTACCTTTCCGAAATGCATCATACATACCATAATGGAACTAGTCATCACCAATTTCTTGATGGCATTAGTTGTCCTAACCAAGAGTTCAAATTCAACCATTTTATTAACAACATTCCTGAAATTAATGAAGAGAAGTATTTCAAAGAAGTAATCATGGTGGCCACTAAATGTTTTTTACCAACTAAGATATATATATATATATATATACACACACACACTGATGAGCCAAAACATTATGACCACCTACCTCATATGATGTTTGTCCTCCATGTGCAGCCAAAACAGCTCATACCCGGCAAGGCATGGATGCAACAAGATTTCTAAATGTGTCTTGTGGTATCTACCAGCACATAATCAGCAGATCCTGTAAGATCTGTGGTTGAGATGCTGCAGATTGAAGCTGCCGTTCCAACACAAACCACAGGTGCTTGATGGGATTGTTGTCTGCAGAATTTGAAGGCCAGGGCAATACCTGGAAGTCTTCCTCATGTTCTACAAACCAGTCTCGAGCAATCCGGGCGGTGTGGCATGCTGCATTATCCAGCTGAAAGACGGCATCGCCAGAGGGGAAGACCATTGCCATGAAAGGGTGTACCTGGTCAGAAATGATATTTAGGTAGGTGGTAGACGTCAGAGTGCCCGGCACATGGATGACTGGACCCAGGGTATCCCAGCAGAACATCGCCCAAAGCATGACACCGCCGCCACCGGCTTGTTTTCGTCCCACGGTGCATCCAGCCGCCATCACTTCCCCAGGTAAAAGACACACACATACCCGCCCTTCCACATGGTGCAACAGGAAATGTGATTCATCAGACCAGATGACCTTCTTCCAATCATTCAAGGTCCAGTTTTGATGCTCATGTGCCCATTGCAGTAGTTGCCAGTAAACTGCAGTTAGCATGGGCACTCGGAGTGGCCTGTGGCCACACAGCCTCATTTTCAGCAGGGTTCGATGTACTGTGTGTTGTCACACATTACTCCCATCATCGGCATTCGAATTACCGGCGAGTTGCACCACAGTCACCCTTCTGTTGCCACATACCATCCGGGAGAGTCTTTGCTCACCTTGAGCATCGATGAGCCAGGTCGTCCAACACCTTGCCGGCGGTTCGTGGGTTTATCCTCCTCGGACCACTTTCGGTAGGTACTAACCACGGCTGACCATGCGCACTGCACCAGCCATACCGTTTCAGATATGCTCTGACCCAGTTGTCTGGCCATTACAATTTGGTCTTTGTCAAATGTGCTTAGGTCCGCTGCCTTTCCCATCTGAAGAACAGTATCATATCAGGCATTTTTTATATCATGTCAAAATTTGCGCAAGCGCCATAGTTAACCTGCAGTTGCTTCGATTTGCATAACAACTCACTGGTCATAATGTTTTGGTTCATCGGTGTATAAGACTTAAATTATTTAACATAACAAGCTGGTTATCTTCATAACAAGCTGATTTTAATCTTGAATTTGACTCATCATATGCCATTCTTTTTCTAATTCTTCAGTCACCATCATTAACATTATCTCTTTCGCTTTGTACCTCTCAAAAAATTTTATATTAACCACATTAAACATGTATGTTACATTCTATTCAACCAAATTTACTAATATATTAATTATGTTTATAATTCATTCATAATATTTTAATTGCTTTCACATTATTTACTTATAAAAACAATTTTTAACATACTTGCGTCCGGGATAAATGCTGTCATTAACATCATCACAATCTTTTCCTCTCCAGGAATTGCCTCTTAAAGTCTGAAATTTAAAATGAAGTTCTATGTGATGACAATTTATTAGCATGGAAATAAATATCAAACATTGTACAAAGGATACCAGTATACTTGTTGGAAAAAGCATACAAAATGAATTTAAACAGTGTGATCCAGAATAAAATACTGGGCAATTCAAAAGTGTTGCACCAATACAAATAATGCTACAAATTAATATTACTTTTTTGTTTCAGAGCTAAAAATATAGCTGACAAATTATCTAAGGGGATAAATTTTTTTCAGACTGGTCTGTGCTTGTTAACAGGAGAGACTGCTTCTACAGGGATGGGATACACATAAATAGAAAGGGTGCAAGAATATTTGCTGATGCTATCGAGGCAGTGTTAGGTGGGTCAAAAAACTGCTAGCTTGGGGGGGGGAATGCATGGACTAATAGATTAACAGTAGCCACTGGCAGAGGTGAAAGTGATTCTTGCACTGCTTCTATTGGAATGAGCAGCAGCATTGAAAACGAGGTGCAGGGGATTTCAGAGACTGCTGGGAGTCATTGCGGAACAAGCGGGCTGTGTTATGATAGCTACGAATAAGAACAGGTGCAGGTATACTTGTGTGTACACCAATTCTGGGAGGTTTGCTAATAAATTTGATGAATTTGAGTGTTCAGTGTTGGGTCCATTGTTGCTTTCTGTATTTAATAATGACATTGATGAAGGAATATCAAGTTTAATGTTTAAGTTTGCAGATGATACAAAGGTTGACAGGGTTAATGACACTACGTTACTGCAACAAGATCTAGAAAAGTTGAGCAGATGGGCTGAGAGGTGGCAACTGAAGTTTAACATTGACAAATGTAAAATACTTCATATGGGTAGCGGGAACCCCAGAGTAACGATCAATTGTATGGTACTATACTGAGGTAAAGAATGAAAAGGACCTGGGGGTAATTGTGTGGTCAGATATGAAGTTTTCTGAGCAGTGCAGAAAACTTCACTGCCAATGATATACAGGAATTAGGAGGTGATTATCCCCTTGTATAAGGCAATAGTCAGGCCACACCTTGAGTACTGTATACAGGTCTGGAGGCCTCATTTTAGGAAGGAAGAAAGACTTCAGTTATGCAAATTTCAGTGTCTGGAGGCTAGGCACCTGCAAGGTGATCTGATTGATATAAGGCCTTGAATGGTTTGAGCAAGCTCAATACTGATGAGACTCTTCCTCTTTTCCAGATTAATCACCTGAGGGACATATATTCAATTTGAGGATAAACAGTTGTAGAATAGATGTGCAGAAATTTGCTTTTAACCAGTGGGTGGTTGATTTTTGGAACAAACTGCCATCTGTTGTTTTAGAAGTGGACAGCTTAAATAAATTCAAGGCAGAACTAGACAAATATTTGGAGCAAACGGATGAGTGAAATGGAAAGGTTTTTTTTTTTTTTTTTTTTTTTTTGGCTGACGCTGTATAAGCTTGCTTTCTTGCATCACATGCCTCTACTAATGCTAATGCTAAGCATGACAGAGTGAGCTTATTGTTTATGTATGAATGGTGCTACATACCATTCAGTTCCGAAGAATTAAGAGGCAAAATCTGTACTGACTTCCACTTGATCAATCAACTGTTGGATGACTAACGAACCATTTCAAAGAAACCAAAAGTGTTGCTGACTGTCCTTGAAGTGAAAGACCAAAAGGTGTAACTGATGAAGAATCATTGGTGATAGTATTGGCACAGCTTGCAAACAGCCAAAAAAAAAATTGTCAAGGACGTTAAGTCAAGAAAGAGGAGTTAACCAATGTTCACAGTGCACATTCTTTGAAACTATCATTTTCACCCATAATAAAGTGCAGCCACCCATAATAGTTCAGGATTTGCATGGTCAAGACACAGATTTTAAACAAGTGTTTTGTGAGTGGATGTTGCAAAACAGCAAAGTATTGATCTTCTTCAGTGACAAAACTGTATTTTACATCAATAGACACAATTTTTGTAACTGGTCAGAGAGTAATCCTAATTCGATGGAAGTAACTAATGTGTAAAATGACCCCCAGTTATGGTGTCAACTAGAATATGGGTTGGTCAAATAATTGGTCCTTATTTCTTCTGATGACAATGTTACTGGCGAAACATACTTACATATCTTACACAATTACTTGATGGATTTTCTGGATAATGTTTCTTTACAACAAAGGATCAATTGTTCTTCCAACAAGAGTGAACTGGACCCCACAATGTGAAGATGTTAGGTGCCAACTCAGCATTGTTATGGGCCATTATGAGAGATTGCTGGCAGGGTGGATGCTCTCAGAGGACTTAAATTGGAGCCCATCAAATTCTTAGCTTCCCACATCATTGCCAGAGTTTGCATCTATTCATCAGGCAACACAGCAGCAATCCCCAAGGCAGAATGCACTGGTCCCACAGGAGCTAGTTGTTGTTGGTGACTATTGTCAGGGTAACCGGAAATATATTGTGCAAAAAGGATAGGTGGTATTATAAGACCAGTGTATGTCTGCCAGGGGTCAAAAGTTGATGACATTGTAGAGCAGATATCATCATTTAAGGGCACAAAAAGATAATATTATTGTACACACTGCGACTAATGACATTAAAAGTAACATGTACAGGTCAATGCTGATAAAAGTGGCAAGTTAGGGTTCAATTTAAATGTGTCTACATTTCTGCCAGACACGATACGAGAGAGAGTATATGATGAGAGCTTTGTCAATCAATTCATCCTTGGAGAGACTGTGCAAGATTCGTGAGTTAGAATATTTCTCAGCGCAGTCTGTGCTTGTTAACTGGAGAGAATGCTTCTACAGGAATGGGATACAGTTAATCAGAAAGGGTGCAAGGATATTTGCTGATGCTATCTAGGCAGTGTTAGGTGGATTGGGGGGGGGGAATCACAGACTAATAGATTAACAGTAGCCCTGCAGGTGCTACTGTTAATCTATTGTACTACTTCAATTAAAATGAATAGCTGTTTGTTAGTTGTTTGTTATTTGGTTTTTAGGAGCATTAGCACAACTAAGGCCACATTGCCTTAGTTGCTAATCCTCCACATCCTCCGTATTTGGTGATCACGGGTTCGAACCCCTGTCTAATCAAGAAGCGTGTGCTATGCACTGCTGCTCCTGCCAACCTGGCTAAGGAGGTGCCAAAGAATGAGCAGCAGCCTGGAAAGTAAGCTGCTGGGGATTTCAAGAACTGCTGTAAGTCATCATCAAACAATTAAATACAACATGGGTTGTGTTAGAGTAACTAAGAGTATGAACAGTTGAATATATACTTGCATGTACACCAACGTAGGAGGTATAGTAAATAAATTTAATGAATTTGAAGGCTGGTCAAGACATCAAAGTTGGATATTGTTGGGATATCAGAAGGTGTCACACAGATATAAGGAGTGCAGAACTGGAATTTGAGGAGTACAATGTGTACAGACAGGATAGGAAGGGAGAACGGATTATGCTGTTAATTAAGAAACATAAAATCTAAGGCAGTGCATCCATTTAACATTGGTAAACAGTGCAATGTTGAGTCATTTTGGTGCAAAATAAGCACTGGAAAAGCAAAAATGAGGGTAGGAGTGTGTTATAGGCCTAATGACTCTCATGAGTATAATGAACAACTATACAGACAAAAATAGCGTGGGGCAGTAAATCAGAATGTCTTATAATGGGGGATTTTAACTTCCCAAATATTGACTGGAACTTGTGGATTGGTCACTCGCACACTAGCAAGATTTTTGTATATTTATTGAATGATTGTTTTCTACAGCAGCATGTTCAAGAGTCAGAGGGAGTAATACTCTTGATCTAACTATCAGCAGTGATTATTCATGCATTAAGAATCTGCAGATAAAGGAACCACTAGGTAGCAGTGATCACAGTGTACTGATTTGACTACTGTCAGGGATAAAAAGAAGGGTTTTTGCTTTCATAAAGGAAACTATGGTAGTGGTGGTCCCAGACAGTATTTAAATCCTATACAGTGAACCAACTGATGATGTTACCAACAGCAAATTCTAAATGGGAAGAATTCGTGGAATTAACCTTGGAAGCTAGTAGGCTTTTCATACCAACTAAGAAATACTGTTCACAGTTTAGGCCTAAATGAATGTCAGATGAACTAATGAGACGCGAGGCAGAGAAGACAAATGCATAAAATGCTTAAAATTATCAGGAGATGCAGTGGCCTATTTAGATATAAGCTAATCAAGTCACTACGGAGGTTAGACAAGTGAAATATTAAGAGAAATCTTTGGCAATCTTTGGCATAGAATGCAAAGAACAACAGCAAATACTTCTTTGCTTATCTAAACTCTAGAAGAAAGGGGGTGAATCAGATTGGTCCACTTCATTTCGATGGTTCGACTGATGATGATGATCCTGCACAGGTAGCAGACAAACTGAATGATTATTTTGCAACTTTCGATTATTCACACAACGATTATTCACACAAGGAGTTATCAAGGGAGAAGAATGCCAGTAGTTTATCAAACTCTAACAAACAGGGAGTTAAATGATTTTGTAATAAATGAGAGCAAAGTGGAGGAGAAATTGTTAAGGTTAAACATAAGGAAGGCACCTGTGGTGGATAGGATCTATCCAGTTATGTTAAAGAAAGAGGCAGCAAAGGAAGTAAGCAAACCCTTAGCCATGATTATGAAGGCATCCTTGGACTCAGTGGAGGTACTCACATACTGGAGATGTGCAAATGTATCACCAATTCACAAAGCTGGATTGAAAGGTGACTTGATTAATTACAGACCTGTCAGTTTAACTTCTGTTCTGGGGCAAATAATGGAGTCACTGGTTAAAGAATCTCTGCAGGATCATCTACACAAGACTGCAGTTAGAGTTCACACACAGCATGGGTTTGGTAAGGGTTGCAGGAACCCTTAACAAACCTTGTCTGACCAATTTGATCGGATACTATGATGTGGTCACAAAGGAACTGGATGCAAAAAATAATTTTGATATCATATATTTGGATTTTAGGAAAGCTTTTGATAATATTCCCCACGAAAGAATACTGTACAAGTTGGAGCATTATGGCATTGAGGGCAAGTTGGTGCTATGGATAAAGGGATGGATGAGTGGGAGTGGTAATCAATGGGCACTGCACTTCGTGGACTAATGTTATTAGTGGAGTCCCCCAGAGGTCCGTATAGGGCCATTGTTGTTTTCTGTATTTATCAATGATATTGATGAAGGTATATCAGGCATAACATCCAAGTTTACATACAATACGAAGGTGGGTAGGGTTGTTAATGACAGTAGGACATTACTGCAACAGGATCTAGAAAAGTTGAGCAGATGGGCTGAGAGGTGGCAACTGAAGTTTAACATTGATAAATGCAAAGTACTGCATATGGGTAGCAGTAACCCCAAAGTAACATACCACCTGCACTGTACTATACTCAGGATAGAATGAAAATGAAGGAGAATGAAAAAGTCTTGGTGGTAATTGTGCAGTCACATATAAAGTTTTCTGCGCAGTGTAGAGTAGCTCATGGTGTCTTGTCAATGATATACAGGAATTTTTCTAGCAGGGACAAGGAGGTGATTATCCCCTTGTATAAGACAATGGTCAGGCCACACTTTGAGTACTGCATACATGTCTGGAGGCATCACATTAAGAAAGATATAGAGCTACTAGAACCAGTACAGAGAAGGGACAATGAGATTAGTGAGTGAAACAAAGGGTTACTGTGAGCAAGAAAGACTTAAATTCTGAAAATTGCAGCATCTGGAGACTATGCACCTGCAAGGTGATCTGATTGAGGTGAATAAGGCTTTGAATGATTTGAGCAAGTGCAATGCTGATGGGATTCTTCCTCTTGCCAAAATTACTCACCTGAAGGTAAATTCAAATTGAGGAAAGAGTTGTAGAATAGATGTGTTGAAATTTGCCTTTAGCCAGCGTGTGGTTGATTGCTGGAACAAACTCTCATCTGTTTGAGAAGTTGACGGCTCAAATAATAAATTCAAGGCAGAACTAGACAAACATTTGGAATGAATGGATAGGTGAAAAGGGAAGATTTTTTTTTTTTTTTTTTAATAAAACCCAAACACAAGAGGTATTTGAACCTATAGTACTTAGTACCATGCTGGGTTGAAGGTTGACAAGACGAGAGAAGTTATTTGTTGACATTGACTTGAACTTCTGTAGACTGTAATTTTCAGGAAATACGTAAGAAGGAAGATTGTTCCAGAAAACAGCAGATGAATGAATAAACGAGGAAGGTGAAAAGTTGGTTCTGTGAGTTGGAAGTTGGACAGTAAATGGATGTTGCTGGTGGAGGCACGTGTTTGGACTGTTTTGAAAAAGAGACCGGGAATTATAGAAGCCAATTCAGAAGACAAGTACCCATGGAAGTATCTGTAGAAAAGACATGCAGCAGAAACAGTACATCTATGAGACAGTGAGTGTAGAAACTTTGTTAGAGATGAGTCATTAATTAACCTAACTGCCCTCTTCTGAATGGAATCTAGAAGCCCTGAGAGAGATTTTGGAGGCACTACCCCAGATGTGGGAATAATATTCCATGGTAGGGTGGATTTGCGATTTGTACGGCAGTTTGGGAGAAAAACCCCGAGAGCAAAAGAGAAAACCAAGTTTTTTAGATGCAGAGGAAGCAATATTTGTAATGTGCATGTAGCAAGAGAGAGAGAGAGATTAGAAGTTAGGTAATCCCCAAAAGCGACATATCAACTTACCTAGAAATCGGAGTGTCACCAAAGATAAGCAAAGGAGCAAAAGACTCCTTTTTTGCGAGATATAAGACAAGACTGAGTTTTAGAATGATTGAAATCAACTAAATTGTCTTTGCCCCACTGGAGAAATACCTGGAGATTGGCATTTAAGGAATTGGTAGCTGATATTCAAGAAATTGAAGCTGATTGAGCAGGGCAAAGTTTCTCAAAATGGAAAGTGGAATGCAATGTGCTATCATTGGCAAAACTATGGATAGGATTTCCAGTCAATGGAAGAAGGTCATTAATATACAAGAGGAAAAGAGTGGGGGAAAGAACTGAACCTTGGGGGACACCAGCATTAGTGGAGAAGTTAAAAGACAGAGAGCCATCTACCATCACCCTCAGTGAGCGATCAGAGAGAAAACTCAATAACCAATTACAAAAAACATTTGGCAAACCATAAGATGGAAGCTTGTTTAGAAGACCTTTACGCCAAACACAACTGAAAGCCTTTGAGATGTCAAGAGCAACTACTTGTGTTTCACCGAACTTTTCCATTGAATTAGTCTGTAAATGGGTAACATAAGCCAGAATATCATCAGTGGATCAACACTGACAGAATCCATACTGGTGATCATTGATCAGACGGAAGGTTTCTAGGTAGTTTAAGAGTTGGCATTTAATTGATTTCTCCATTACTTTAGAATGAGTAGAAGTAATTGCAATGGTACGATAACTCGGTGGGAGGGATTTGTCACCATTTTTAAAAACTGGCTGGATATGAGCAAATTTACAAGCAGAAGGAAAAACACCATTGGAATAAGAAAGTGAAAAAAGGCGGCAAAGAATAGGAGTAAGTTCAGGAGCACAGGCTTTGAGAACAAGTGGAGAAATACCATCGGGACCTGGAGCTTTCTTAGCATCAAGATTCGTCAAAATCCTTCTGAGATCCTTTTGACAGAAGACCACAGGAGGCATCGAATGGAGCATGTTGGGAATGGCAGGAGGTGTTTTACCAAGATCATTAATACATGAGTTGGAAGAAAAATGGGATGCTAGCAGGTCAGTTTTATCTTTGGCTGAAGTGACAACAGAACCATCTGTTTTGGATAGAGGTGGGAGCAGTGATGGGCAAAAGTTGCGGCCAAGAGACCAAAATTCTCGGCTACCATTAGGGCAAGAACCAAGTTTTCTACTCTTAGCCTGTTCAAAATCTAGTTTGGACTGATTAATAACTGCTTTACAATTGTTGCGAGCTTTGGTGTAGGCAGAAAATGAAACTGAAGAATTGGAAACAAGCAATTATGATATGCAACATTTTTCTCTTGAACAGCCTTAGCACATAGACATGCTCCTCACACGTTCTTCAAGACTCCAGTGGATAGTAAAACAGCATCTTCTTCATATTAGAGATAAAAAGACAACCGTGAGGTACATAAGAACAATTATCTTTCCACCTTTACTCTATGCTGCTGAAATTTGGGCATCAGCAGCACCGTCAATAAAGAAACCACTCTTTGCCACAGAATTCTGGCTCCTAAAGTGGGCCAACAGGAAGCACAACCTTCCAGCTCTGATTCGTACCATGCAGCTTGCCAACTCTCTCGGGATTCCACGGCTTCCCGCCTTAGTCGACGACCAACGCCTCCTAGCAACAGTCAAGATGATAACAGGCATAATCGCAACTGGGATACCTGTGGCTGGAGGATTCCCCTGCTGCCTTTAGGGCCAATCCTGAGCTCTACTCGCATTCAGCACGACTCCATCTCTCGGACAGGTTCCTCCCTCAGCAGATTTTCAAGCAAACCCAGGCACTTGACACCGACCTGAACAAATTCGCTGTTGACCGGACTTACCGAAAAAAAATTATGACTAGCAGGACTAATCGACAATGACATGTGTACCTTGCAACTGTTCCTGTCTGATTGAGCTGGTGCTCTTATCTCAATGTTAAACCAGCTCAATAAGACTTAACTCTCGTAAGGAGTTCTCTCTTTTGTATCAAATATGTTTTCATTTGTAAAATTACTTGTTTTTGTAAATTAATTGTTCGATTTTCCTCAAAGTTTTTGGGAGGCTGTAAAAATGTAAACCCTTGGCTTTTTGGCCATGACGGGCATTAAAGATTATCTCTCTCTCTCTCTCTCACATTTATTGGATAACCAAGGTTTAGATAAAGGATTCCATTCCTACAAGAATAATTTCACTGACATGATCTGAGCAAACATTTACATCATAAGTTTTGAAACAGTAATACGAGCAAGGAAAAGAAATCTCGTAGGTCATCCCATTTTGCATTCTTGTAATGCCATACAACATGAGTATGGGAATAGCCATGAGATAAAGGCTCCATTGGAGAAGAGAACCACCAAGTTGTGATCTGAGGTGCCTAAAAGACCACTCACTTCGACCGTGTACTTAGAAGGGTTGTTTGTGAGAAAAAAAAAAAAAAACATACAGGTTAGGACTGTCTGGTATTCTTGTAGGTAAATGAACAATCTGTGCAAGGTCATTAGTAATTACAAAAGCCTCAGCATCTCAACCAGCTGGGTCGGAGTGACAATAAAACAGAAGCCACCTGGAGTTGTGAACATTAAAATCACCAAGGAAAATTACCTCACTGTTGGAAATGTTGGACTGGAGAAAGTCAAGTTGCAAAGAGAGGAAGTCAAAGAGCTCCAAGTGATTAGTGGAGTTGGGAGAACGGTAGAGACAACAGATGAATTTGACACGATGAGGTAGAGAGATTTTAAGCCAGAGAAGATCAAAGAGAGTAGATTCCAAATTGCCAAGTCTCTGATAGGGAATATCAGAACAGACATATGCACAAGTACCACCTTTGAGGCGAAAGGAATCATACAGCGAATAATTTGGCAACTGAGATGAGCAGTAGTTGAATCAACTGATAACTAAGATTGTCAGAAAAAGTACATGGGGTTTGGCAGACTGTAAGTGGAAATGGGCATCATTGAGACCACATATATTTGTGAAATGAACTAGGAAGTGTTGGCGAGGTTTAGAACTTTTCGTAGATAAGCTTATTCTATTAGTTTGACAATTTTTTTTACCTGGCTAGCCTGGTCGGCAGTTTGAAAATTCATGGTGTATTCAATAGTAAGAAAAAGTGAGGCGGGGGGGGGCATGCTGTATGAAGTTTTTGGATATGGCGTACACATGGTATGAATATACCCAGATCCTTGACATAACGTGGCCTCGACAATCCCCCTCCCCGCTTACACACTACTCGGACTCCCTCCAGTCACTATCTGGCAGAGTAGAGGTAGCAAGATTATACACTAGCTGATCCGGAAGCCTCCTAAAGAGTTACAATAGGTTCGGTCTGGTGTACTTACTAGTGGCTGGCCTGCGAAAACTGTTTTAGAGCTGTACCCTCGAAATATAAGGAAGACTGGATCTTGCCATGATGTCCATCATAACCTCAAAAGTCATCAGTCATACTGCATGATGGAAGAGATGAGTATAAGCTTGCTTTCTTGCATCGTATGCCTCTACTAATGCTAATGATTTTGGATCTGTAGGAAGGTTTCTCACGGTTCTTTAAAATGAGCCCAAGCACTGCTATTTTCCAGATTTTTGGGAATTTAGTTTCTGTCAAGCAATGAAGCAAATTTTTTATTTCCATTTCTAGGAGGTCAATTCCAGGGCATTTATTGTTTTTAGTTAAAACTGCTTGGAATTTTTCTGCGTGAACAGAGGTTCAGTGTTGGCATTCTTATACTGTGTATTTTCATTGATTATGTCACTCTGATCAGGAGTTTAATCCTCAGCCTCAGTCTGGATAATGCTATCTAATACTTTATTAACAGACTCTGCCAACACAGTGATGGGGGCCACCGTCTGATTTTTTGTAGTTTCAACTATATTTCCTCTTGGCAGCTTGTTGGTTGCTATTCTGTATATTATTCCCCATGGGTCAGCATTTCCATAAGTTTCCACCAATTGCTGCCAGGATTCCTTTTTCTTTTTTCTTATAAGGGCAGTGTATTGGTTCCTGGGAATCTCTCAGGGCATCAACCTCATTTTTGGGCCAATATGTGCAAGCTCTCTGGAAATATCTCCTGTCTGGTGGACTCTTCTCCTGAGTATAGTCAGTTCAGTGCACCACCACCAGAGGACTAGCTGCTTCCCAGGTTTCTTCCTTGGACACAGCATGGGTCTGTTAAGGGGAAGTCTTGTCTGACTAATTTGATTGGATACAATGATGTAGTCACAAAGGAACTGGATGGAAAGAATAACTTTGATATCATATATTTGAATCTTAGAAAAGCCTTTCATATTGTTGCATATGGAAGACTGATGCACAAATTGGAGCAGTGTGGCATTGGAGGCAAATTGCTGCTATGGATAAAGGGATCTTTGAGTGGGAGACGACAGAGAGAGAGAAGAGAGAGTGGTAATCAATGGACACTGCTGTTAGCATTAGTAGAGGCATTTGATGCAATAAAGCAAGCTTATGCAGCATCAGGCATAAAAAAAAAAAAAAAAAACCCCCACTTCCACTTCATCCCTCTGTTCATTCAAAATACCTGTCCAGCTAAGCCTTAAACTTATTTAGGCTATCAACCTCCACGACAAGGGATGGAAGTCTGTTCCACCAACCAACCACCCGCTGGCTAAAGGCAAATTTCCGCACGTCTATCCAACATCTGTCTTTCCTCAATTTGAATTTATGCCTTCTCAGGTGATTATTCTGAGCTAGAGGAAGAATCCCATCAGCATTGAGCATGCTGAAACCATTCAAGGCTTTATACACCTCTATCAGATCACCGCGCTGGTGCCTAGTCTCCAGACACTGTAATTTGCAAAACTTAAGCCTTTGTTCCATTCACTAATCTTGTTGCCCTTCTCTGTACTCGTTCCAGCAGCTCTACATCCTTCTTGAAATGAGGCCTCCAGACCTGTATACAGTACTCTAGGTGTGGCCTGACCATTGCCTTATGCAATGGAATAATCGCCTCCTTATCCCTGCTGGAAAAATTCCTGTATATCATTGACAATACTCCATGAGCTACTCTTGCAGCCCGTCTGCACTGCTCAGAGAACTTCATATCTGCCTGCACAACCACCCCCAAGTCCCATTCATTCTCTACCACTGTCAGTGTAGTACCACAGAGTTGATACGTTGCTCTGGGGTTGCTGTTTCCCATGTGTAGTACTTTACATTTGTCAATGTTAAACTTCATTTGCCACCTCTCAGCCCATCTGCTCAACCTTTCTAGATCCTGTTGCAGCAGCATAGTGTCAGTAGTGTCCTTGACAACCCTGCCAACCTTTGTATCGTCTGCAAACTTGGACATTAAGCTTGACATACCATCATCAATATCATTTATAAATACAGAAAACAATAATGGACCCAACACTGAGCCCTGAGGGACTCCACTAATAACATTAGTCCACAATGAGCAGTGTCCATTGATTACCACTCTCTGTCTTCTCCCCCTCAACCACCCCTTTATCCATAGCAGCAATTTGCCTCCAATGTCACACTGCTCCAATTTGTGTAGCAGTCTTCCATGTGCAACAGTATCAAAAGCCTTTCTAAGATCCAAGTATATAATATCAAAGCTATTCCCTGCATCCAGTTCTTTTGTGACTGCATCATAGTATCCAATCAAATTGGTCAGGCAAGACTTCCCCTTAACAAAACCATGCTGTGTCCGAGCTATAACTGAAGTCTTGTCTAAATAATCCTGCAGTGCTTCTTAAACCAGTGCCTCCATTAATTTTGCTGGAACAGAAGTTAAGCTCACAGGTCTATAATTACTTGTGTCAGCCTTTGATCCTCCTTTGTGAATTGGGGTCACATTTGCACATTTCCAGTCTATGGGTACCTCCCCTGAGTCCAAGGAAGCTCTCATAATTATGGCTAAGGGTTTGCTTACTTCCTTTGCTGCCTCCTTTAATATAACTGGATAGATCCCATCCACCCTGGGTGCCTTTCTTGTGTTTATCTTCAACAATTTCTCTTCCACTTTACTCCCAGTTATTTCAAGATTCTGTAGCTTACTGCTAGAGTTGAATACACCTCTGGCATTCCCCTCACTGAATAACTCCTCATGTGTGAATGTCGATGCAAAATATTCATTTAGTTTGTTAGCTACCTGAGCAGGATCAACAGTTGACCCATCGATATCAAGTGGACCAATCTGATTCATCCCCTTCCTTCTAGAGTTTACATAAGTAAAGAACTCTTTGCTGTTTTTCTTTGCATCCCTTGCCAAGGATTTCTCGTAATCTGCCTTCGCCTGCCTAACCTCCTTTGTAACTTGTTGCATATCAACTTGTATCTATCATAGGCTTCTGTGTCATGTGTTAATTTGTAAGTATCCCATTTATTTTTCTTCTCTGCCATATGCCTCATTAGTTCATCTGACATCCATTTTGGCCTAAACCTTGAACAATATTTCTTAGTTGTTATGTAAAGCCTAGTAGCTTCCAAGATAAGTTCTTTGAATGCTTCCCATTTTGAATTTGCTGTTGGTAATATCATCAGTTGGTCCCAATGCATAGAATTTAAATACTGTCTCAGTCCATCGTAGTCGCCTTTACGGAAGCAATAACCCTTCCCTTTACCCCTAATGGTAGTTACCTCTTTGAGTAAATCCCACTTCAGCACACTGTGATCACTGCCACCTAGTGGTTCATTTATCTGCAGATTCTTAATGCATGAAGAATCACTGCTGATAATCAAACCAAGTTGATTATCACCAGTTGATTATCAACCAAGTTGCCTCTAGTTGCCTCCCGAACATGCTGATGTAGAAAACAATCATCCAATAAATCCACAAAAGCCCTGCTAGTGTGTGAGTGACCAGCCAACAAATTCCAGTCAATATCTGGGAAATTAAAATCTCCCATTATAAGACTCTCTGATTTACTGGCCCACTCTATTTCCCTGTACAGTTTCTTATTATACTCATCAGAGTCATTAGGCCTATAGCACACTCCTACTCTCAATTTTGATCTCCCAATGCTTATGTCACACCAAACTGACTGAACACTGCACTGTCCAGCGATGTCGACTGGCTTCACTTCCTTGGTTTTTATGTGTTTCTTAACTAATAGCATAACCCCTCCCCCTTCCTATCCTGTCTATAGACGTTGTACTCCCCAAATTCCAGTTCTGCATCCCTTATATCTGTGTGACACCATGTCTCTGATATCCCAACAATATCTGCCTTTGATGTTTTGAGCAATACCTCAAATTTATCAAATTTGTTTACTAAACTCCTAGCATTGGTGTACACGCAAGTATACCTGCACCTGTTTCTATTCTTAGCTACCCTAACACAACCCATGTGTTTACTTGTACCGCAATGGCTCCCAGCAGTCTCTGAAATATCAAGCATCTTGTTTTTCAGGCTTCGGCTCATTCTAATACAAGCAGTGCAAGAATCTCTTTCACCTCTGCCAGTGGCTACTGTCAATCTATTAGTCTTTGTCTCTCCCCAAGCTAGCAGTTTTCCGACCCACCTAATACTGCCTCGATAGCATCAGCAAATATTCTTGCACCCTTTCTATTTAAGTGTATCCCATCCCTGTAGAAGCAATCTCTCCTGTTAACAAGTACAGTCCAGGCTGAAAAAAATTCTACCCCTTGAGCCTTGCACAATCTTTCCAGGGCCGAATTGATCGACAAGGCTCTCATCATATACTCCCTCCTATCGTGTCTGGGCAGAATTTCAGACACTTTCAAATTCAACCCTAATTCTCGGCTTTGTTTGTGGACTAATGTTGTTAGTGGAGTCCCTCAGGGTTCAGTGTTGGGTCCATTGTTGTTTTCTGTATTTATAAATAATATTGATGATGGTATATCAGCTTAATGTCCAAGTTTGCAGATGATATGTAGGTTGGCAGAGTTGTTAATAACACTAATGATAGTACACTGCTGCAACAGGATCTAGAAAAGTTGAGCAGATGGGTTGAGAGGTGGCAAATGAAGTTTAACATTGACAAATGTAAAGTACTACATATGGGAAGCAGTAATCCCAGAGTAACGTATCAACTCTGTGGTACCACACCGACAGTGGTAAAGAATGAAAAGGACCTGGGGGTAATTGTGCTGGCAGATATGAAGTTCTCTGAGCAGTGTAGACAGTCTGCAAGAGTAGCTCATGGTGTCTTGTCAATGATATACAGGAATTTTTCTAGCAGGGACAAGGAGGTGATTATCTCCTTGTATAAAGCAATGGTCAGGCAACACCTTAAGTACTGTATACAGGTCTGGATTCCTCATTTTAAGAAGGATGTAGGGCTATTGGAACGAGTACAGAGAAGGGCAACAAGATTAGTGAATGGAATAAAGGGTTGCTCTAACGAAGAAAGGCTTAAGTTTTGCAAATTACAGTGTCCGGAGTCTAGGCACCTGCAAGGTGATATGATTGAGGTGTATAAAGTCTTGAATGGTTTGAGCATGCTCAATGCTGATGGGATTCTTCCTCTTGCTCAGAATAATCGCTTGAGAGGGCATAAATTCAAATTAAGGAAAGACAGTTCTAGGATAGATGTGTGGAAGTTTGCCTTTAGCTAGCGGGTGGTTGATTGCTGGAACAAACTTCCATCTGTCGTAGAAGTTGATAGCTTAAATAGATTCAAGGCAGAACTTCACAAACATTTGGAGCGAGTGGATGGGTGAAATAAGGGTTTTTTTTCCTTTTGGCTGATGCTATATAAGCTTGCTTTCTTGTATCATATGCCTTTGCTAATGCTAATGCTAACTGTTTGATCTAGACTGCTCATTTTCCTCTTTCTGTAGTTCTGCAGCTGTGAATTCAGTGAAGTTTAGCATTAGCATAGGCATATGATGCATGAAAGCAAGCTTATGCAGCATCAGCCAAAAAAAAAAAAAAAACACATTCCCATTTCACCCCTCCGTTCGTTCCAAGTACCTGCCAGTTCAGCCTTAAATTTATTTAGGCTATCAACTTTCACAACAAAGGATGGAAGTGTGTTCCACCAATCAACCGCCTGCTGGCTAAAGGCAAACTTTCACACATCTGTCTTTCCTCAATTTGAATTTATGCCCTTTCAAATGATTATTCTGAGCAAGAGGAACAATTCCATCAGCATTGAGCATGCTCAAACCATTCAAAGCTTTATACACCTCAATCAGATCACCTCGCAGGTGCCTAGACTCCGGACACTGTAATTTGCAAAACTTAAGCCTTTCTTCGTTAGAGCAACCCTTTGTTTCCTTCACTAATCTTGTTGCCCTTCTCTGTACTCATTCGAATAGCTCTACATCCTTCTTAAAATGAGGCTTCCAGACCTGTATACAGTACTTAAGGTGTTGCATGACCATTGCCTTATACAAGAGATAATCACCTCCTTGTCCCTGGTAAAAAAATTCCTGTATATCATTGACAAGACACCATGAGCTAGTCTTGTAGACTGTCTACACTGCTCAGAAAACTTCATATCTGCCTGCACAATTACCCCCAGGTCCTTTTCGTTCTCTACCACTGTCAGTGTAGTACCACAGAGTTGATACGTCACTCTGGGGTTGCTGCTTCCCATACGTAGTACTTTACATTTGTCAATTTTAAACTTCATTTGCCACCTCTCAGCCCATCTGCTCAACTTTTCTAGATCCTGTTGCAGCACCGTACTGTCATTAGTGTCCTTAACAACCCTGCCAACCTTCGTATCGTCTGCAAATATGGACATTAAGCTTGATATACCATCATCAATATCATTTATAAATACAGAAAACAACAACACTGAACCCTGAGGGACTCCACTAATAACATTAGTCCGTGATGAGCAGTGTCCCTTGATTACCATTCTCTGTCTTCTCCCACTCAACTATCCCTTTATCCATAGCAGCAATTTGCCTCCAACACACTGCTCTGATTTGTGCAGCAGTCTTCCATGTGCAACAGTATCAAAAGCCTTTCTAAGATCTAAATATATAATATCAAAGTTATTCCCTGCATCTAGTTCTTTTGTGACTGCATCATAGTATCCAATCAAATTGGTCAGGCAAGACTTTCCCTTAACAAAACCATGCTGTGTCCGAGCTATAACTGAAGTCTTGTCTAGATGATCCTGGAGTGCTTCTTTAACCAGTGCCTCCATTAACTTTCCTGGAACAGAAATTAAACTAACAGGTCTATAATTACTTGTGTTGCCCTTTGATCCTCCTTTGTGAATTGGGGGTCACATTTGCACATCTCCAGTCCATGGGTACCTCCCCTGAGTCCAAAGAAGCTCTCATAATTAGGGCTAAGGGTTTGCTTACTTCCTTTGCTGCCTCCTATAATATAATTGGACAGATCCCGTCCACCCCGAGTGCCTTTTTTATGTTTATCTTTAACAATTTCTCCTCTACTTTCCTCTCAGTTATTACAAAATCATCTAGCTCACGCGTCAGAGTTTGCTTCACCTTTGGCATTCCCCTTTCTGAATAACTCCTCATGTGTGAATGTAGAGGCAAAATACTTGTTTAGTTTGTTAGCCACCTGAGCAGGATCATCAACAGCTGAACCATCATTATCCAGTGGACCAATCTGATTCATCACTTTCCTTCTAGAGTTTACATAGGTAAAGAACTCTTTGTTGTTTTTCTTTGCGTCTTTTAGCAGTAATGCGCAATTAGCAGTACTGAAACCTTTCTTGGTAAGAGCACCCCTTTGTTCCTATCACCAATCTTGTTGCCTTTCTGTGTACTTGTTCCAGCAGCTCTACATCATTCCAAAAATGAGGCCTCCAGACCTGTATGCAGTGCTCAAGGTGGGGCCTGACCATTGCCTTATACAAAGGGATAAACACCTGCTTATCTCTGCTAGAAAAATTCCTGTATATCATTGACAAGACCCTGTGATCTGTCCTGGCAGCCAGTCTGCACTGCTCAGAGAACTTCATTTCTGATTATCTCCAGGTCTTTTTCATTCTCCATATCCCAAGTGTAGTACTGTTGTTGTTGTTATTTGGTTTTTAGGAGGAATAGCAACTAAGGCCATATTGCTCCAGGGATATGCGGTGGTCATTCCTGGACCTTTCCGCATCCTCCGTATTTGATGGTAGTGTAATACTATACAGTTGGTATAGTTACTCTGGGGTTACTGCTACACATACACAGTACTTTGAATTTATCAATATCAAATTTCTGTTGCCATTTCTCAGCCCATCTGCCTAACTTTTCTAGATCCTACTGCCTGCCTGGCAACCCAAAGGTCGCGGGTTCGAATCCCGCCTCGGGCACTTGGATCACAGTACTGCAAAAACCTTGGGAGGTGCATTATGGCCACAGAAGTCAATGCACTAACAAAAACAAACAAACAAATCTAGATCCTACTGCAGTGGAATACTGTCATTACTAACAACCGTGCTAACCTTTGTATCATCTGCAAACTTGGACATTAAGCCTGATATACCTTCATCCATATCATTGATAAATATAGAAAACAACGAGTCCAACACTGAACCCTGGGGTACTCACTAATAACATTACTTAACAGAGAGCAGTGTCCTTTGATTAAAACTTGCCTCAATGCCAAACTGCTCTAATTTGTACAGCAGTCTTTTATGGTTAACAGTTTCCTGAAATCCAAGTATATGATATCAAAATCATTTTGATCCAGTTCTTCGTGACCACATCATAGTGTCCAATCAAACTGATCAGACAAGACTTCCCCTTAACAAACCCTTGCTTGTTGTTGTTGATATGGGGGTTTGATGGCGCATAAGCTGCTTTGGCTATAATGCGCCTATTCATTTATAATAAAAAGAAATGAAGTGAAAAAGTTTTATAAATTCAGAATTGATTAAAAAGTCTAGTCTGCTTTAAAAAGTTGAAAAATTCCGAAATATCTGTGTCATCTCCAATGAGATTCTCTAAAGTTATTGGTCTGTGAAGATTAACCAGTGATAGCAGGGTTGAAGTTCTGTCTTGTTCATAGTAAGGGCAGTCAATGAGAATGTGTTTAATACTCAGATTTACATTACAAAGTGGACACTGTGGCGGGTTGTTCCCTGTGAGTAAATAAAGGTGGGTCAGGTAAGTATGTCCTATTCTTACCCTTGAAAGGACTACCTCTTCTCGTCTTGATGTGCGGACACTGGAGTGCCAAATTTTTGGATCATGTTTAAATTGAAAAAGTTTATTATTAATTTGAGAGTGCCATATTGTTGTCCATTTTGACAGGCATGCAGCCTGAATGTTTAATGCATAGTCTGATGGCGGAACAGGGATATTAGTTAAGTTGAAACTAGTTGGATTTTTTGCAGCTTTATCAGCCAGTTCATTGCCCAAAATGCCAGAATGAGCTGGAATCCAGCAGAAGGTGACCAGTTGATGGCGTTCTTTAATTTTTAGTAATATGCTTTTTATTTCGTCTAGAACAGGGTGTACTTTATCTAAGGGGTTACATAAAGCCAAGATTGAGCTGAGGGAATCGGTGTAAATAACAGATTTTAAAGCACAGTCAGAAGAGAGATTCTGTAAAGCTAGTTTGATTGCATATAATTCAGCTGAGAAGATACTGAATTCAGATGGCAAGGATGCTGAAATAACGGTATTTGGAAACACTGCAGCCGCTCCAACGTTTGAATTAGATTTAGAGCCGCCTGTATAAATTGGAGAGAAGTCAAAGTATCTTTGAATGTGAGCTTCATGAAGTTGTTTGATATTTGATGTTTGTAAAATGTTCTTTCCCCATTGAGAGAGGTAAGTGTCACAGGTCGGTATAGGAGGTGGAACCCATGGTGGTTGAGTACAAGTTGTTACCTGTTGTACGGAAAGGATGGAAACATTCCAAATTTGCATCAGTTCAAGAAGGCGAAGACCAGCTGGCTTTACTATGCTTGGTTTATTTCTGAAAAGGTTTTCTAATGGTGGATTGAACAGGTATGACTGAGTCGGATGCATGGCACAGCTTTGTATCTTGACAGCATATTTCAATAACAGTGTTTTCCTACGTAAAGTTAGTGGGGGTTCATGGGCATCAATATAGAGACTGTGTGCTGGTGATGTTCTGAAAGCACCGAGTGAAAGTCTCAAAGCACTGTGCTGAATTGGATCAAGCCAGCGCAATGCACTCAATCTGGCTGAATCATAGATGGGAGCTCCATAATCAAGACGGGATCTGATTAATGCCCGATATAGCCGAAGCAGAGATGTACGATCTGCGCCCCATGTTTGGGAGGATAAAGCTCTGAGTATATTTAACTTTTTTAGACAGGAAGTACGTAAATTTTTAATGTGGTCTATGAAATTTAACTTATTATCAAGTGTTAATCCTAGAAATCTGATGCTATTAGTGACAGGATGGAGACATTATAAATTCGAAGTTCAGGATCCGGATGAAGTTTGCGCTGTCTACAAAAATGGATGGCAACTGTTTCTGCTGCAAGACTTGATAGCCATTAAGGCTGGCCCACTGTTGTATTTTATTAAGTGATATCTGGAGCTGCCATTCAATAGACCTCATGTTTTGGGAATGGCAAGAGATGGAAAGATCATCTGCATAAAGGTAGGTCTCAACTGTATTTGGAAGCTGATTGGTGATGGAATCTATTCTAAGAGCAAACAAAGTGGCACTCAGTACTGATCCCTGTGGTACTCCTTCTTCCTGTATAAACGTTTTGGAGAGAGCATGTTGGTACTGAACTTGAAACGATCTAGTACGTAGGAAGTTCTGAACAAATATAGGAAGATTGCCTCGCAGACCAAGACAGTAAAGATCACTAAGTATGCCATGCCGCCAGGTAGTGTCAAAAGCCTTCTCGATATCTATTGAAACCATTACGAGATGTTCACGTTTGACAAAGGCATTTCGAATGGCGAATTCAGCCTTGACCATAAGATCTAAGCATGACCTATTTTTACGAAAGCCATATTGGCTATGGCTCATTAGATGTTGTGACTCAATGATCCATACGAGTCTTCTGTGGACAATTTTTTCAAGGATTTTGCTCAGGCAGCTTGAGAGAGATATCGGTCTATAGCTATATGGGTTAGTTGGATCTTTCCCAGGTTTTAGGAATGCCAAAAACAGTAGAGTGATGCCAAGAAGTTGTAAAAACATTTTCTAGAAATATACGATTGTAAAAAACCAGAAGCAGGCTTAAAGCTTTGTCATCGAGATGTTGGAGCATGACATAATAAATGCCATCTGCTTGGCAGCACCATTTTGGACTGTTCTAATGGCATGCAGAAGTTCAGAGTATTGCAGAGGTTTGTTATATGGGAGAGTATAGGCGGTTTGAAATTTTATGGCATGCTTTTCTCTAGTGTTTTTAATTCATTGGAATGATACAGAATATGCTGATGCCGCTGATATTTCAGCAAAAGTATTGCCCAAAGCATTAGCAATATCTAAGGGACTGGATAGGTGTTGCCCTTTCCAGGAGAGA